>NC_047668.1:24980889-25319889 GCF_011762505.2 Arvicanthis niloticus
TTTATATTTGTTATTTTACTTTGTTTATGTGAGCAAATGTCCCAAAAGAGTGATCACTGACAGGAAGATGCTCCTGTTTTATTTATCTACCATAATATTAAACACAGAGCAAGTAACTGATCAATATTCTTTGAACAAATAAATGAATGCATTTATCAAATTGCTGATAATCAAAGTTTCCAATGTACAATAAATGTTATATATATATATATATATATATATATATATATATATATATATATTCATCTTCCTGAGAAGATTTCAGCTTCTAAAAGATCTGGAAATTCTCACAGAGTTGGAATAGAAACAGCTTTTGAACTTGATCAGTTTTAGAATACTAGCCTAGGCTGCAAGTCAAAGGGGGAAGCTTTACTTTACGTTCACCAACTCCAAGGGGTTTAGGACATGATCCAGGAAACCTGGAAGAGAAGTGTTCCACTGAACAGGCATAAAACACCTAGTATAAAGGAACTTTCAGTCGAAGTCTACTTGTTAAGAATTTGAAATTTTAGAGTCCTTGATCTTCCCTGTATCAGATTACATTGTAACTCAATTGTTTCCTCAACTCAAAAGAATTTGCTATTGATTGATTGATTGATTGTTCAGGTATGTGAACTAAAATATAGAGAATAAAAAAATTAATTCAACTAAGATAGCAATGGTTAAGTTTGCTTGTTACTTAGTGTATCACCCTTAATTGGAATCTTGTAAACAACCCACAATTGATTTGAGAGCCTGAGGATACTTGCATGGAAAGGATAATAAATTGAAACTTTAAATGATATGAAGTTCTTAAGCCAAAGGTTCTCTGCTCTTTTGGTTTATGTTAACACCTTAGAGATTCATCTGACAATCACTGAAGCTGTTTCTATCCAGGGATATTAAATTGATTTTGTAAACCAATTCTATTTTGAGTCGTTTTAAATTCTCACTCATCACAAATTCATTGAACTGACTATGCCATAACCTACTTCTTAAAACTACAGAAAATACTATGTTGGTCCTTGCCTGATCTATTGGATATTGTAGATAAAACGTGTCTCTACAAAATTTCCAAGTGGTTTTAAGAAGTAGATGAAGAAAGCATACACAGTCAACTACAGAGGGCATTGTTCAAATTACCTTCACTTGGAACTTGATGATACAGATTATAACTAGGTAGATGCTGCAAGCCTATAATCCAAACATGTGAAAGACTAAGGCAGAGGGCATAGAGCTCAGAACCAACCTGTGCTAGAGAGTGATAAGATCCCATCTCTAAATATATATATATATATATATATATTATATATATAATAATATATATATGTGTGTGTATACATACATATATATTTATTATTGTATATTATATATATATAATTTGCTGTACAATTATATAATTGTATAGCAAAAAAATTCAATATTTAATATCTTATTTAAAAGCAAAGTTTAACATATGTATATATGTATCACATATATTTGAATTATTCATTTGTATTATAATATGTATATTTTCAGTTAGCATATACATGAAAGATGAATATATACTCATCTTCTTATATATAACTTTCAATGTACACAAAAAGATAGGAGAAAGAAGAATCAAAACATTTGGAGAGCAAAGGGCTATAAGAAGGAGGAAGAGAATAAAATTAGATAAAATATAATAAATTATTAACAGAATTTAAACGATGAAGTTATAGGGAACTTCTACCCTTCATCTTTGAACACACAGATGGATTTTCCAACATATTTATACTTGAATAACCAGAAGGAATATGTAAAATTCAAATGATGTGCTCTGTGCTTTTCAAATGAAATAAAGGAGGGGCTGTACCTTAAGTGTTAAAGTGCTTACCTGCTAACCTTGATTCAATCCCAAAGGCAACCTCAGGTCATGATTTTCTTTTTTTTTTTTTTTTCCTCCCCCTGACAGAATTTGGGGTCTCCTGGATGTAAGGAGTTGGATCCCCACATGACAGGAAGCTGTGAGAATAATCCTGCAGGATTTCCTGTACTTTCTTCAAGGGGATGCTTTGTTTGCTATTGTCTTGCATGTGCTTTCTTAGCTTTGCTATTGGCAGTTTTTACTTTTACTTTGTCCGTTGTTGAGGCCCGAGCTGCCCCACGCTTCAGGGCCAGAAATGTTCAGAACTGCACTACCCCACGTTTGGGGTTCCAAATGTCTCTGACCGTTCTTTCAATGTTGGGACCCGCACTGCCAAAAGCCTTGGGGACTAACTTGTTACTGCCCCAAGCAGCTCCGGTCTGCGGGTTAGGGTTCAGCAAGAGAGAGAGTGAAATGGAGGCCAGACAGAGTGTGATTCAGTCTATTTTATTCTTCAGTCTCTCTCCTTCTCTTCAAGTCCCAAGTCTTGAGTTCCTAGTCCCTAGTTCCTAGTCCCTAGTTT
Organism: Arvicanthis niloticus; assembly: GCF_011762505.2. Taxonomy (NCBI): domain Eukaryota; kingdom Metazoa; phylum Chordata; class Mammalia; order Rodentia; family Muridae; genus Arvicanthis; species Arvicanthis niloticus. The sequence continues at coordinate 24,983,280 of NC_047668.1, forward strand.
CAAGTTCTTCTTCCAAGTTCCTAGACTCAAGTACAAGTGTCTAATTCCTAGTTGCCTGTCTCCAGTCTCAAGTGCCTACTATTACTTCCAAGTTCTTCCTCCAAGTGCCAAATGCCTACTACCTAATAATAATAATTTCTTCTGAGTTCTCTAGTCCAGGTGTCTTCTTCCTCAATGCCTAATTCCCACTCCAAGTTGTTCTCCAACTTAATTCCTACTCCAAGTTGTTCTGTAAGTTGTACTGCCTAACCTAATTCCTAGTTCCAAGTTATACTCCAAGTTGTACTCTCTAACCTAATTCCTAGTTCCAAGTTGTACTGAACTCTTCTGTCTGCCTCTTGCCTTTTATATGTCTCACTTCTAAGCCATGCCTCTAAGTCACTCCTTTAAGTCATGCCCTTAGGCCTTGTCTCTAAATTTGATCTCTAAGTCACACCCTTAAGCTCTAAATCACTGTTTTAAGTCTCACACACCCAAGGGAAGATCCTGGGTATCTAAAGCAAGATGTTATCAGAGTGTACTCAGCTGTTGTAGGCTAATGTCAGGGTATATGGCTCAAGAAGGCTTCGAGGATGATAGCTGCCTTCTGTTGGCTCCCCACAGTCTGTGACAGACATTTTCCCAGAATCTGAGAAAGAAAGCTCAGGCCATGATATGATTCACTGTTGTTTGTCTATGAGGATCATAAGAGTAGAATATATTACTACCCCCTCTGTTTGTTAATACTGATGTGGATGAGTCAATTGAAGAGCCTGGTCTGGTTATGTCACCTGATGACCATATATTCTCTCCCAATAGGAACTTTGTTCTGACAACTATTTACCCACCAACCTGTTCCAAACAATAGTTAGATAATTATCAAAAAGTTAGGAAAGGTCTTCCTGGAGTTGGTTCCAAGGCTTAATAGGAACATTGAGAGGTGAGCCAAGCAAAGATGAGGAACAGAATCGAGTTACTAATTTGCCAAGAGCCCTGAGCATTAGAGGAATTAGATCTCCTGATTGGAACAGGGGAGATGATAGGTGTCAATAATTAACTCATAATTTTCTAGGTATTGAGTCCATCATTTCTCTATACTGTAACTACAATTGCTGCCAGCCATGTACTAATGTGCTGGGTTAGATATTAATTGCTTGATGAATCTGTGTTTCCACTTTCTTGATACAATTCAAGGGTTAATAGGAAACCATGAGGATTGAGGAGAAGGAAGGGGAAAGTACAGTCAGTACATTATTGTTGAGTATAGGAAGTTTTTAAAAGAGACTGTATGTAATAAAATGAGAAAATTATGTTAAAACCTTTTCAGCTGTGAAGAAATAGATGTATAAATAAAGATGGCCTGAGGTACCTCGGTGCTAGTGTGTGTGAATTAAACTCATTCCAAGTCTTCTTTCCTGGATTCCATACATTCTCCTTCATGTTTTGAACCCTGCTGGGGCTGGGCTCCAACACCTGTTTCAAAATATTAATGTTTATAAACAAGTGAGAAAGGTATTTGATATCAAGCCATGGCTTTCTCCATATATATGTGTACTAGCAGATACATCTAAATAGACCACACATAAACACACATGCAAGAGAAAGGGGGCTGCTGCTGGAGAGTCAGCATGTTTTCATATAAAGGCTGTGATAATTAACAACTGTAAAACTCCAGCCACATGTTTTCAGCTAATACATCATCTAGAGTTCCCCTCCATTAAAAGTAGCCAAATATCTGAGCCCAGATAGGTCAGGAACCTATGAGAAAACCAATTACTACTGCCCTGCTAAAGAAACATGGCCATAAAGTGACTCCTAAGAATATTTTGCTATACTCATAGATAAGTGCCTTTATCACCCATCGTCACAGAAGCTTCCTCTAGCAGGAAATGGGAACAGATAAAGAGATGAATGGTTAGACAATGTATAGAAAGTGACAGAGGATTCCTTGGAAAACTCAGTCCTACGTTGAACATGTCTATCAAATACCTGCCCACAAAGTTTAGGGATCACTGTAGAAGAGGAAACAGAAAGAACATAAAACCCAGAGTGGATAGAGGACATCAATAAAGCAAGGCCTTCTAGATATAATAGGACTGATGCACATATAAACACAAAAGACACTCAAACAATTTTTAAAAGGACCTGCATAGGTCTGTGACTACTGGGAAAAAGTGGACACAAGCAGTCATTCCTAACTCAGAATTTATCTCAAATAATAACTTGCTTACAAAGGAAATCTTGGTTTTCTCCAACTAAGTATCACTGGGGATACAACTACTCTTAAGGATAGGCCCCATGCTCAGCAGTAGATGGTGAACCTAAAATGAACCCAATGGTGTCTTTGGAGGTTCTTTGAGTCTTTTAACCATGTCAGTCTTCTTCTTCTTCTTCTTCTTCTTCTTCTTCTTCTTCTTCTTCTTCTTCTTCTTCTTCTTCTTCTTCTTCTTCTTCCTCTTCCTCTTCCTCTTCTTCTTCCTGTTCTTTTTCTTTTTCCTATTCCTCCTCCTCTTCTTTTTCCTCTTTTTCTTCCCCCTCCTCCTCTCCTCCTTCTCTTCTCTCTCTTTAAAGGTTCTTTGCACATATAATGTTGTTTCTGGTTTTTCATCTTTAACTGATTCCTTTGTGTATAAACATGTATATATCTGCATCTATTTGTGTTTCTTTTGCTTTTCCTTTGCCTCTATCTTTGCCATTTGTTTGTTTTGTCCCATTTAATTTTCTTTGAATGGTTAGTTACATTTTTATTTTTATTGACTATGTTCTTTATTTACTTTATATCCCAAATTCAGTTTCCCCTCCATCCTCTCATTCCAGTTCCTCCCTCTAACCTCACCTCCAACCATTGCCCCCATCAACCCCTCCTCTCCTTTCCTCAGCAAAGTGGAGGCCTCCTGTGGATATCAACCAGCTTTGTCAACTCAAGTTTCAGTAAGCCTAACTTCATCTTCTACTGAGGCTAGACAAGGCAGCCCAGTTAGGAGAAAGGGATCCAAAGGCAGGCAATGAAATCAGAGACAGCCCTTGCTCCTGCTTTAGGAGTTTCACAAGATTCAGCTGCATAAGTATTACAAACATGCAGAGGACCTAGGTCCATTCCATGTAGGCTCTTTGGTTGTAAATTCAATTTCTATGGGCCTTTATAGGCTGAGATATTTCATACATTTTATTTTATTATACTGTACTATTATTTAGATGATACAATGTTATTTAGATAGTAAATACAATAATATTTAGATAATACCTGTTTGTTTTTTAAAGAGAAACAGAAAGGGTAGAATTCAGATAGCAGAAAATGGGGAAAATATCTGGAAGGAACTGGGGAAGTAAAAATTGTACTTAGACTATATTATATTAAAAAATCTATTTTCAATAAGAAAAAAATGAGTATTAAAAACTTTTCTCATTCTTTCCTTCCATTCTGATATCTTTGTCAGTTTGTCACCACGATTTATCTATCGTTGAACATTATTGACAGCAAAGTTTGTGTTTTTTAATATTAGGACTAATTTTACCATTGTTTCATATATTATGCAGCCTGTATTTGAAAAGCAAACATAAAAGCATTTAAACTTTTATGAATAGTCACCAAGATAACATCTGTTTCATATTTTATAAGTTAGCATGTTTCCATGTCCAATTTTCATCATGTGGTGAAATACTGCACATGTTACCCATCTGTTTTCATTAACTCCTTGATCTGTTCCCATTTGACAACATTTTAAGCTTACTGGTGAGTAAAGAAAGATTCAAAGGACAGAAGCTGTAGATTGCGCTGTTGCTTAACGTAGGGCAGTAATATGAGGGAGAATGTGATATGGCTCTTTGATTATTCATGTTTCTTGTAGTGTTACCCCTTTACTAGAGGTTCTGGTTTGATAGAAAGCATAGACTCGTGGGAACCTCTCTGGAATAAGCAAATAGAGTGGAAGAAAGATGGTGGAAGCCTGGACAGATCCTGAAAGGCTTCAGTCTTAGGTCCAGTTTACACTCTCATTTCTAAAACCAAAGGTAGAATTAGCAAGTGTCTTAATCAGAGTGTCTATTCCTGCACAAAACATGACCAAGAAGCAGGTTAGAGAGGATGTATTTAGCTTACCCTTCCACATTGCTGTTCATCATCAAAGGACAGGAACTCACACAGGGCCGGAACTTGGAGGCAGGAGCTGATGCTGAGGCCATGGAGGGATGCTGCTTACTGGATTGCTTCCCCTGGCTTGCTCAGCTTGCTTTCATATAGAACTCAGGATTGCCAACCTAGGAATGGCACCATCCACAATGGGCTGGGCCCCCCACCTTGATCACTAATTGAGATCACTAATTGAGCCTTACAGCTGGATTTCACAGAGGCATTTACTCAAGGGAGGCTTCTTTCTCTGTGATAACTCCATCTTGTATCAAGTTGACACACAAAACCAGCCAGTACAGCAAGCGAGATTTTACAGCTTACATGGCAATCAGCTTTTGGTTTTTAAAGATATACATTATAGTTCATGCTTGAGGCTGCTGCTCTCAACAACCTGCTGAGTCAGCTATTTCACTAAGCCATTCTGATCCACGTAGCAAGGGAAATAATGCTCGGCAACAAGCAGGACAAGTAGCACTTTAAGTAACTCTAGTAATTGGTCTTTTCTTCTTTGTTCAACTCGAGGCTCTCTGTCAGTGTAGCCACATTGCTCAGTCAAAGCCTCGCTTTTATACCTTGGTCTCAGCTGTAGACTTCAAATCTCCAGTAGAATTCTCTCTCACAAGAATCATAAACATTATGTGCCAGACTGGTTGCCACAAAGGAAGGACTTTCTCCTTTGCTCACATGTGTGCTTCATTCTTTCACCATGGTTCACTTCCAAATCTCCAGTTTAAAGATAAAACCAGGAGTAATTTCTATACCACAACAGCACAGCAGTGAATCAAATGTCACACCCTTCCTACCCTCGTTACTCAGTGGGGTCAGGGGTTGCATAGCTCTCACTCAGCCCTAACATATTGCTTTACATCTTTGAACCAAGTTACTTTTCAGCCCCAGGGCATCCTAACAACTGGTTATCTTATGAAGAGAATTAAAGTTTATCGGGTCAGAGGAAGAGAAGGACCTGTGTAAACTGGGTTGTGTAGAAAAAGGAGATTAGAAGAAACACATTCAATATGGGAGTTACCCTCAATCTGATATCACATGATATTATACAAGTAACAATTTTACTAAGACACTACTGTGTAGTTTCTAAAGAAAGTCAACAGTGAAAGATAGACACAGGGAAAAAGGGAAGGCTGCCTTCTGGTTAGTCTCAAGACTGACTGGGACACTAATTGGAGAGTCAAGTGAGAAGGTACAGCATTATACATATCAGTGGTCTGTGTTCTTTCAGCTTGACAAAAATGAACAATTCCAGGAATCATGATGAACACTATAATCTGATAATTAAGGAAGGGCCCACTAGAGCAAGAGGAAAACAGGAAAATTAAATTTAGAAAGAACTGATGAAGAGCCAGGCACCAGCTGACGCAAATTCATTCATTTAAGATGTTCTAAAAGAGAAACCGAAAATGATCCTCGTAAACAAGGTTACCAGGATCCAAACACAGAAGCTTTCTGTAAAATAGTAACCAGGCTGTCAGAACAATGTGTTTCTCAACCAAGAAACTCATACTGCTTATGTTTACTGCCTTGCTCAAAAACAAGTGAGGCCAGCCTCAAAATATGTTCAAATCAAGCGTACTTTAACAGAGCTGTCTAAGTACAATCTGTGTCCACCCACATATACTGAAAGTGACTTTCACATCAGCATGGCAGGAAAGTGAGATTAACCAGAGATCTTTATATTTATTGTCATGGTTTCTCAGACACTGACGCATCACCTATTGTATGTCAATTTGGCCTGATTAAAAGTGCCTCAGTCTTAGCCCAGGACAGAATTGCTGGCAAAAGAACAACTTGTATTTTCTCTTGGAACAAAATGTTTTTTGTTTTTTTTTTTTTTCTGAGTTGGAGTCAGGAGACTCATGACTGTCAGCATGGCTCGGTCTCCAATATATAAACCAATGGCCAAATGTCACCAAATGTCCAGAGTAGACCCTGCCTCATATTTGTCATTATATTTCTGTTGCCAGCATCACCAGATTAGCTCTGCATTAAGTTGGACCAGCTTTAAATCACTCTTGGTACTATGTCCTGGACTACCACTCTCATTGCTCTCACTAATAAGACCATTCATTGTATATAAACTCCCATGTTTACATCAGGTCTTGTGTGCACTAACAAAGATTTTTGTGTATAATACTGCCTCTTTCCACCACTAATGGCATTAAGTGATTGGGAGTTAAATATCCATAATCCCAGATGGTCAGTGCTGTTTTTAAAACAAAATCCCAATCATTCCATTTTAACAAATGGAGACTCGGGAGCCAGATAGTGGTGTGAAAACCTACTAGCTCAGAGGCACAGAGAAAGCACCCAGCTGATTGACCTTCCTCCTCAACTGACATCCTAGAAGGAAAGGAGCCAGTTCTCCTTCTCCACACTGTCTTAAGAGGCTTTCCAATGGAGTATCTCTTCTTTCAACTTCCTGTGAGTCTCTCTAGCCATCCTTTTGACTTCCTCTAACTCTCTGGGTTTTTTTTTTTTTTTTCTATGTTCACTTTTTGTCAATGGGTTGCTTGCTCTACCCCTTGATTCCTGGCAAAAGAACAACTTGTATTTTCTCTTTAAACGAAATGTTTTGTCCTGAGTTGGAGTCAGGAGACTCATGACTGTCGGCATGGCTCGGTTCCCAATATACAAACCAAATGGTTGACTTTACTCAATCTTATTTACAATAAAAAGAATGCTTTTGGGTTAAAGGTATGTGCGAGAACTGAGGCACACCACAAGTAGAAACGGTTTTTTTCCTGTACACAATCTCACAATGTGATCAAATATTCTGCAACATTCTTGGATTAAATATGTATGCTAGGACTGAGCCATACCTCAAATAGAGACAGGTTTTTTCAGTATACAGTCTTGGTGATCACAGTCATCAGATATTCTACAACAGAGGTTACACAAACATAGGATCTAATCATCTGTCATTTGTCCTGCTGCCTAACTAAATCTTTGTCCTAATATTAGAAACCCTTCTTTCCCCTAGGCAGTCAACTCTGGTGTCTACTATATGATAAAGAAAAGGAGGTGTCTATACATAAGAACTCAGAAGGATTAAGACACTTTACTTCAAAATTGCCCCAATCTATACATACCATTTGCAGTATCATTCTTGTAGTTCAAATCAGTTCAACAGAAATCCTTTGAACATTAATACAAAGAGATGCAGTGGATGGATCTGACCATATGAAATATAAATAAGATGCAGCCCTTGGGGAGCTCAAAGTCCAGTTAAAAAGCAATATCACACATTGTACTGCATTTTGGTTTTTTTTTTTATATGAGTCCATATTACATGAACTATGAATCATGAAGAACTCACACCAAAGATGCAGTCTGAAGATGATTTTCTTGGAGTTAATAATTGCCATCTTCCAGATTTGATTTTATTCAAATTATTCCAAGAGGTAATACATTAGTTATTATAGCTCTCAGGAACTTGCCTCTCCTCTGAGCTGGGTGGTAGAAGGTGATAAGTGCATTTGGAAATTTTAAGATAAGAGGAAGCACCCAGCTGACTGACCTTCCTCCTCAACTGACATCCTAGAAGGAAAGGAGCCAGTTCTCCTTCTCCACACTGTCTTAAGAGGCTTTCAAGATAAGAGGAATCAGAAAAATATTCATTAATGTATCCATCCATGCATTTAACATTTATAAATCACCTACTGTTTGACAAGTACTATGCAAAACACTGTGCAAGATGAGTAAATTTTAAGGGGCAGCTAATGGCTCCCAAAAATCTCATATTATAACCTCTTCTATAAAGTAGGGCCACCAAGTTGGAGTTTTTATAACTTAAAGTTTAATGCCTGAACTTTTAGCCCTCACTTTAATTCATACTCTACTGTACCCCAGATTTAATTGTGTAGGTACAGATATATCTTATACCTCAGTCAACTGCATGAACTACATGTCTGATGCACCATTTGTGCTAATTCAGCTTCATTTTTCAATAACATTAAAAAGAGAGAGAGAAAGAAAGAAAGAAAGAAAGAAAGAAAGAAAGAAAGGAAGGAAGAAAGAAAGGGAAAGACTGACTGCTGAGAGCTGTTTCTCAGAAAGAAGTCCTCATGCCTTAAACCAGAAGGATCCTTTGGTTTACTCATAAAAATGCAACAAATCTGACCCTGAATCTTTAAGGATGTGTACCAAAAATCAACCTTTATAATAAGCACATAGTGAAACAGGAGATATACCAGTGTAACATATTTGTCTTTGTTTTTTATATAAAGATATAGGTCCTTCACCAACTACAACAGTGGGGTCTGCTTTCTGGAATCATTTCCCTTCAGAATATTTGTGACAAACTTCTAAGGATAGGAGACCACAATTAATTCAACAGTGTGACAGTGAGTTTCTATAGAACTGACACCTTATTTCCTTCCCAAACCCAGCTCTACAAATGTCTGTTCCACTACTGACTTAGACCATTCTCTAGTATCGACTTCCTTGATTGCATAAAGTCTCAGATCTTTGCCAATGCCTTTCTAACACTCTGCTGAGCCACCTACTTCTAATTCTTTATATTCTTTTTTAGTTCTACAAACCTTACTATAAAAAACTCGCAAATAAATAAATTCTTCATATTTTATCTCTTTCAGAAATAGAATTTCTCTAAACACCAAATATTAGCTAGGTCCCACATATTGATGTTTTATAGAGCCACTGAAGAACATATGCATCACTACACATTGTGTGCATTTTGCTGAATGTTTAGTTCCCAACCACTTTATTTAATTCACTAATGTATATTCTCTCCTTCTTCTGTGTCCAGCACATGCATATACATAATAATCTGCATAGAGTAAATGATATATTGAAATTTAATAAGAAAATATATAATCAGTAGTATTCAGGTCATTAAATAGTTTGAAGATTCAGAGGTCAAAGCATCAATGTAGATTAATATGGTCAGAAAAGATTTAATAGATGGGTTGGTGCTTTAACTGGGTTTGGAATCTTAATTAAAATTGACCCAAAGTGGTCAGGGGCTGAATGATAATATTCATAGACAGCAGTTCAAAGGCCAAAATCACAATGTTCTAGTTAAATTATCTCTAGATTTATTCCAAATCAGCACATTTAGTTTCTAGATAAGTGTACTAAAGAATTTTTTATTTTTATTGATTACCTTATCCCTGAAGAAATAGTCCAGAGAAAAATCAATATTTAAAATTTCTCCGTGGTTTTATTGATCCCATCACCTAACCCTAAAAATAACAGTACACTGGGACTCACAAAGTATAACAATAGGCTAAAAGAGAGTCAAACTCTAATCAGATATCAAGATAGACATTATGAAACTTGGCAGAGGTGATATAAATATTTTTAAGAGGTCACATCTAACCTATCAGAGAATCAAATCAGAATGTGATGAGATGGACTCCTCTCCTACAAAGTGAGGTTGCAGGCATTGGGCTCCTGTGCATTTTAAACACTAGAGTTGTCAGCCTGTCTTTATTTCTATTTACATTGTTTTCTATTACAAATGCAAAGAAAAAATTCTACAAATGCATGTTCATTGAATTCCCAGTCTACTAAACAGTCTGAACAGGAGAACATAAAAGCATGAAATATTTGACTCATTTTTCCTCTTTCAAGCATGCTTTGCAAATTCCACAGAAGAGTAGCATTCATATCATGTTCAGACCTTAAAAGAAGCATTTTGTGTTCTTTTGTACGTATGTGCGTATATAAGTTTTAACTAGGACACTGTTCAATTATAGAAGAGGAATTAAAAACTGTTCATAAAAGACTTTTACCATACTGGAGTAAATATATTGGGTCATTCTTAGTTAAAAATTCTATTTCTACAATAAAACACATGGCAAAAAAAAAATCAAGTTGGCCAGAAAGTTTTTTAATTGGCTTATATTTCTGTGGGTCCCTGTTCCAGAGGGCTTCCCACGAAGATCTCTGGCTAGGCCGGGTGCGGACATCCAGGCCAAGGGGATAGAGTGCGAGAAGAGTTGGGGAATTGCCTCAGCTAACTCCGCTGCTACCTCTGGCAGTGTCTCCACTGTTGCCACTCAGGTGCTGCACCTATCTCTCTGTGGTGAGCTGCTCTGGGCTGGGCTGGCTAGCTAGCAAGGAGGGGAGGGCCCTTAAGGCGCTTCAGGAGAGCAGATCTCTTCCCAAGTGTTACAGCTCCTGCGACAGAAACTCTTGGACAACAGGATGATTCTCCCACACCTTTACTTCTCTTGAATAGGGTTCTTATATACAATTTTGGGGAGGGTTAGGGTCTAACAGCAGATAACCCCTATTGGCTTGGTCTGAGAGCTTGGAGATACCTCATCTACATGTGGGAGAGCCTGAGGCACTGTTCCTATGTGACTGATGGCCATAGACCTCTCTGTGGAAAGGCCTGTGGAGGGATGAAGCTAAGTGAAAGGAACTAGGGTCCAGGAGCAAGGCCAAACACCTACAGTCCCGTTAGAGTTCAGGGTTCAAGGCCTGTGCTTGACCAGGTACCCAGCTGCCTCTCACAGCTCACCACCCCACATATTTCCATATCCCTATTTATCACCAAAGGAAGTCAAGACAGGAATTCAAACAAAGAGACCTGTAGGTAAGAGCTAATGCAGAGGCCAAGAAAACAGCTTCCCTGTTTGCTCTTTGTGGCTTTCTCAGTCTGCTTTCTTATGGTACCCAGGACCACAAGCTCATGGATAGCACCACCAACAATGGGATAGGCTCTTCCGGCCAATCACTAATTAAGTGCTTGATCTCTACAACCGGATCTTATGAAGGTTCCTTCATCTCAGATGACTATAGGTTATGAAGTTGTCATAAAACTATCCAACACAAGTATTGTTCTTCTTTGTAACAAATGGAGATCTAGAAAAAATATGAAAATATGTGAAATTTATCCCTGACATAGCATCAAATGAGGCTAGCTACTCAGCATCCCTACCTAGCCTTTTAACCTAGAGTATCACTGTGAACTGCAGTCCACATGAAGGAACCCAGCACAGAAAAAACAAAAATCCCCTGGGCCCACAAAACATAGTTCAAGGTTAAGTTTGCTGAGGTAATCACAATCTGCCAGCAAAATAAAGGGAATTAATTGTAAGGTTGAAAGAAAAAAAAATTACTCTGGACCATTCAAGTTTTTTCCCCCAAAAGCATGTTTTTGAATACTAAGCCATCATATGTAGCATAAAGTACATGCAGCAAGCAAAGAGCAATGGAAGACTGTAAATGAACAAATTCCCAGAGCATAGACTGGATTGGAAAGCATTCAATTACTCAGCATCCAGAGTGGAGAGCTATGACTAACCAGCGCAGACTGCAGAGTTTGTAACATTTACACTTTAAAGTTAAGGCTCCAAAAAAGTACAGAATTCCCAGGATACAATCCACAGAACTCAAGAGAGCTAACAAGCCACAGGGACCAAGGAAGGATGCCTCAATCCCACTTGGGAGGGAAAAGAAAGCAATCAGGGTAGGGGGAGGAACCTGGGTCAGAAAGAGAACAGGGAGAGGAAGAGGGGAACATGATCAGGTATTGGCATGGGGTAACCTCAGGAGGTGGGAGGGGGGACCTCTAGAAGGTACCAGAGAGCTGGGAGGTGAGAGACTCTCAAGACTCAAAGAGAGGGACCTTAGATAAAATACCCTACAGTGGAGAGAGGGAACTTGTAGATTCTACCTCCAGTAGAAAAACAGGTCATCATGTGGAGGGTTGAGGTTGCCATCCCACAATAAAAAACGCTGACACATAGTTGTTACTGTCTGAAAGAACTGCAGGAACAAACATAAAAAAGAGCCTGAGGGAAAGGAGGTCCAGTGACAGGCCCAAATTGCAACCCAGCTCAGGGGGAGGCCCAAAGGCTTGACACTATTACGGATGCTCTATGGTGTTATTACAAACAGGGGCCTATCAGGACTGCCTCCAAAAGGCCCATCAAGCAGCTGAAAGAGTCAAATGCAGATATTTGCACCCAACCAATGGGCAGAAGCTGGTGACTCCTGTGGTTAAATTAAGGGAAAGCTGGAAGAAGCTGAGGAGGAGAGCAACCCTAGAGGAAGGCAAACAGTCTCAACTAATCTGGTCCCCAGGATCTCTCAGACACTGAGCCACCAACCAGGCAGCATACACCAGCTGATATGAGGCCCCCAATACATATACAGCAGAGGACTGCCTGGTCTAGACTCAGTCAGACAAGATGCACCTAACCCTTGAGAAACTTGGGGCCCCAAGTGTGTGGAGGTCTGGTGGGGTGGTGGGGTAGGGACATCCTTTCGGACACTGGGAAAAGGGGATAAGGAAAAATCAGAAAGTGGACTAGGATGGGGATAAAATCTGGACTGTTAAAAAAGATTGAAGAATATAAAAAAAGTTAAGGCTTAACCAGAAAGAGGGATGGGAAAGTTGACTGCATCACTTTAGTAGGAGATGGATGAGGCAGTAGTAAGAAATATCAGCAGTTCTGGTTATCTGGTGATAGACAATGTCCAAACGGAAGCACAAACAGGAAATGACTAAAGATGGAAAAAAATGCTGACCAAGGCCACCATGATCCATGGGCCATTTAAAGCCTATTTTGAAATTTAAATGACAAAATTTCCCAAATTTGTTATAAACTCACATTACCAAGAAATTCAAATGACTCAAAACCCAGGGATAATACATTATGAATCAAATCACACCAAACATGCCATCATCCAAAAAGAGAAAAACCCTAAGAGTAATTATAGAGAAATTGGAGATATTTAATCAATAAATGAGCCAATGAATTTAATAGACAGTTCTTAAATTAAGAAATACAAATAGCCAGTAATTATTTGTAAAATGAGTTCAAGATCTCTAACCATCCGAGAAGTACAACTTAAAATTACTTGGGGATTCCTTTGCATCCCAGTCAAGAAACCAATGATAACACATGCTAAAATCTATACTGGCTAGAAGGTGTAGTGTGTATACATAATGGGATCTTATTCAGCCAAAAGTAAAAATAACACAGAAGAAAGTGGACAGACATGGATGTATTAAGCAAGAAAATTCAGGCTCAGAAGGATAGACACCCAGTAGCAATGAGCCAGACATAAGGTCAGAATATAGTTGACCTTGGGTGTGGCCTCATTACAGTTCTCAGACATTTGTCTGAAATCTCCAGCAAAATTATTAATTTTGTTCATAGTAAATATATTCAGCATCCCCACATTCCTGTGATCTATACCTGTACCTTATCAAGTACACCATGTGTTCTTTCCCATATATCTACCCTTACCTCTAACTGTTAACTATATGTATCTAGCTGGGAGTAAATGTGGATAATAATAAGAAAGAAAACATAGTGTCTGATACTTGAAAAACCAAAGTGACTTTAAAAGAGGGGATGAGAAAGATTAAAGAATAAAAAAGGGGAGAGGTAAAGACCCTTTGGGGCTGCTTGGCAAGAATCTGACATGGAACAAGGACCAGGAAATGGGCTGGTTGGCAGAAATATGACATTGGTCAAGGACAAGGAAGTAGGCTTCAGGCAGAAATCTGACATTAGGCTAGAACAAAGAAGTAATTTCAGGCAGGAATCTAAATCTTAGGCTAGAACAAAGAAGTAATTTCAGACAGAAATCTTAATTTTAGGTTAGAACAAGGAAGTAGGCTTCAGACATGAAAATGACTTTGGGCTAGGACAGGGAAGTTGGCTCAGATATTTTGATCATCCTGATAAGCCCTTAGAAACAGTGATCTCTGGAGTGTTCACTGAATTTTGTTTATTGCCTTGCTTGTTCTTTGACTATCTGTGTTTATTTTCTTGCTTGTTCCTTAACTATTTGCATCTATTGTATTTCTAGTCCCTCAACGGAGAACTGACCTTAATACATGCATGTAATTAAAATGGTATAAAAGCAAAAAGGCGGGAGGGGGATGGGGAAAGGAGATGACATCTGAAACATAAATAAATAAAATATCCCATTTAAAAAACAAAATGAAAAAATAAAGTTGAAGGAGAAATACTGTAACTGAAAAGTTCATCTGGGAAAGGTGGAACAGAGAGCTGAGGCAAGAACAGGAAAGAATTAGTCCCTGTAATGTGTATTACAACCCCTATGGAAATGTTATATCATAAGCTAATCTTTAAAAATTGAAGTAAAACATTTAAATGATTTTGAGTGGAATATTATACACAAATGAACAATAAAAGAATTAAAGACTTCATAAAAATAATACTAGAAGCTAGGAAAAAGCAGAACTTTACAGTGATAAAACAAAATCATGTAGAGTGTTATGCTCAAAATGGAGGGGAAGTAATTGCAAACAAAACAGGGATTATGTTATCAGCCAATGTGCACCATCAAGAGGTAAAAAAATATCTCCAAATGAATAGTGTTTCCCCATGAAAACTGATATGTCTGTAGCATGGAGTGCTCCCGAATTGCCGGCTGGTCACATGTATAAGTTAATCAGTATTTAAATCTTAAAATTTAACTAAAATGTGAATGATAAGTGAGTCGGAATTAAAAGGCAGGGTATCTTGAGAAGGGAGATCCTCCACCTGAAATCTAGCCAAAGCCTCTTGCCAGCTAAGAAGCAAGAATCCACACAGTTGACACTTGCTGTGAAAATGGTACTCTTGGAAATATTACTTTCCATATCTAATTTATACTGAAATACCAATGAGCCAGACTTAAGGTCAGAATATAGTTGACCTTGTGTGTGGCCTCATTACTTTTCTTAGACATATTTTTTCTGAAATCTCCAACAAAATTAATTTTGCTTATAGTAAATATATTGTACATTCCCACATCCCTGTGATTTAATTATCAACCGTAGTCTTATCACATGCTCTGCATGAAGTTTCCTGTAATCTCGTTTAGGCTCCTTAGTAATCGGTCAAAGATAATCACACTAAAACCTACCAAAATCATCTGTGTGTGACTAATGACAGTGAAGTGTTTCAACTATAAGAAAAGCCTACATTTACACTGTCAAATATTTCTTGATTTATTCCTAATAACTTCTGTATTAGTCGAGAGTCACAGAACTTATGAAATGTCTCTATATATTAAAGGAATTTATTATAATGACTTACAGTCTATAATCCAACTAACCCAAAAATGGGCAGCAGTAAATGGGAAGTCCAAAAATCTAGTAGTTGCTCAGTTTCACAAGGGTAGTTGTTTTACCTAGTATTCTGTATAAGATTGAATCTTGGTGAAGTAGGTTCTAACAGGTGCACTGGAATGTAAATGCAAGCAGGCAAATGTGTAAGCCTCCAGCAGAAGGTGTGGCTCAGATTAAAAGTATGTACCACCAGGACTGAATCTAGAACTTGCTTTGTCCCAGGCTGACCTTGAACTCAGAAATCTGCTTGCTTCAGTCTCATGGGATTAAAGATGCATACTACCTTGCCTGGGCCTAAATTTTTCATGGTCAATATGCCTCAAGACCTCCATGTCAAGATCTAGGTCAGAAGCCTGTGTATTCCATCCTCAAGATCTTGATCACAGGTGTGCCCTCCATTTCTACATTGTAATTCACTCCAGATGTAGTCAAGTTAACAACCAGGAACAACCATCACATTTTTCCTTTTTATAACTCCCATGCTTAAAACCTATATTAAAAATGTCCTTTAATATATCTCATCACTGATATATTCTAGCTCATTGAGAAATTCTTTTCTGCATTGAACCCAAGAATCTTATTTTTCCTGGGCTGATGATAAAGATGTGTGAATTCCACAAGCTATTTGTATTCCAAGAACAAACAGTACTGTGTCTCTGCCCCTATAGCCAACAAAATCTGGACATAATAGTGCATGCCTGCAATACCAAGTCTTAGGAGGCTGAGGCAAGAGAATCATGAATTCTAGACTAGCCTGGGTTACACAGAAAAGTCCTGTCCAAACAACAAAACAAACAAGTAAATAATTTTAAAAAATCAACATATTATGAACTTATGATACATGTAGAAATCAAACATATGTCAGCAATATGGTGCATGATGCAAAGTGAAATTGGAAATAAACTATATAAATTCTCACAAATATATGGGAATTAGTAACCCACTGTTTTGAACTAAATGAGTTTATTGCAAATTCTACACAATCAGTTAAAAAAGAAACAAGAAACTTATAAATTACCCACTGGATATTAAGAGACAAGATTCTGGGTTCAGACTTCATCTTAAAGAACCTGACCTAAGGTTAAACTCAAGTTAACTAACAAGCCAACACCATGTTATTCCTCACCAAGCTGGCACCTGGCATTAGTTTCCAGGTAACTAGCCTATCCCTGGCACTTTACTTCCTAACAATTACCAGTCAAAAGGAAAACAAAAGTTAAGTTTATGGTTAAACCAACCAATTATGTTAAAGGGCAACAAAATTCCATAATAGCCCCCCAATCAGATGTATGCACAGCTAGAAACCCCTTGCTTGTTTGCTTGTTTGTTTGCTTGCTTGCTTGCTTGCTTGCTTGCTTGCTTGCTTGCTTGCTTACCTTTAATAAATCCTAGCCTGAAACTGAGCTCAGGGCTTCCTCCTGCATCAGTGATGATGATGTGGCCCAGAATTGAGCTTGTAAATAAAGTACCTTAGTGAAATTACATTGGAATTGGCTCCTTGGTGGTCTTTTGGGGTTCAAGAATACTGAATGAGCATGACAGACATATGGTAACTTTTTAAATAGAAGAAATGATCAGGAGAGAAGAGAAAAAATGAGAACAACACTATAGTAATGACATAGAAAACAAACATTGTGCCTTACATTACCTATTTC
The DNA here is from genome assembly GCF_011762505.2 of Arvicanthis niloticus. Taxonomy (NCBI): domain Eukaryota; kingdom Metazoa; phylum Chordata; class Mammalia; order Rodentia; family Muridae; genus Arvicanthis; species Arvicanthis niloticus. The sequence goes on from NC_047668.1 coordinate 25,000,126, forward strand.
AAACAGTATATTAAGTATAAAAGAACTTAAATGGAGAAATTAATAGATATGATCAAAAATAAGAAATTAATAGATATGATCAAAAATAAGACATAGATATGTTTATAATTTGGAATATTAAAAAAATAAAGATATATATTGATAACTAACCGTAAGAAAGCCAAAAGTGGTTATATTAACATCAACAAAGGGGATCAACAAGGATTTTTCAGGAAAAATGAAAAATTAAACAATATATTAAGATGTGTTAGTTTTCTGTTGCTGTGATAAGATCAATTAAAATAGCACAGCAGTCCATATATCCATAGAGAAGAACTAAAAGCAATGTTAATCAAACAGAGAAAGGTATCTACTCAATGAAGGAGATAAAAAGCAAACACCTGCATTCTGTCTAGAAAACTGAGAGTGGATTTTGTTAACAACTTGGTGATCTTTTTACTATCTCACCCACCTTCTCCTATAGAAGCTGACCTCATCCAAATTGTCCAAAATGGTTATTCCAAACTCTTTCTTTCCTAGACCATCACTCATCCTTAGAGGAAATGTCACATGTAGTTTATGGGCTGCTGATGAAAGAGTTAAGAATCTTTTAAACTTTTCATAGATGGAGTTAAAAGTGCAGATCAGCTTGTTCTGCGCTCTGGGCTCCAGGAAATTAGCTATCCACAAGACAAATTAGATAAGATAGGAGTTCAGAGCTAGGAGTTCAGGTCAGCGTGACCGAGTGCTATGGATACCAGGAGAGTTTGAGTTGGGAGTTCTCAGCGTGCCCGTGCACCCTGGATACCAGGAACAAAACTAACCATAAGATAGATTGAATAGGGTTTGAGCTGAGAGTTCAAGTTAGCGTGCCTGTGCACCCTGGATACCAGGAACTTGACTGATTACATATAGGTTCTTAGAGAATAGCCTGTTCCTTATACCCTGTCACAAACTGAATAATGGGCTGGGACTTTCCACAGGTGCTCTCCAATAGCCCTCCCTTACTCCCCCTGGGTTGTGGTCCCCCCGCCCCCAAGTTGAGGTTTTGGGCTTTAAATTCTCTCTGTCTCCAAAGCCCCGGGGTTGGACCCCACTGCCCCTGCATGGGTCATGGGTCATGGGTCTTGACCTCAGTATACTGATTAAGATATGCCTCTTGCTGATTACATCAAGTTTGGAGTCTTGCAGTTAATGGGTGGCCGAGAATTCCCGAGGCTTGGGTGAGGTCCTCCAATCATGGGAGCCTCACACTGACCCCTATGCTATAATATAGAATCAGATACAACACTAAATTCTAGGCCTTTTAGCTATGGAACCCACCCACATGGTCACATGTAAAAGAGTTTCTAAGTAGTCATATCTTAAGCTTAATTGTGTACCTGAAATTGGACTGATTATATTGATTGTTGCCTAGAAAAAAATTTCAAAATGATGCTGTGTTTTAAATGTACTGATAATTAACCTCCTGACATCAGCCTCCCCAAACTCTGATCAGGTTTTCATTCTTACCTTTGTGTGAAGTTCCCTTTCTTGTATGCAGGAATGCCTTTACAGTATTAAGGCAACTTATAAAAGAAGAATTTATTTGGCTTATTGTTTGGAAGGGGTAAAATCCTATCATGGTAGAAAATCATGACAGCAAGCCAGAATGGCATTAGTAAAAGAGCTCACAACTTCAAACACAAGTATAAAGCAGAAAAAGCAAACTAAAAGTGGCACAAAATGTTTAATCTCAAAATCACCTTCAGGCACTCTGTACCTCTGTTAAGTCCTCTATGGCTGTAGAAGAGACAGCATGACGTAGTTCCTGCCCCTGGATCAGAGCCAGCAGGGTGTGGGCCTCCACAAGTGTTGAGAGTTGCTATGTATAAGGCTTGTTTGTATAATAATGTACATATTTTCATGTTCCTCCTTCGGAAGATGCTCTCTCTGTTAATGTTAATAACTCCAGGATAATTAGAAATAACACCAGTCTGGGAGGCAAGAATTTGTCCTCAGCAAATTGATAAATGCTTTGACCTTCAAAATTACCCTTAAGGCTGTAGAAAAGAACTATGAAAACATGAGTTCAAGAACATATAATTTCTCAACTATATAAAATATAAGAACGCTATATAAACTGTATGAGGGGTTTCATGGACTTAAAAGAACAGAGACAACTTCACTAATAAGCAAGCTTGTCAGAAAGTTGTTAAGGAAAGAGATGGAGATTTAGGAAATGGTGATCTCAGGCAAGATCCCACCCAGCTATGTTTATTGTTTGTGCTTACAAATTCGGGCAGATTTCTGAGTTCAGGGTCAGTGGAACAAAGAGTATTTAGTTCTAAGAATGGTGGGAGTGGTGATCTCTGAGCCAAACGCCACCCAGGTATCTTATTGTCTGTGCTTACAAAGGCAGGCAGATCTCTACATTCATTTGCTATGTTCAAAAAAATGTATTTGCTGTCTTTTTCTAAGAATCAAAGAGATAAGATCATTAAATGCTGATTTGTGGGATAATCAAAAAGGAACTTCAGGTAATAATTGAATCGATATGTAAATAAAAGACTGGTATTCAATTTGTAAGAGCTGAGTTATTTAGATATCCTTCTAGAGAGCTGTCTCAAGCAGAACACAGAGCTGTCAGTTTGCACCATTAACTTGGAGTCTCTTCTTCAGTCACTCCCAACCACTCCTTCCTCAGGAGCCCCTCTCCAGGCCAAGGTTAGTCCTTGGCATACCTCCAAAGCCAGTGACAACAACTAGAAACCAAGTGTTCAAATATGAACATATTGGGGACACTCTGATTCAAACCACTAAAGAATAGAAATATATTCACAATATTTTAACAAAATCTCTAACATTTATATATTAGTGAATAACATTTTTAAACCTTTTTTTTTTTTACATTTATTATTGTTGTGGGGGCATGTGGGTACCATGGCACATAGTATATGTGAGGATGTAAAAGGACAATTTGCAGGAGTCACTTTTCTCCTTTTACCATGTGGGATCCAAGGATCTAACTCAGGTTGTCAGTTTTGGCTGCAAGCACCTTTACTCACTGAAATGTCTAACCATCCCAGAAATAGGTATTTTAAAATCATGTGAAAATTAATTGAATTACTTTGTCAACTGTCAACTAGGCCAAAGGCAATTTGACCTAGTTGACACTCATGAAACATCTCTGTACAATGTATTTAAAGAGCATATGGCATTTAAAAATCCTAGTTAAGCCAGCTGGTGGACCACCAAGAAGTCTCAATAATTACAAAAAGAATTAACTCCCATAGTAGGTTCTCAAACTGACATAATTAACTCAGAATTCTTTCCTTTTTTTTGCAGTTTCCTGGGATACCATCAAATATTTTTAAAATTAACAGCACTCTCCTAAATGACTCATGATCAATGAAGTCACAGAGGACATTCATTATAAAATATGTTTAACAAATGTTAAGGAAGATGTTTAATACACACAACCTTAAAATAAATAATATTTAAACATAAAATTAATTAAAAATACTAAAAATGTAAATTAGCTAGGAACAATTTGTTAAACTTTAATTTTTAGTCTTTAATGTTACTAAATTTATTTATTTATTTATTTATTGCATTGTCTGTGCATGCATATGTATGTGTTTGTATGTGTGTACATGCACATGTGAATGTGTTTCCATACATGAGCACACCTACTGTGTACATGCACATGTAAATATCAGAGGACATCTTATAGGAGTTAATCCTTCCACCATGTGAGTCTGGGGATTGGGTACAGGTTGTTAGGCATAGCAGGAAGCATCTTTATCTGCTAAATAATCTTCCTGGATCTAGGCTTTAATCTTTACAAGCATGCAAAGGAGCAAATTAAACAAATAAGCATAAGGGAAACAAATGTTAAAAATCAAGAAATGCTGCTGAAATCAAAACTAATTTTTTAAAAAATCATTAAATAGATTAATCCCTATCTAGATTCATCACTAAAAGTACTAAGATCAACTGATATATATATGAAATTTTAAAATGACATTGCAGACCCTATAAACACCAACCATAAGTTAAACAAATTTTATCCTATTTAACATATTATATGAAAAGCACAATTATCAAAATTGAAACCAAACAAAATTGTGGTAAGAACCTACTCATGTATATCTATTAAAAGCTGATACAGAATTGAAAATTTTCCATCTTTCAGACCACAGTAGTGTTATGTATAGGCTACAAATTTTGAAAAGGAAGTTTAAAACAGATGAGAAAATAAAGCTCTTCTAAAACTACTAAATTTAATGATGACATAAAAACAAAGTCAGAGAAGAACACCACAAAGGGAGAAACCAATGAACGACTCATGATCTTTTATGGCCACATATACAAATACCCTCAAAGAATATCAAATTTAAGGAACAAAATATGAAAAAAAAAAACCTTATCTTGATCAAGTGGCATTTATTTCATGACTCCAAGGGACTTTAATGATTAAATTTTCTTATCAGAATAAAAAGAAGAAATACAATCAATCTAACATATGGATATGTCTACATCAAGTATTCAAATATTTATTTCAATAATTTTCTTGACAATCTAAGAAGGACATCAAATTCTTCAATGGCAGAAGACAGCATTGGAAAGCCACAACTAACACCTAAATTACCAGTGAAAGGTTGTTTTCTCAGGATATGAGGAAGGTAAGGAAAGCTTGTTCTCATTTCATCCATTCAGTGTTCTACTGGGATGTCTATTTATTATAAATAAGCAAAAACAGAGATAAAACTAAAGTACAAAACAGAAGAAAAAATACTAGTCTTTGGGGCCAAGGGTGTTATAAGGTTGGCTCTCTGTATATATAGTCCTAACTGTCCTGAGATCTGCCTGCCTTTGCTTGTTGAGTGAGTACTGGGATTACAGGTGGGCAGCAGCATGCCTGACTAAAGTTAAATAAGTCTTAAAACAGAGTTATGCAAGTAATATAGAAAGTTATAAGGCTTGTATTAGTCCTCAGCGAATCTACCAAGGTCTCAAAAGTGCACAAAAACAAACAGTTGTAATTCTATAAACTTTAAATTTTCAATACTACTGAAAATACAATTAAAAATGTGAAACAGTTATAGATAATTTTAAAACATTTAAAACCTAGGCAGTGACAACTGTGAACTGCCATTGAAAGATTTAAAGAAAGCCTGAAGTGGTGAAATGCCATGCCAATTTATTGGATCAGGATTATTAAGGCTTAATATTGATAAAATGTTGATTCTCCAACATAAAACACTAACAGTTTTAAAGCACTGAAAAGCAGACTACCTAATATAAATGGAAATTTTAAAGATTCAAAGGAGTCAAGACATTAAATAAACTTGGAAGTTTATAGCACATGCTTTCAAAGTCAAGATGATTTATATCACTTGATCTCAAGACACATTAAGAAGTTGTGGCATGAAATAAAATAATGTTTATATTTATCTTTGGAACAATATTGAGTCCAGAAATGTACCCATACAACATGTTACATATCAGGTGGTTTGTTGTGGTTTGCATGTGAAATATTCCTATGGGTTCATGTTTTAGAGCACTTGGTCACCAACTCAGTATCATTGTTTGGGAAAGTTAAAGAGGTAAGGCCCAGCTGTTAGATAAGGGCACTGGGGAGGGCTCATGAGTCCCAGCTTGGAGCTGGTCACCACCTCTTCTATGGATTAATGAGAGCACCAGCTCTCAGGCTACAGCCCTAGGCACCATGCCTTCCAGCCCTGGAAGCTAAAATAAATCCTGTTCCTAAATTGCTTCTTGTCAAGTTTTTGGTCACAGCAATGGTAAAAGTAACTAACATCATTTCTAAGGGAATTAAAAGGATTCTTTTTCAAGTCTTATTAACAAATTATTCTGAAGCAAGCTATTATGAGAATTAATTCAAAATATATTGAAGTCCTAAAAATCAAGGAAGTCCTATAAACTTCTAGAGGGATTATATTGGTAAATTAGGAAAAGAAATTTTAGGATTCAGAAACCATAAATAAAAAGAGAAATGTGGTAAATTGAAATTCATGAAAATAAAACTTTTGCTTCTTAAAAACTACCACTAAAGAATGAAGGAAAACTATATTTATATAACTGGCAAAATGTGTACAAGAACACTCAACATCACTAGTCATTGGGAAAATGCAAATTACAAATTCAAAGAGAAACATTAGCACAGCATGCTACAATTTAAAAGATGAACAACATCAACTTTGCCAAGAATGAGGAACAAATAGAACTTTCATACACTTCTGGACAGAAGATAAGGTGACTTGTCATTGAGGAAAACATTTTGACAGATTTTTTAAAGAGTTGACTTTGCATATTTAATATTCTATTTCATCATACTTATAAAGATAAATTCTTCTGTATGAATAAATCATCCAGACAAAGACACATAAAAATAATTATAGGAAATTTAATCAAATTTATCCAAATTGAAAGCACAAAAAATACCTTCACTCTCAACAATAGACAAAAATGAAAGTGCCTACAAGTAGGAATGATGCTGGACCAAGTAGAACAGACAACAAAAATGTATGTGTCACATGACTCTACTTATATGAAATTCTTCAAAATAGAAAATTAAGTTTTATCATTACCAAGTGGATCACATGTTGCCTAGGACCTACTGTAGAGGGAAGTTTGTTAAAGTGTTACAAAGTTTGTTAAAATGTAATCCCAGTAGAGATTACATAGGTGTATGAAGCTGTCAGAACTCATCACTATATATTTTAGAAGGCACAATTATTGTTTACATGTTTCTGTGGCTGGATCTCAATAGAACATGCTTGCCTATTGTGTTCAGACCTCTGTGGTAGGTTTCAGCACTACAAACACACACACACACACACACACACACACACACACACACGATGGGGGAATTGAGATTTATCTCTTTTTAAGCCTCTTTATCACAGCGCTGTCTTTCTCAAACAAGGGGTCTTGACTTGAATATATATATCCTTCTTGAGTCAACAATTCTTCACTTTTGTCTTGAGGTTTTGGACTAAGTAGCACAGAGGGCAATGTTTATTTGTTTTTGTTTTTTCTTTAATTTGTTTTAAAATGAATAGCTAACAATAAGATGCTAGCTAGGGGTTTTTCTTTTCAAAATACATTTCTGAGGGGGATAAAGAGAGGAGAAGGCAGAGAAAGAGAAGGGGAACATACATGCATGTGTAGGGCAGTTGTCTAAATGCAAGTGTGGCCAGAAGGTGCCTCCATGCCCTCCTCTAACACCCTCCACCAATTTCTTTGAGGCAAGGTTTCTCCTTTACCCTGGCGATCATGTTTTCTCATCTACACTGACAATCATTCAGCTACAGCAGTACCCATCTCTACCTCTTCAGAACCAGGCTCACATTTTTGCATGAAATACAAGATGTGTGACATAGTACTAGATTATAGTTCATATAATTGATTCACAGCAATGCTCTTAACTGCTGAGTGATTTCTCCAGCCTTGAGCTTTTTTCTGTAGAATTGGAAAATAGTTCCTTCTTTAGCCTAGCATTGATATTTTCTCTTATTTTTCTTTTTAACATTGTATCTAAGTCTTTTTAAAAGAAGAACATACTGGTACATTTTGTTAAGAACACCCTGCAGCTACGATTCAGATGATCTATAATAATTTGGAGATAAAATGTGATGTCCTACAATGGCAGATAGGTGTGGTGGTTAATCTAAATGATTGAAGAGAGTTCACTCAATCTGGCTACCTAAAGGATTGGGAGAAATCTGGATTCTTACAGGGTTGACTAGTAAGAAAGGCAACTGAGTGCACTAGAAGAGAGCCATAATGGAGAAATAATGCCAAAATAAGCAACCCCTGCCAAGATGCAGTGTCTATATATTGTAATTCTCCTCAAACATTTTACAAAATGAGCAAAAGCAGTTTGAAGGTCATACAAGTATTAAAGGCCCTTGATTTAATTCAATAGTGAATGTGAATAAATGCAAAAAAGGATTAAATTTCTTGTTATTGAATAGAATTGACAGTGCATGTTAAGATGTTCCATATTTGTTCTTTGGCTATGTAGACTGTCAGGTGCAGAACTAGATATGTCATAAATACATCTACAGGAGCATTCTAAAACTGCAACACATTATAAGGCATGAAATAGAAACAGTTTAACCTACAGATAACAGAATTTTTAAGGATCTGTCTTCATGTTATGGACTAGGTAGTCAAGATTTCAAGTCTTAGAAAAACTGATCTAAGTACATTAGAGAAGAAGCAGAGAAATAATGGTCAACCTAATACAAAAATAAAAAATACTGGGTTTTTTGGAGGGTTGGTATTTTGGGGGGGTATATATTATTTTGATTTTTAGGCAAAAACTCCAATGACTATATAATTCATTGGAAATTTAATTAATAAGTTTATTGTCTTTCACAATTTAAGTGCACAATCGATGAAAGCAAGGAAGTCAAACAACAAAAGCTAAAAGCATCTGGTCATATCATATTGTCAGTGAGGAAGCAGAGGACAATGACAGCATGATGCTTCTCACCTCCCTTTCCACATTTACATCTTCCAGCATCCCAGCCATGGAATGGTGCCTCTTGAAGTAGGCAAGTCTGCCAACTTCAATTAATTTAGCCAAGGTGATCACACACAGGCATGTGTATTTTCCATTTAGATTCTGTAAAGTTGATAGTTAATACTGGCCATCCAGAAAAGGTTTCCAGAAAAGATTTATATCCTCTATTGTTAGTTACAGAAAGAAACTGGTCTTTAAAGGCTGTCAAAATGTCCCCCTGTCTGGCCATCTTGAAGAAGAATGTTTATATGACACATGTACAGTAAAAGCAAATGAATGGCTTTAGAAGCTAATATCTGACTGCCTTTGCACAGATACTTGAAAAATATGTGTTTAAGTATTCATTTAGTCATGAAAAAAGAAAAAAATTAATTAGTAAAACTCACTTACTAATATTTAAGTTTAAACAGAATTTATTAAATCCATTGGGTATAACATTTTATTTTAAATATTTGAGTTGTCATCAAATTGCAGTTTTCCAAACCAGAAAACCAAATATAATCAATTTGAGATGTAGAGTAAAAATGTTTGGATTGTTTAATAAAATATATTACTGGTCCCCTATAAATTCCACTGTGCCATGCATTATTTGCTTTCAATTTTTTTAGCTAACTGCAGAATGAAGTCACTGGCCTCAGGTCTGAAGTATGGTGTTGTCTTAGGTTTTTACTTCTGTGAACAGACACCATGACCAAGGCAACTCTTATAAGGACAGCATTTAATTGGGACTGGCTTACAGGTTCAGAGTTTCAGTCCACTATTGTCTAGGCAAGAGCATGGAGGCAATTAGGCAGGCATGGTACAAGCAGAGCTGAAGGCTGCTAGTAGAATACTGGCTTCCAGGCAGCTAGGATGAGGGCCTTAAAAGCCCACACCCATAGTGACACACTTACTACAACAAAGCCACACCTCCCAATAATGCCAATCTCAGGGCTAAGCTTTTACAAACCATCAAAGGTGTAGTTCTATGTCAACTTTAAAGATAAATGTGCACCCAGAAAAGTGAGCATTCACTTGTTTGGTTTCTGGTTTGGTTTTTGCTATTGTTGTTCACTCAAAGGTGATAACTTTGTCAGGAATGGAGCCAGAGATCTGTGAATATCTAAATTATTTGACATTATTTTCTAAATTACTTCTTTAATCCTTAGGACCTGCTGTAAAATGGCTACTTGATTGCATAACACACCCACTTCCCCATCACTGAGAACCTCTTCAGTCAAATGTATTGGTGGGGGGAATTCCACGTATGAAGGAAAGTCAAGGTACTGCTTCCTATGAGGTCTTTTGAATGAGTTTCTGCCCTGCAAGGTTACTCTCTGAAAAGAGAGAGGCAGGTTACAGTGAAAAGGCACCATAATAGTGGCTTAAAATAAACAATAGCTCTTCCCAGAAGACTCCTGATATCCTATGATCAATTTCACTGGTTTTTAAAAGAATTAGCTTCCATCAAATCACTTGAGGGATCACTAAAGGCCAACTTCTCAGCTATTTCTCAAGAGCTGCTTTTCCAGAGTCTCAGGAGTACATAAACATTTTTGCATTTCTAACAAGTTTCTGTTGGCATTGGTGTTGTTTATATGGTACCACACTCTGAGAAGCCCTAATAAACTCATAGAACTCTACAGTTCCGCAATTAAACTTAGATGTCAAAATAGCAGCTGTTTATAAGATTTGTTCAGTTTTGTTTTGCTTGACTTCATTTTATTTTTATTTTTCCTTTTTTTCCCCTCCCTAAACCTATAGTGATGGTAGAATGCCAGTTGAAGACTCATGAAAAAACTTTTATTGCCTATGCATCTTTCAGCCATGGAGATGTAAGCAACAATAGGAAATATAGGTTCCATTTTTTGTTTCTGTAGTCTTGGGTAGCTGGAGACAGTAACTTCCTAAAGTTGTATAGCAGAATATTTGGAGATAATAAGGTAGCCTTAAAACGCTGCCTTGTGTAGCAAGGAACAGTCATTAAACAAAGTCAAATGGATAATGGATACAAGAAGGAAGACTCAAATGAGGATGCTTCAATCCCATTTAGAAGGGGGAATAAAATAATCGTGGAAGGCAAAGCAAGGGAGAAAGGGTCCTGGGTGGGTGGGGGGGAGGAGACGGAAAGGGGAACATTATCGAGTAAGTGGGGAAAGAGGAGAGAAGCCCGGAGAGCCAGAAGAATCAATAGAAATATGCAGCTGCCAAGGGTGGAGAGTCTACATGGTGGGTGGAGGGAACCTCTAGAAAGTCCCAGAGACCTTTGATGTGAGAGGCTCCCAGGACTCAGTGTGGGTGACTTTATAGCTGAAATGTCCAACAGTGGTGAGATGGAACCAGAAAAGACCACTTCCAGTAGTTAGAAAGGGCCCCCAGTGGAGAAATGAGGATACCAACCTATCTTTAAATTTTTTGACCCACAATTGTTCCAGTATAAAAGAAATACAGGGACAAAAATGGCTGAACACTGACAGATCCATCCCATGGGTGGGCACCAAATGCTGGCATGATTACCAATGCTATGTTGTGCTTGCAGACAAGAGCCTTGTATGGCTGTCTTCTGAGAGGCTCTACCAGCAGCTGACTGAAACAGATGCAAATACTAACAGCCAACCATTAGATTGAGGTGAGGGACCCCTATGTAAGAGTTAGGGGAAGGATTAAAGAAACTTGAAGGGAATGGAAACCCCATAGGAAGACCAATAGTGTCAACTAACCTGGACCCCTGGGAGCTCCCAAAGACAAAGCCGCCAACCAAAGAACATAAGAGCATGCATGGTCTACTCTAGTCAAAGGTCCCTGGCACACATGTAACAGAGGATTGGCTGCCTTGTCTGGCCCCAGTAGGAGAGAGATCTATCTAATCCTGTAGAGACTTGATGTCCAGAAGAAGGGGAACCCTCTCAGAGGCAGAGGAGTCAGTGGATGGGGTGAAGAACTCTGGGAAGGGGACCAGAAGGGGAGCAACTTTTGTGATATAAATAGATAAAATAGTTAATACATTTAAAAAAATAATACAGTAAGATTTAAGCAAAAAAAAAAAACAAACAAACAAACTTATGCAGACAAGTCACTAAAAACACAGAATTCTTGCATAAATATACGGTTTTATTGTTATCAGATAAATAAAAACTATTACATATTATCTCTTCCAAATTAATAAGGGATTAAAAGTAAACAGGTTGGAGAGGCTAAAAGTAAGCAGGCTGGAGTGACAGAATGAAAAGAGAAAATATTTAATAAAATAAAAAATAAGATCAGTGTCTTATGTGATGAAGATTGACATAATTTGATACATAAATGGCATGTTTTGTTTTATTTATGTAGAAAAATAGATTTTTTTTAAAAAAATGAGGCTACATTTGAGAATCAGTATAGAACCTAGTCCTGACAGTTGCTTCCTCAAGTTTTATCTATTATAAACTAGAAGTTTCAACTAAAATATCGAAATTATTAGATGCTTATTTAGGAATGAGAGGTTACATTTATGGTACATCACCAAACGTCAGTAGATAATAGATTGGGCCATATAGTGATAAAAAAGAAAAAAATGTCAACCCAGCCTTCACCAGACAGGATGTAAAAAGTTATTCATGAAGAAGCTGCTGCTGTCTGGCACACCCTGGATGGCACTCCCCCATCCTACTGATGGTTGAATCTAAGCTGCAAGTTTTATATCACTAAAATAAGCAAAGAGCAGAGACAGTTTCATAAAGTTTGGGAACATTTTAAATTTTGAATATTTTTCCCAAAAAAATTCTAAGCTGCTGTCACATAGTAACAAGGTAAATTTATTTGAATTCTATCTGTAATTGGCATATTGTTGAACTTGTTATTGATTAGTGTATTTGTTTCTAATTACTGTAGTAACAAAGCATTATAATATTAGAGCAACTCATATTTATTATTTACTTCTTCCTGCATCAGGTACTCAGAAAGAGCCTGGATATTTCAAATCTTATCAAGCAGAAAACTATGTAACTAACCTAGGAGTCTGTCATGTGTCTTGCTGAGCTGAAAATCAAGCTGTTGGCAAAAATGGATTCATTTCTCGAAGAAGCTCTGGTGGTGAATTTGTTAGCTTGCAGTTTCTAAAACCAAGAGGCCAACAGAAATTTTAGGGGTCTTACAAGACCAACTCAATCTCTCCAGGCATTCCTACTTTCATTTTCATCTTCTGACAATTCACTTAGAACGACGGTCCTGAGTTCATTGATCCCACATCAGTAATCAAGAATCATCTTCCTATATCAAAATCCTTAACTGAATCACACTGTAAGATCTCTTTTGTCTTTAATACAATACAATACAATTACCTCTCAACATCTTCAGGAGATTGGTACCAGGGCCCCCATAGACACCAAAATCAAGAAATGCTCAAATCTTTTTTATAAAATGGTGAAGTACTTACAAATGTGTTCATTCTCTTGCACATTTTGACAATTAGCTGACTTACAATACTTGATTTATTATTAATGCTACATGCTTATTATGAAATATTTTTGATGGAATAATGGTAAAAAATCTCTCTCTCTCTCTCTCTCTCTCTCTCTCTCTCTCTCTCTCGCTCTCTCTCCCTCCCTCTCTCTCTCTCTCTCTCTCTCTCTCTCTCTCTCTCTCTCTCTCTCTCTCTCTCTCTCTCTCTCTCTCTCTGTGTGTGTGTGTAATCTGCTTTAGAACATTACTTACTTTCAGGGAATATACATGTAACCTAAAACACAGTGCTGTCTCCTTACATTTTCTAACTCATGGATTTGTTTTCTTTTTAAAACAATACAGTCTGCAAACAATGCAATTTAAGCCATACACACCAAGTTATATTTTGTAAGAAAAGTTACTGAATATATTTTGATTCTTACAAATATTAACAATATTATTCTCATTTTATAAAATACACAATACACCCAATAGTTCCATTTAGTCTGGATTTGCTGAAAGAGGATGCAATAAACAACATGGTGAAGGACTTGTCACAGATATGGTTGGTTCATTTGGTATCTTAATGAAAGGACAAATTTTATATGCTTTATGTTTTCTTACACACTGTTTTTCTAACCACAAAAATTTACCTAAAATATATATGGCAAGACCAGCAAGGAGACAATCTCTTATGAGTTTATCAAATATTATATAAAATTAAAGAATATACAAGAATAGTCAGGTACCAGTTGATTTAAAAGGTAATTCATTTTGTAACCTGATTATACAAATCAATTCTTTTAATTAGGGTAGATTGATGATATCTAAGCATTCAGAATAACAACTCAAGTAAAATTATATCTAATTAATGCAGCTCATAGCAGCTACCATAGTTCTCTATTCTGTTGATTCCTTTTTTGTGAAAACTTACTCATGAATAACTCATATGAAAAAATAGTCAAATTCATAAATACAATGGCAAGATATACATGGAAAATATTCAAAAATTTTATCAAAAGAAAGCTATTCTCTTACTATTTATTTTATAATAGTATTTGTGATACTGGACAAAAAGTATAAAAGCATACTCTCCTTATACTTGACAAATGCTTACTTTTATTTTTAAGATTAAAAAAATAGCTGAGCATTTTAAATTATGCACAATTAAATTATATTCTATAATCACTCTCCATTAAGTAAAATATATGTTAATTAGAAATTCTAAACTAATTGCAGGCTGTCAGATACATATGTATAATAAAAATTTCTTATTTTCATAATAGTCTATAATTAAATGTTTCACAATAGACTAGTGGAGTTTCAGGAGCCACTGCATTGTGTGAGGCTCCTTCTTATTAAACAGCATGATACATCATTCAGGAAGATCTGTTTTCTTCCTTTGTGCTATAAAAGATGAATTAAAACTAAATAAAATTCAAGTTCTCAAAACTATAATTAATTTACATTAATAATTTGGGAAAATTTGGGATGGGTCATCATCAAGTTGATTTGTTGTTTTTCTGTGTTCATATTAAAGGTCTAAATCATAGAAAAAGACACAGCTTTTTCCCAGCCCAGCTAGGAATATGTGTTGATATGCAAAATATTCTGACAAAATAATGAATTAATCAGCTCTACTAGGAATTTCCCCAAAGACACCAAAGACACGTATTCTTAGTTTTATTTACTTTTATTTTTTAATTTATATTTAGTTTTATTCCCCAAAGACACATATTCTTAGTTTTATTGTTATATTTGCCCTTGAATAGAAGTAATACAAATGAAAGAAAAAATATTGTGGAATAACAAAATAACTCTTGGGTATACAGTGGTTAATCTTTTTATTATTATTAATCATTTCATTTCTTTACATCTCAAATTATATCCTCCTTCCCAGTTAATCTTATCTATTAATTTGATGATATTCTTCAGTAGAATCACCTGGGAAACAGGCCATTGGGGGGATACCCCTGGGGGGAGTTATCTTGATTAGGTTAGTTGAATTAAGAGGACCTGCTCAGTCTAGGTGGTACATAACTTTATTTCTCATACTGGGAACCTGATCTACATAAAAAGAGTGTGTGTGTGTTGTGTGTGTGCATGTAACAACAATTAGTGAAAATAAAAGCTAAGAATTTGAAAGAAAAGAGGGGAATATGGGATGAGATGGTTTGAAGAAAGAACAGGGAAGAGGGAAATGATGTAATTATAGTATAAAATCACAATAAAAAATACTGTTTTTTTCTTTTACACAAAGACATGAGTTAAGCAAATTCATCAGTTTCCCTCTGCTTCTTGGCTTTGGATGGAGTACAGCCAGATGCCTCAAGCTCCTGCCATTGTGAATTCCCCACCATGATGTATTGGAACCTCAGAACGTAAGCCAAAATAAGCTCTTGCATATTGGTTAGTTCTTTGGCCAACTTAGCATAAGCTAGAGTCATCTGAACAAAGGTAACCTCAATCAAGAAAGTACCCTCACAATATTGGTCTGTTAGTCAATCCTGTGGGGCATGGTCTTGATTGGTGAATGATGTAGAAAGGTCCAGAACACTAAGGATGATGCTATCTATGGATAAGTACATTCCAGCCTTGACTTCCCCTCATTATGGATAACAACTGTAAGCTGAAATGAACTCATTCCTCCCAACATTGCTTTTGATCATGGTATTCATCAAAGCAATAAAACCCTAAGGAGTGCACCTTCCTTTTCCTTAGGTTGCTTTTGTCCAGGTAATTATCTAGTCATTTAAATAAAGTGACAGTAAAAAGTTGCATCTGATACCTGTTTGTCCTTGAATAGGAAGCCTGTCAGCAAAGCAAATCTGCCTGTGAATTTGCCTTTTTTAAATCAGGAGACCTAATAACACCAGAAAAGCAAGGCCTGCTTTTCATATATGATATGCATTGACCAAGAAGCTGCAACCTTGGGGGGAAAGATGGGTGCCTGCAACTTTCAAACTTACAAAGTTACATTTAAGCATCAACATTATCAGAGTTGAGAAAGATAGCCAGAATTATAATAGAATTATAGCAGGAAGTATAGCCCAACTGTCCTTTGGATAAAATAAAGTGACAGAGTTACTAGCAACCTAAAAAGCCTAGTAGGCTTACATGATCTTGGTGACTTCATTGGTGGGCAGAGGTAGTCTTTAGCTGTTACACAAGACAGAATTGCATTTGCAGCTGCTGCACAGGACATCCTAGGCCTTTGCCTGCCAGACTCAGAAGGTCTGAGAGATGTTTCTATGAATAAGGAACTAGGAAAAATTGGCCTACCATGACATAGTTAGGCAGTCAATCCAATAGTGCCCACAGTTTGTGCAGGGCCCTGGCAGCAGGCAGGATATGCAGAAATTTTTCTAACTGTTTAACCTCATGACAATCCAGGTCTGTGTGCTCCCTATCTGTCTTCTTTGGAGATCTTAGAGTTGGCGATAGGAGTTGACACTTCTGTATATCACAGGAAGCTTTTTCCATTGAACATTTTTAAATGCCATATTCAGTGCATCTCTAAAACATTTGATGGCCATCTATTAAGTATACATGCTTTTAAATAAACTTTGTTTTTAGTTGCTTGTTTTATGCTTAACCTTGAAAACACAAACAAGAGGATAAATAAAGCCATTCCAACAAATAAATTACATTTAAGTTATAACTATGAGCATAATTCTGAACACATTAAAGAATGTAATCATATATAACGTGACAATTAAAATGCATATCTTAATTATCGTTAACAATTTACAGTGAGTTAATAGAGTTTCTAAGACTAGGATTTACATTTGAGTCCCTGTTAGAATTAGCTTTAAAAAGTAACAATTCTAAGTTGAAGCTCTTTTAGTATCAAAATAAATCTTTAAATCATAAACACAGTGAATAGAGAGACTGGCAACTTTACTTTCCATAGAACAGTATTACAGAATATGATATTTTCTTGTATGCCTCAGTTTGTGAAAATAGCTAAAGTTTAACAAAGTGAGCAAAGACACGAGGCTAGGCATATATTTTTCAGTCATTCTCTGTTAGCCTGAATAGACCTTAGGTAAAGAGAGACATTCTGTAACCTTGTTGCCAGACTGTTTAACTGTTTCTGGTGCTCATTGCTGGCGCCCTAATTCTTTAGTCTTTTATTTATTGTTTTATATTCCATATTAATAAAGACCCTTCATGCCTTTAAATCAATACAACCTGGTTGACTCTTACAATGTTCAGGCCAGCATGAGATGCTTTCGTGTATACGAATGTATGGAGGTGCAGCTTCAATACCTTCTAAACCAGCATTGTTTTATTAAAACATATCTTTTAGAAATCTTTTTATGATTTTGTTTTTAAGATGAGAGGTATCATACAAAGATCCATCCTAATCCAAAATATCTTAAAGACAGGCTGTTGCCTCTTTAGTTGATTTATGCCCTGCCACAAAATTAGGTGGCTCATGAGGAATAGGACAGAGAGGAGACTTTTGAGTAAACATGCTTGGGTCTAGAGAAGGGAGAGCAATAATCTGATTCCAGAGCCACCTTTTGAATAACATAGAACAGCACAAAACAACTTTAGTATTACTATACCCATATTCGAATCCATGCTAAACTGAATCCAGTGACCAAGAAACTCAGAGAAAATAATTTCAGAATCCTGGCCACCTAAGCAGCCATAGGCTGGTGGCCAATGGCAGCAGAAATAGCAAAAAACAAAACCAATAAACACTGAACACAGAAAGTTCACACTGAACACAGTAAACTCACACATTTAAAGGAGACCTGTCAGAAAGCAAAATGTGCAGTGGCCACCATCATTCATACATCAAAGTGAGCCTGTCCCATTTCAATCTTGGCTCCCAGGTTTGCAACAAAACTTATGGACATAGCAGAAAACACAGACCCTTCTGGATACACAAAGCAGGCAAAACTTTAGAACATTCACTGGTCCTGACCAATATTCATCTCAGCTCCCAGGATCCAAACAACCAGAACCAAGAAGGCAGTGTGACATCTCACATTGCCATAGATGAGAAAATAGAGTCTTTTCAAACTCCTCTTTGTCCAAGATCAGGATCTCAAAAGAACCAGTTGTCATAGAAAATTATTTTGACTACCAGATAAGGCTTGCTTGCTTGCTTGCTGTTTTTCTCAGCATGGTAGTTCATTCTGATAGTCCACAAAAACCAAATGCATACCTCAGAGCCTTGGAACTTCTCAAATTGTGCATCTCCTGAGGCAGTCCTTTAACCCTGGAATCCCAGAGCCAAGGTCCACCTTTTTTTTTTTAACTACAATTTTACCAAAATGTTTGAGGCAAATTTGAAGCAATCTTTATTAAATATTGGCCAGGAAGATGGATATTGGTTAAGTCCATATACAGAATTCCCAGAGTATGGCAATGAATTATGTTAAACAGGGACTGAAAAAGGCAAAAAAACAGAGGCTATGTGTTTTTCACTTTTGTTGCAAGGTATCTGAGTACACTATCAACCATGATATTGTGTTATTTACTGAAAAAAAAAAACTGTTTCTAATTGTGCTGTGACTCAGCCCTTAGTGCACATTTTTAATCCCAAACAATGAAGGTAAAGTTAGTTTGTAGAAGGAAGCACCCATGTTTAAAAGTGATGTCTAATTGTGTGACAGATCAAAGAAAGATTTGACAGAATAGGATATGCCCAACGCAGTACAGAGAAGAGGAAGCAGTTTTACAGGGGCAGTTAGAAGAAACTTATTTTACAATGGTTTATATACATATACTTTTACTATTTATTGAAGTGTCAACTACTAAAACCAATCCATTACATACAGTTATCATAAAACAAAGAATGTCAATTATCTCTTACAAAGTAACTTAGATGGCAAAATCAATCCATGAAGATGTATGATCAAGCACACACCCTGTGCAATTGCTCTAATCATGTTTATTTACAAGAGGGAAAACACTGGGCTTGTTATCTTACATGAACAGCCCACAGCATTCCAGGAAGTTTCCTTTCCTTGGGCAAGTGAGACTTACAAGGTAGAGGCCATTTTTTTTTTTTATAGATCTCTTAATCACAGTGATTTAAACTTAAAACATAGCTTTAGCCACCACAACTTCTACCCCACAATGGATTTGTCAATTCAAATAGGATAAGCTTCAGAAAATAGTCATATAAAGGAATCACACTGTCTGGGGAGAAAGAGATGGTGGAACCCTAGAACTTGCTGGCTAGCTAGCATAGCCTATATGGCAAGTTCCATGCCAATTAAGGATCTTATTTCCTTTACTTCACAAAAGACGGAGGCGGAGGAGGAGGAGGAGATGGAGGAGGAAGAGGAGGAAGAAGAGAGAGAGAACGAAAATCTATACATACCCACCCACCAACACATGTGCATCCTTATACAAGGAAAAAGGAAAAAAAATAGTTTGAAGTACTTCACTGAAGCAAGAAAGCATGCTCAGTCCTGTTTTGTTTTGTTTTTAACTTTAAACAAATTTTTATTACACAATGGTTGTCACATAATTGGATACTTCTCTACTTTGTACAGTCTTTCCTCCCTTCCACAGAAAGGCTGCTTCTAAACTCGGGTGGTGACACAGCACTACAGTCCGGATGCTCACAGAACAGTAAAGATGCCTCCGTGATTTAAGTTGAAAGTAGGAGACTAGCAGATAGCTCTTGCACCCAGCATCAGGAATGTACAAAGGTCTTTATTCAAAAAATACAAAGTAAATTATCTGTAAGCATGAACACTGACAGTGGTAAACCATTATATATTATCAAAGGAAACCAGTAACTGATGGTCCCAGTGATCAGCCAGCCTTCTCTTCAGTCATTGTCTTCAGGTGACTTCTCTGAAGTTTTTGTTTGGGAACCGGCCTTGAGCTTCCTGTCACAATTCATTGATACGGGCAAAGCACTATTTTAGGAGTTAGAACTTGCCACCTCCTATACCCTCTCCCATTCTACCCATTGCACCCATTCCAGGGTCCTTCTCTTCTTTAGGAATTTCTGTCACTACAGCTTCAGCTG
Organism: Arvicanthis niloticus; assembly: GCF_011762505.2. Lineage (NCBI taxonomy): Eukaryota > Metazoa > Chordata > Mammalia > Rodentia > Muridae > Arvicanthis > Arvicanthis niloticus. Next base: position 25,020,048 of record NC_047668.1, read on the forward strand.
TAGTTAGCAAGATGGACACCCCAGCAACATCCAGTGTTTGTTACACTTACAGTGTTTGTTGGATCAGTGATTCCCTTTTCCATGGTGTTCACAAAATCTCCAAGCATGGTGTCATACCCAACTTCTGAGGAACTTTGCAGAATTGTCTCAACTATTAAAGATCCTTCAACACCTGCATGCTTAGTAATAGTCATTGCAGGAATTTTAAGTGCTATTTTAATAATTTCTATACCTATTTTCTGATCTTCATTAGCAGGCTTTAATGAATCCAAGGCTGGGATGCACCGAAACAGAGCGCAGCCCCCTCCTAGAACAATGCCTTCTTCAACAGCTGCTCTTGTAGCATTGAGATCATCTGTATCTCTGTCTTTCTTCTCATTCACTTCAACATCACTTGTCCCTCCAACCTTCAACACAGCTACTCCATCTGAAAATTTAGCAAGTCTCTTGTTTAGCTTTTCCTTTTCATATTCACTAGTTGTGATGACTGGCTGTTCAGTGATTTCTTGAATACGTTTTTCAATGTAAGCTTTGTCACCTTTTCCTTTCAAAAGCATGGCATCATCTTTGGTGTTTAGAGCTTCTCTGTCACCATCTTCACTGATTATGACCAAAGGTTTCCAATGGGCATCAGCAATTTCAAGAGCAGGTACAATGGACCGAACACTAGAAATTTTCTTTTCACTCAACAAAACATGGTCATGTTGGAATTCACATTTTTGACCTTTTTATGTGGTAATAAAATACGGGGAAAGATATCCTCTATCAAACTTCATGACTTCAATAATTTCTAGCTCATCATTCAGGGTTTTTCCTTCCTTCACTGTGATGACACCCTTTCTTCCAACCTTTTTCATTGCACCAGAAATGATGTTTGTCTCCATTTACAGAAATTGTAGCAACCTGAGCAATTTCTTCTGGGGTTGTCACAGGTTTACATTGTTTCTTAAGTTCAGCAACTACAGCATCGAACATTACACCTCTCCGGATTTCCACTGGATTAGCCCCTTTGCTGGTCTTCTCAAGCCCTCCTTGGCAGTAGACCGTGCCAGAACAGTGGCGGTGGTGGTGCCATCCCCAGCCTCTTCGTGTGTGTTATTGGCAACATCCTGAGCAACTTTAGCTCCAATATTTTTGTATTTATCCTTTAAATCAATTGACTTTGCGACAGTGACCCCATCTTTTGTTACATTGGGACTTCCCCAACTCTGTTCAACAATCACTGTTCTTCCCTTTGGCCCCATTGTAACAGCTACAGCATCGGCTAAAAGATCTACACCTTGAAGCATTAAGGCTTGAGCATCTGCACCAACTGTTACATCTTTGACATAGGCCTGAGTGAGATGAGGAGCCAGTGCCTGGGACAATGGTCTCATCTGTCAAAGGACTGCGGGTAGTCGAAGCATATCTGCGGGGCGGTGGCGAGAGGGCTCGAGGCAAGGCAGGCCATCTATGACAAGTGAGAGACCCAGCTAGCTGTTCAGTCCTGTTTTGGAAGCTGAAAATTTGGTCATTAACAAGGACTTCAAACCACACTAAAGAATGGCCCATCATTGTGGCTCCCTCTGTAGGGTAATGACATTCATTAGAAAGAGGTGATTATGTTTTTTGTTGGGCCTTGACAGGCTGTCCTCAGATACCAACCCAAGACTCCATCTCTTGTTCATCATTATCAACAAAAGAATCTGATAGTTTTCTCTTCTGGAGCAGATGGTAAACTAACAGGAGAGTGTGGCCTGTCAAAACGACAACGAACATTGATTCTTCTTATCTTGATGTCTTTGGGAGGACAGTTTATCTGAAATTTACCAAAGAAGGAACTCCTTATCAGCGTTTCTTCATCAATAAATGACAGTGACAAGCCCAGCTTGTAACTAATTGCCTTTTTCCAAAGCAACATTAAAATGTAATGCAGAACATCCACTTGCTAAACTGATAGGTGACTGCCTTTGCTTTTAATAAAGAAAGGCATATTATTTAGAAGAGATAAAAATTAAAATATTGATGCTATTACAAATTTTACAAAGCAGTAATATATATTAAATTATGACTATAAAATGTGTAAGCTTACAAAATGCATATTTAAAATGTAAATGCATGATATGTGATGGTAAGCAACAATATAGGCATGTGTGTTACATATAAAGGACATTTTTTACTAAGCTGTAAATTGGTTTGCTCTGGTTTATATTTCTTAGAAATTTCTAAAGTTCCACTCATATATTCTTTACTTATATTCTTTATTTTTATTTCCATTTGAGTTAAAGTTGGGGCAGTGACAAATTCTATACTACATATCTTAAGATCCCTATTGCTAAATGATATAGGTTTTAATAACTGAGTTTCACTAAGGAACATGACAAAGTCAATGAACAAAAGGCCCATAACCAACCTTCTGACAGCCTCTCCTGTCTCCATTCTAGAATATTCCTTCATCTGTAGCCTCCTGTATTTATGAATTGAAAGTAAAGGTGCACGGATCAAAATTAATTAAGTACATATTCCCTACAATGAGTAGTTGAGGAAATTTTTCTGAGATTTTTCTTTTAGCCTTTCTATCACTGATCTAACGATTTACTCTTTCCTGACCTGTGGAAGCAGTCCTTTAGTTTAGTTTAGTTTAGTTTAGTTTAGTTTAGTTTAGTTTAAGTTAGTTTAGCCCTGAGGTACCAGAGCCATTCAGATGTTGGCTTAGCTCCCAGGATGGAATCAATCTAAATTGTTTGGTTCAGACCAATTATGATACAACTATAGGCAGACATATTTAATTTTCTTTTATCTTATATTCCTCAAAAGAAGGGCAAAAATTATCATGTCTACCTCTAACTTTGGAAGAATGAAGTTAAATATTCTACATAAGACTCTTGGAACACTGCTCAGTAACTGCTCAGTTTTTAATAAATTATAACTATGTTTACAGTTAATGATTATTAATGACACAGACTAGTTTTCGAATATGGACAAAATAAATTAGCAAAACTTAATTGTTATCATCAAAGATGAAAAGATAAAAGATATTCCATTGCCATTCAATTTTTCACAAGTGTCAGAATAATGATCTAAACTTCTGTAATGTCACATAAACTTTGTAAGGTCCTGGCTAAATTTTAGTCACACAAATCAACAGCTCGGTTTGGAAAGCATGCCCTTGAAATTTGTAGCATCCAAAATAACACTACTCAGGAAGAGCTGGGCTTTGTTGTGATAATTCACTTTTATGCAGGAAAGGCTGAAGCAGAAGAAATATATAACTTATTTTCATTCAGAGATCCATGCTTTGAATTTTGAGTGCTTTGTCTCTACACTTAACATACAATATTCGCAGATATTTCTACACTTATTTGCTAGATATCTTTGTAAATAGAAAACTGAGTATTCATCCTGGTGAGTGAATTCAGAACTGAGTAGCTTTTCTTGAACTTTTTCTTCCCCCTGCATTAATAGAAGGTGTCAAAAGTATTGCTTGAGTCTCAGTCAGCAACATTGTTACTAGATAAAAGAAAATATCAACTAGTCTGCAAGTCAATGGCACATTCAAAATACTAACCTTATTAACCATTCAAGAAACATGTAAATCATGTTGTTAAATCAGATTTAATCAAATCGACTATCTTACCAAGAATTAACTTCTGTAGTGATTCAAGGACATGAGCAATAGAGAGATTCAGACAAAAAAAAAAAAAAAAAAAGATCAGACACTGAACACTGATGGCTACTCCACAAGTCTTATTTTGAGTCAGAACAACAGATGAACGTCTCACAATGAAGTCCACAAGTATTCCCCAATCCTTAATATAAATAATCTGTGAAAATCCATAATATTAAAAGCATCCACAGTATTATCTTCTTATAAGATACATAAAATTAGCCAGGAAAAATATATTGGACAAGGAATAACATCATTCCTGGAATTGAGCTAAAAGAAATAAGTGTATACTATCAGGAATCATCACGTTCTCTAATCTAAAAATTAAAGTAACTACTTCTCTCTCCTTGTCTAAAATTTTCATAAATATATCTCTAAAAATCATACAAGTCCTGTATCGAATGGGCTTTAACACTTCTCTATATCCAAACAGTATTTGCTTAGGACTTCCTGGGCCTTGAAGTGGAAGTTTCTGGTTGTGTCATGTGATGCAGACTTGACTGGTGTTTTCCTGAAGCAAGAGGTGTGAACAGACAGTGATGTATAAATAGAACTCAGAGTATAAATAGAACTCAACAAACAGTGATGGCACGTTTGCATAGCTAGCCTTGCAACGCTTCATTGGTCTTCCGTCTTTGCTGATCTTCACTTCATTGAGAGAGGCACAGCCAAAACTCCTGACATTCCAGCTGGTCCTGGAGGCTTCTGCTGGATCATGCCACTGTAGCTGATTTGTGTTTGGTGACCCTTTTGAACTAGGCTGCTGGTATGCTGACAAACTGAAATTGGAATTTCCCCAAGGAACTACTGATAAACAAGACCACATTCCCTTGTCCTATTTACCATCTTTTCCCCCTACCTTTGAACAGTGGTCTAGAAAAGGCAAGTTGAAGTGTTCGAGAATCCCTATTAAAGTAGGTTTTGACAAATCTAAGCCCTTTGGTGTATTCCATCACATGACACAGGAGTCTTAAATAAGTAGTATCTCTTTCTCTTCACAATATACTGCACTCTTATATTTCAGTTAACAAGATGATTTTATAGGATTACTCATCTTCTTTTCTGTGCCCTCAGTATATCCTGCCAGAAATATAAGTCATTGTCCAGCTGTTTTAATTATTTAAAATTTGCAAAGAAACTCTTAAAGGATTGCCTGTGTTTAAATTTCAGATCCTCCCCTTACTAAGTACATGCCCATGAAGAGTTAAATGTTTTTTGCCCAAGTTTCATTTTTACATGCAAAACACTCAGTTCACAGGCATTTATTGAGCAGCTACTAGAAACAAAAAGAATTTTTTTTCCCTCATTTAAGTTGGAAGTCTTGGGATTATCCTTAGCATATGGTAAATGCTTAACAATACTTGCCTAGTTATATATGTACATGATGGTAATTATTTGCTTGTGAATATGATGACTAAAGTTGGCAAAGTAAAAAGACAGTTGTGCCCTGACTCATGGTAAGTAAATTAGCATAATACCTCTTTGTAATGAAATGAATTTTGGCTTCAAAAAATCATAAAATCTTTTAGCAGCTGGGTCCAATGCTGCAACCTCATCTTTTCCCATTCCTTTCATGAGAAATATTGAAGAAGTAGAAAAAAAGATCCTTCCACTGGGTGTGAAAGGAGACTCCATGGTCAGTAACAATGTCCCAATTTTAAAATTCTTTATTGAAAAAAGAAAAAAAAAGAAAGGCATGAACTATCATTGGCCTCTTCTCAAATCTTTAGCCCCTCCCCCTTACAAAACCCAGTGTAAATCCTAATGATTTGTGGATTATGTTTGCTTTGTTTGAAATCCTAGTAATCAAATAAAACTTTTATATATAAATAACTTTCATTCGCTGATTTCAAATGTGGGACATTTGTAGGATTGTGATGCTATGATCACTTCAACTTCATCACATTCTTGACAATTCCACACATGTGCACAGTAAGTATATCTGATCATTCACACCTTCCCATTCCCCTCTGCCCTCCCTCACACTCCTGATAACCTGCTTCGCAATTACTTGACCTCTACTTTTGTATTTGTGTTTGGGCATGCAAGTTTACAGGGACAACCACAGACACTGTGAATTGCAATAGTCATAATGATGTCCACAGAAAAGCATCCTAACAACATTTCTCCCCATCCTCTTGTTCATACAACTTTTCTACCCCTCATCCACAGTGTTCTTTGACTTTGGAGGGGGTGATAAAGATGCCCCCATTTAAGAATAATCATCCAGCACTTATTTTCCACATTTTAGCAAGTTAAGTTTCTTGCATTAATGGTTGCCAACTGTAAACAGAAGATTCTTTGACCAAAGCAAACCCAAGAGCCACATTATTTTGTGTATATAAACAAAATACATAAATAATGGTTTGACTACATAAATATTTATGAAAATATCAATTGTAGATTCTCCCCTAGGGCCTGGAACATCTCAAGGTACAGGCATTTACTTGGTGTATATCACCAAGCCCAGGTGTGTATTGCCTCTTTGTGAGTGGACTTCAGATCTAATAAAAAAGCAATTGGAATTCCCATTTTTCTTAATCAAAACAAAAGACTGAGAACATTGTTACAGATGTAAAACCTGACAGAAGATTTTTGGATCAACTCCAAGCTATAAAATCTCTACAACATCACAAATTTAATCGCATATAAAATTTTAATCTTGCAAATTCTTAAGAAAGTGCAGAAATTCAATTACAATTGTTTTTAATCAGTCATTTATTCATTAATGGGTCTCTGAGCATCAAAATTCAAACAGGGTTTTCTTGAAAAGATGAAAAGATGATACCCCATGACAGCAGGTTGGTGCAGACATATAACCTTCTCATGCCTCCATGGATCTCTCACAAGCACTCACTTAGTTCCAAGTTTTAGAATAGAGTTTATTCATAATTTACACATACGATAAATGTAAACAAAAATAAAATTTTTAAAAAATAAAGTATTATAGCCTATAATCAATTCCTTCCTCAAGTATTTATTGTCCCAAACACCACCACTCACCACCTAACAAATAGAAACAATCCAGAACCAGTAACTGCAAAATAATTCCTTACACATCATTATCAAGCATAGTAAGTCCCACAACTGTTTCAAATACAATGTAGGCCAGAGCAAACCACTTTTCCTTGGGGTTAAGGCAAGCTCTGCCTTCCAGGTATTGACTTGTTTTACTGGAGCTGAGTCAGTCAACCTTTCTGCTGTACTTACTACCAATTTTATAATGTTGTTTTAGCCTTATTTTTTTGGCATTTGATTGTTGACTACTATAGACTTTAGTTTTTAGAGGGGGGTTTCTACGTAGGGTTTCTGTGTGAAACAAACCCTGGCTGTCCTGGACTCATTTTGTAGACCATGCTGGCCTTGAACTCACAGAGATCCATTAGATTCTACCTTCTGAGTGCTGGGGTTAAATGTGTGTGACATCATGACCAGCTGTAGTCTTCTTGACAGCATTTTGATTCCACCAGACCTTAAATTCCCGTTAAAGTACTTGTCAATTATATAGTCTTTCAAAGACAGTTTACTATGTGTCTACTAAATTGTGGATGCTAAAAATATTGTTGGGAATGAAACGATGAATAGGATTAAATGCTCATCTTCAAGAAGCCAAGAGACCATTACTATATTGCTTTAAAAGGTGGTATTTTTTGTTATTATTCTCTGTTTATTAAGTTTTCGACTTTTGTTTCTTGTTAAGTTTTTGCTATTGTTTGTTCTCATTTGAAGCACATATTTGTTTATTTGTTTTTTGAGATAGCCTATTAATCTAGTGTCCAGGCTCATTCCCAATCATAGGCTCAAGGAATCCTCTGTCTCAGCCAGTCTAGAAATGGGGACCACATATGCACCAACAGGCTGTATTAATCAGTATTTGCTTCATTGTGAAAAAAAAAAAGAACAAAAATAACTTATGGCTTAAAAAAATAAGGCTCTGTTTGGCTCATGGTTTCAGAGACTTCAATCCTCTCTCCATGACATCACCCGTTCTAGGTCTATAGTGAGTGAGAACACAGATGATAGAAGCTTTTAGCAAAGCCTGCCCATAACAGAGCAGACAGGAAGCCAGGAAAGCAACAAAAAGACTATAGATGAGGGACATCTTCCAACAACATGCTCCTATGACTACTTTTCCAAAATAGTTTCTTCCTTCTAACATGTCCAGAAACTTTGAAAATAAAGTCAGAAGCTAAGAACCAAACATTTAAAACATCAGTCTGTGAAGGACAGTTCATAGATGACCATAATACATGGTGAGTATAAGTATTTTAATAAATAGTAAAATTATGTTCTAAAAAGTAGGAATAATAAAAGTAATCAGATATTCAAATTAGCTACCTGCCAAAACAACACAACAAAGACTAAAACCCAAGTCTATTAATCCTAACCCCAGGTTGCTAGCATGTAAGGGTAGTGCTGTTGTTTTCATTTGGTATTTACTGACTGAAAGGTTCCTAATATGCTCTTAGCATTCTTATGAACAGAACTACTTGGCCCATGCCAATAATAAAACTTTAAAATATGTAGCATGTGAGCTCAGATTATGTAAATTAAATGGGAAAGGAGAAAAAGGAAAAGAACAAAGAAGTGAAAACGGGAACCAGCCATGACTTTCGTAAAGCAAATAGCTCATATGGAGTCTATAAATTTCTAACTCTTTTGTCTACATTTTCTGACATTCATGACATACTATTTACACGCATTTTCTAATTGACAGATCTGAAAGGTCATGTGGAACAGCTAAATTTACACATCCAGCTCTTATTTTGACAGTGTTAACTATGTTCTTTTTACATATCATAGAGAGATGGGAACATTTTGTACATTTGGCAAATTTAAAATAGCTCAATTTCAAAGCAACAGAAAGAATCTTGATACTACTCCATAGTTTGGTTATGATAAAAAGAAAAAAAACATTATAAGCTCCTATGCCACCAATTGTCTTTCTTATTAATATCTTGTCAGTTGTGCCAGAATTCACTAACTTATTGCATATAATCTCCCCTGCTCCTCTCCAGATTCTATTCATCATTTGGATTGTCAGAATCCTTTGGATTGTCTATTTATACTGCTCCTTTCTCTTTAAAGACATTTACACAGAATTTACCTAGTCTATGGTAATTAACTCCCAGTATAACTTTCCATCTCTGGACTTGGCTCACTCCAATTTTGCCAATATATTTTTAAAAATTAATTATATACAAAACAAATATATATTGGCTTCTAATTCATATAGCAGTTAATCTTCTTTTATACATTTTTACTAATTTTTTTGTCTTAATCTTCCCTACTATCCCTGAAGCCTTAGTTTATAGCCATACAAATCTACCTAAAAATACTTTATATTTCAGAATTCATACATTCACATGTCCTGTTTTTTTTCTTTGGAATAATCAGCATACTTACTCCTATTCATTCTCTCTCATTCATTCTTGGTTTATAAATAAGTACAAAAGTACCTTATTATAGTTTAGATATAGAATATATTTCAACAAATTCATGTATTAAATATTTGGTTGCTAATACTTGGGAACTATTAGATAATGATAGACCTCTTAATAGGTTGGACATATTTAGAGGAAATTATGTCACTAGAGACAAGAATGCCCCTAAAGTGAGGGATGTGATATAGATCCACTTCTCACTGTGATTTTCAGATAAGAGGTCAATGAACTTCTTCTATCACCCAGCCCCACAATAGTATACATGGTCGCCACAATCTTACAGTAATAGGGCTAAGTAAGCATGTACAGATGACTTTAAAACTGGCAAGGGAATTGTTAAGTGCTTAGGCCCTGGGAACCCTACCAAGATATCTATCCATACATCACCAATAGATCAATTAAGAAGAAAAGTAATGATAAGAGCAGAAATGTATTCAATGTACCCACACTAGAAAAATAGATTAAGGGAACCAGTGAACTCCCAACTCCTATGTCTACCTTTGGATTACTAACATAACACCTAGGCTTAAAGAAAGAGTGAAGCATGCATACGTGAGCATTCTGCTCAAAATGTGGTTTCACCCATCACTCATCACTGTCTTATTGTTAATCTCACCTTCAATATAGTCTCACAAATTAGCACAACTAGCTGGAACGTCTTTTTAGGAGACAAGTTCCTCCTTTGGCTGGAACCAGGCTTCAGGTTTTGACCTCTCCCATTTTGAGATTCCTAAGGAAATGCCAATTTCTTGGGGGTGTATGAGCTTAATAGTCTAGTAGACAGAAAGAAAGGTGCAAGTATCTCTTTGGAATATATTTGTTCCTATAAGAAAAGTTGCTTTTCTCTGCTCTTTTTTTTTATACCTCACTCCTAAGGTAAAAAGTACCTGCATCTAAAATAAATATCTTACATACAATATAAGCAAGAGCCAAACGTTCTAGTTCAGGTTACTATTGCTGGGATGAAACACCATGACCAATGGAAAGTTGAAGAGGAAATTGTTTATTTAGTTTACTATTGCTGGGATCAAACAGCATGACCAAAGGCAAGTTGAAGAGGAAATTGTTTATGTGGTTTATACTTCCACATCACTGTTCATCATTGGAGGTAGTCAAGATAGGACCTAAAGCTGAGAAGGAGCCTAGAGGCAGCAGCTGATGTAGACACCATGGAGAAATGTTGCTAACTGATTTGCTCCCTATAACTCATCCTTCTTTCTTATAGAACCAAGGAATACCAGCCCAGGGTAGCATCCCTGACAAAGGACTGGGCCCTCCCACATGAATCACTAATTTAAAAAATGGCATACACAATTGCCTATAGACCAATCTTATCAAAGCATTTTCTTAATTAAAGCTTCATTCTTTCAGATGACTTTAGCTTGTTTCAAGTTGCCATAAACCTATTCAAAATACCAATGTGAGAAGAAATTAATTTAATGACAGAAAGCATGCAATAAAAATATTTTCTGCATACCATCTTGCCTTCTGCCACTTTTGGAAGGGCTGGTACAAATAGGTCTCTTTTGTTGTTGTCTTTGAGGTAGGTTTGTTCTAGGAAGCCCGGGCTACTTTTCTTTTCTTTTTTTTTTTTTGATTTATTTTATGTGAGTACACTGTCACTGTCTTCAGACACACCAGAAGAGGGCATCAGATCCCATTACAGATGGTTGTGAGCCACCTTGTGGTTGCTGGGAATTGAACTCAGGACCTCTGGAAGAGCAGTCAGTGCTCTTAACCACTGAGCCATCTCTCCAGTCCCACCCCCCCCCCAGGCTACTTTTCAAACTCATGATTCTCTGAACTCAGCCTTCAAATGCTGAGATTATCAGTAATCATCACCATGTTCATTCAGCATAACTTCATTTTTCAACCTGACTTCAACCTTGGTCTCTTAAAGGAAAAATCAAAAACTTGGCTGCCCCAAGGTATGACTGAAGTGAAGGTTTATTGTAGATATGAGGGAGAATATAGCCAGAGTCATCTGGAAGGATCCAGACCAAAACAGCAGCAAACTGAACCAGTTTGTGGTGGTTCGAATAAGAATGAACCCTTTTAGAGTCATGTGTTTGAAAACTTGGCCCACATGGATTAGCACTATAGGAGCTGTGGCCTTGTTGGAGAATGGGCTTGAAGATTTCATATACTCATCTTAGGCCTAGTGTGACAGTCTCCTTCTGCTGCCTGCAGATTAAAATATAAAGCTCTCAGATCCTTCTCCTGAATCATGTCTGCCTGTGTGCTGCCATGCTTCTTGTTATAATGATAATGAACTAAAGCTGAACTATAAACCAGCCTCAATTAAATATTTTCCTTATAAGAGTTACCATAGTCATGGTGTCTCTTCACAGCAATGGAAACCATAACTAAGACAGAGGCCATGAAAAAAAAGGAAGGAATAGAGGGGGGAGGCAAGAGCCAATGACTTAGGGCCAAAGAGCACCAAGATGCTAAGAGACCACAACTAGGTAGCCAAAATGGCTAGGTTATATAAGAGTTAGAGCAGCTAAAGGAAAGATGGTCAGGTTCTGGAGAAGTTGAGAGCAGGGGTGGGGTATGTCAACCTGAATGACTCTGAAACAGGTCCTTGTGATTAGGAACTAGAGAAAACTGGAGGCCAACGTTCTCTATGATACATTAAAAAAGGAACCTCAGCCATTTGTCCTGAATTCCTTTGACACCTAGCATCTCCAAACAAAATCTTCTTAAGACATCATGGATAAGTAGTTTAATCTCAACTGTCACTTGTTACCAGAAGTTGCCCCAATTGTTCTAATTTGATCTTATGTCATAGAGGTAAATGTCAAAGAGTACCAATAATACCTTTGTGACCAATTTTAAGCAACTAAGAAATATAGAAGACACACACACACACACATATATATATTCTTATATAAGTTTTCTTAGATGCAAAGATTAAAACAACTTGCCAAGCTAGTGGCCTGTTAAAATTGTTAGTAATTTTAACCTTTTGAGGTTGTGTTTATGTATTCATAATTTTATGACAGCATTCTGTTTAAACAAAGATTAAATGCACTGACTGTTAACAGTAGATAAGAACTGCAAGTAATGCCTCTTATTAAAGATAATGTCTTGGACATTGGTCACCTGAAGAATATATCTGTAAACATCTATACATGAGTACTTCATATCAGCCAAACCACAAGCCAAAATAAACCTTTCTTTCTCTTAAATTTATTTTCTTGGATTATTTTTCACAGCAAAGACATTATGAAATTTTGAGGTAATAGATAAGGCTTATTCAAATCTGTATTCTGTACCATAGTATATCTGACAGAGAATAATCAAAATGGTATTATAGTGTTTTAAGGGAAGACTATAGGTATTTTATATCTATACATTTAGAAAATCATATCATATATAAAAAGTACTAAGTGAGCTAAATTTTTTTTAACAACTTAACACTTTCATTTTAATTGTTCTTTTGTCAAATTATTGGGACCAGAAATATTTCAAATTTTCAATTCTTTTTGGATTTTCAAAGATATGTACATATGTACATACATACATATGCACTACTAATGTAAATACAAAATTTATATTTCAAATATACATCAAATGCATAGTCTGGCAATATTCAAAATTTATACATTTTTAGTGCACTTTTGGTTTGACTGAAATCCACCCTAAAAACCTGGTACTGGTTTTCGAAGGTTTTTTACTCCCCCCCCCCACAAAAAAAAAAAAAAAAACAAAAAACAAAAACAAAAAAACAACCTTTTGAATTTAGTGCATTGGATTTCAAAGGTTTGGTTTAAGGATATCCAAACTGAACTGCTATGAATATGTATATGCTTTGTTGCAGAGGTCCCTTTTCTGCCCTGTAATTTCACACTCTAGCAATAAGTTGTCTGGGAGAAATGACACAGAAGCATGAAGACTTCAGTGATACTAGAGTTTCCTCTGGCCTACTTGTGAGGTTCCACTGTATGTTCCCTGTATACAGAGATAGCCCAAATGGTATTTCCTTTTTGTGGATGATTTTGCTTCAGAATGGTATGACTCATCAGTACACAAAATTGTACCAGCCTTCATTTCAACATTGAACCAGTTTCTTGGGATGCATGAAAAAGCTCTGTTTTTCTCACCAAATCTTTTTTTTTTAATTAGATATTTTATTTACATTTCAGATGCCATCCCCTTTCCCCATTTCCCCTCCCTAGAAAACCCCTATCCCATGCCCCCTTTCCCTTTTTGCCTTTGTACAATATTTTAAAAATGTTAATCATAGGCTTTATAAGTTTAGTAATGTTCAATCAGAGGTGTAACCCAATACCCAACCTAGATATATCAACTATCTTTGACTGGTGGAGACACGTGAACATCTGCCTCCATGCCCCCCCCTTTCCCTCTCTCATCACCTATCTTCTCCTCTCCTTCTTCTCCTCCTCTCCTTACTCCTTCTCTTCCTCTCCGTACTCCTCCCTCCTTAGCTCCTCCTACATATCACCCTTCCTGTTAAAATAGAACTTTTCTCTCAAAATACAATTAGAGCATAATTATGCCTATTTGAACCAGTGAAGTACAAGATAGTCTTAATACCCAGTCCATCATTTTGTTGACTAACCAGAACCTCTGTCATCTCTCCTAACTAAAACACTTAGTTCTGAACCTGGCTTTTTTCTTGGCATTAGAATGAATGCCAGCTGAAAATCATCCACTCAAATCTTTTCTCTCAAAGTAAATAACCAGGATTGGCTATGAGACTATAAGCTTTCAACACCATCAGAAATCCAGAATGACTGAGTTAACCGAAATTATGGGAAGCACAAAGCATAGCTTCTAAAACATAGCCAATTTATAGAGACCTCTGAACACCTGGACAGTCCCTATACTACAGAACGTTGGAGCATCCGATCTTTAGCCTTCTGGCCCAGGATCATCTGACAGACCTTAGTGATGCAGAATTATTAAGGGCTGATTACTCTGTCTAGGCAGATATAATCAGTCAACTATTCTGCAAGTGTGTCCTTTTCTGGACAGTAATTTGTCTGTAGATGGAAAGAGGCAATTCTTGCCTAGTGGCTGTCTCACCACAACTGGAGCAACTCCAAAGATGCTCAATTTCTTCTTAGAATCCAAGACAAGAAGCTGTCAGGAGCAGACAGGTCTCTAATCAAAATGAACATTACTACAGAAATGTTTGTAACGTCAATTCTGTAAACTTCTGACGTTTTGAAAACCAACTGTCCATGTAAGGTAATCTGGACTGTTGTCTGTTAACTCCTCTCAGCTATTTCTAAATAAAATATAGAAAACACCCTAACAATAAACTCAAAGCCATGAATTTGCTATAGTCCCTTAACTCACAGGCTAACCATCTCAAATCAGTTAAAAAAGTTAAAGAAGGACTGGGTCTAAGCCTTGTATTCCTAAATGTGTTATACAGGCACAATGCCTATGAGAGTATCAATATTCATCTCATTTTTATATCAATAAGAAGCTCATACCAATGAAAACCTTAAATTTGAAATGAAAGTAAATTTTGTACCATTTAAGAAATTATATCTTCATCTTGATAATAATTATACAGATTTTGACCAATAGGTTATGGCTATGAAATAAATCCTAGCTAATCCTCCCTGTTCCAACAAAACCACTACTTTTCCCTAGAAAGACAGCCCAATATTAACCACCTTAGTCCCCAAGCCCAGGGAATAGGGACGCTGACTCTTCATTAACTTCTTCAAGCTGATTATTGGCGTTGAGATATTAGAAGAGGGGTGGGGGTAGAGTAAGTTGATAAGCCTCTGACTCTGTGTTTTCACTGTATCCAGATGGAATTTCAGGACATCAGAGGTTTGAGCAGGTCTGCTCAGCTTGCTTGATGAGTAGATACACCAAGGCTGTGTATTCTGCAATATACAATTCTCAAAACAAATTTTAGTATCAAGATAATTTTTTAACATTAAAGATGTTGATTCTAACAATTTTTTAACTTTTTTATTTGATATAATATTTACATTTCATATTTTATCTCCTTACACCATTCCCCCCACCACCCAGGAACCCCTTATCCCATCCCCCCTCCTCCTGCTTCTATGAGGGTGTGTCCCCACCTACCCCCACTCCCACCTCCCTACCCTCAGATTCCCCCCCACTCAGTGTTCAGCCATCATGGGACCAAAGTTCTCCTCTCCCACCTATGCCCAACAAAGCCATCCTCCCCTACATATACAGCTGGAGTCATAGGTCCCTCCCTTTGTGTTCCCAGGATGGTGGTTTAGAGCCTGGGAGCTCTGGTTGGTTGGTACTGTTGCTCTCCTCATGGGGCCACCAACCCTTTCAGCTCCTTCAGTCTTCTCTCTAACTTCTCTATTGGGAACCTTTGATCAGATTAATGATTAGCTGTGAGCATCTGCCTCTGGGTATGTCAGTCTCTGGGAGACCTCTAAGGAGACAGCCATATCAGGCTGCTGTCATCATGCACTTCCTGTCATTCATATCAGCATCTATTTTTGGTGACTCCACATGGGATGGATACCCAGGTGGAATGGTCTCCATACAACCTTTCCTTCAGTTTCTGTCCCATACTTTGTCTACTTATTTGTTTCCTTGGGTATTTTGTTAATCCTTCTAAATAAGACCTAAGCATCTACACTTGTTCTTCTCACCAAATTTTAATGACCAAATTTTGAGCACTGGAAGTGAATCTAGAGGACTGGAACTTAACCTGATACTGAGCCTGTTTCTATAAAGCATAAATATTTGAAAGCATTAATAATCTAATTATCAATCATAAATAGGATAACATTGTACTATAATATATGATTAGAAAATAGGGTTTTTTTCTCTTGACTTATCTGGAGTTGGGTATCTATTGGCTTAAGTGACAACATATGCTTCTGCAACAAGACACTGTTGTTATAAACAACAGTGGCTTATAAAAAACAACATCTACTTTTCACAGTTCTAAGGGCTGGAAAGTCCAAAATCAAGTCACCAATAAATAGCATGTTCAATGAGGGACACTTCATGTGGATGGTGTCTCTTTCCTGTGCCTTTACATTGTATAAAGAACAAGGAGCAAGGTAGCTTTTCCAGATCACTTTCTTCTAGGCTACTTAGTTTTTCTTCTTCTTAAGATTATAATAGAATTACATCATCTCATGCTCCCTTTCCAGCTTCTAAACTTTCCTGTGTAACCTTGCATGCTCCCTTCAAATGTGTAGCCTTTTTTATAAGAACACTGATGCCATCCATTAAGTATCCACCTAATTTCATTCCAAAGACTTCACTTCCTAGTGTCCTTGCCTTGGTGTTAGGATTCCAGAATATGAAAGTGAAGCAAACACATTGTGTACTAAAAATGAGTGCTCAGATTATAGCTATGGCCAAAACATACTACCATTTTAATTTAAAATCTATTAAAAAATATAAAATGGAGGAGGGGAAGAAGATGAAATGACTGACAGTTGTAACTATACTGGGAACACTAAACAGCATAAGTGATGGGATTGGACTTTCCCCTCACAAGGCCTGAACAATGAATGAGGACTATCTCCAATTTTGTCAGAAAGAATACTTGATTGCTTTTCACTGAAAGTTAGAAATTGTTCAAAACCAAACCCAAATCTGATAGTGCAAGTAAGTGAATTAAATATAAATCCCCATTTTTAACTTCTCTGTGTTTCTTATAGTACTTTTCTGACATTTACAGAGGAAAGTGGAAAATTGAGGTATAAATATTGGATAGACTTCAAAGAATACCAAAATCTTCATAGCAAGAACCTTTACTTATCTCTCCTAAAAAGCATGTGGCATTGTGAAAAAACAAAACAACAACAGAAGCAGGCTTTCTTCATAGTCTACCACATCAACCATCACATCTTTCATGTCTTTTAGACCTTCATCTAGACCCAAGTTTCGAAAAAAATACAAAGTCTGACACTGTAAAGTATATTATTCTCATGAAAATAATTTTCACAATTTGTATCAGTGCAAAATGGGGAGGGGGTATATAGGATATCATTAGGAATGAATTCTAAGGCAGAAGGGAATGCATCACTGAATTCATCTAAGCTGATGGACTTACAGTCCTGACTTGAAATTCAATTTACTGCTGTAAAAACAGTAACAATTCTAAAGGGTTTATATTATTTAGAATTCTCCAGAGACACACAGACAAAGCATGTGTTGGTAGGAGAAAAAGACAAATGATAGGTGACTTATAAAAGGATTTGCACATGTAATAATGGGGATTGATTAGCTCAAAGATAAACTACTCCATTGAAGACCCAGGGGTGCCTATGGCATGCCTTACTCCAGATTTAAAGGCATCAGAACCAGGGAAGTAATGCAATTTAAATTAACTCAATCAGGTGGAAGAGTTGAAAACCTGGGAAACAGATGATGCAAGACCTGAAGAGCCAGTGAATAGAAAATTCTTATGTTCAAGGACATTAGGAGACAGTAGCCCCAGGACAGAAAAATGGGGAGAGAAGAGGGGAAAGCAAAAGATAGTAGAGGAAAAGAACTAAGAAGAAAATGCTGGGAGGAGCAAAAGAGTATGGAAAATGAGAAAGCAAGAAGAGATGAAATAATGTTGATAGTAACATGGGTTATAAAAATTATGCACATGGTGTTTAAGATAGGAACAAGGATTCTACCAGAAATCTGGCTAAATTGCATTTATGTTGCATTCTGAAGAAGAATCTGTCTCATACATGTTCTGAAATCTGAGTGATGTTGAATGTACAAGTAACATTTATTTGACAAATGAATTATAAGACTGTACAATTTAGGCTGAGGTTGCATGGTTATGGCTACTTTTTGGCGTGTCTCTATTATGAATCAGGACCAAACGTGGGGCAGAATGAAGTGAAAAGTATGTAGTCTGACAAGGAAAGGAGCATGGCACCTTTAAAGTCACAGACAATGGGGAATCAAAAAAGCAACCATAATTGCTAGAGAGAAATACCTTTGAAGAAAATTTACTCACTGCCACTAAGGCAACAGAAAGGTGTCTTAAAGACTACAGAGGCCCCTAGGAGTGAAAATTTAAACTTGTTTGATGACAATGTCATTTATAAAGGGAGTGTCTGAATGTCTTGGGAAAGGGCTGTCATCAAATTGCTCTTCTGGGTTCAGTGCTACAGGACCTGAGAGGTTGCTACAACTGTGGTCCAAATGGGCACTAATATTACAAAGGAAAGCAGTGTATAATAGAGATAAACCCCTCTGGGTAGGCCATGAACAGGCCATGAAATAATAGCTTAAGTTGTAATGGAAACTCTAGACTACTGGGGCTGTCAGCACTGTGAAGGTACCAAGTGGGGAGCCTAAGGGAGAAGCCACTGGTGCTGTAAATAGCAGACTGGTAGAGAAAACCTGTGTCAACCTGTTAGAGCTCAAATGATCTCTCATGTTCTGTTGTGAAACCCTGCTACTTATGGTAGAAGTCTACCATGTCCAGATAGTTCCCTTGAGCATGGTGGAAAATGGAGGGCTCCCTTTCCCTGCAGGGCTTCCTCTTCTCTATCTTACCTGGGGAGTTCAACCCCCACACTGCTCAACCCTCACTGTACATGAGAAATGTCAGGTAATCCTTGGTGAAAATTACAAGTTCGACTTCTAGAAAGCCTCTCCATGCAAATGAAGTAACCCCAGAGCCTTAAAGCTCAGCCAATGAAACTTCACTCTAAGAAGAACTGCTTTCCACTTTCTGAGTTTATATAGTCCTTGTTCACCCAATAAAGGATATAAGCTGTTTCATGATTATTGTATAAGAAATCTGTTTTGTAAAAGAGCTGTAACACTGAAGAGCTCTAATACTGAAAACTTCTGAGAACTCCTCCTTCTCATGTTCACCGCCAAACAAGGATCCTGCTGACCCACCTAGTCTGGAATTTGCTTTATCCTTTCCCTCTCAGTGTGCACCGGGGACTAGACATACCAAGGGAAGAAATAGACTGCTCCATCCTCTCCACTTGATGTGCTGCAGCACTTGGATACCCTAAGGGAAGAAGAAAAAAAAAAAGCCACAATGTTCTAAATTACAACATCTGTTGTTTGCCCTATAACAGGTCAACAGGTCAGTCTTCTGATCTCTCCTTGATATCATTCCAGTTCTCACTTTGGGGATGAGAATCTTTATATTGTACCATTGTGTGTTGGGATTATGTAATATTCTTTTATTTCACAGGGTTCAGAGATTAAGGGATGTCCATGAGCTTCATTGACTGAGCCAGGAACAAGCTGTTGTTTTAAATTCTCCTCACACTCCTGTTTTAAATGTCTAATCCACCTCTTATGGCATTATTTCAAAAGGGGTGAGCTTTCAGTGGGCAGGGCATAGCTGTTAAAAATAGGTTAGTAGGTGATAACCATGTGCTGTCCCAGCCTGCATTCTCTGCTTTATGTTACACACCATGTGAACAGTTGTCATTGTCAGGCTCTACCACAAATGATGGAGCCGTGTCTACCATCATGTCTTCTCCAGTACGACCAACAAACATACTCTAAAAAATTAAGGGAAAATACGTCTTTGCTTCAGTCATTTGTTTCTATTGAGTATTTGGTCCCAGTACTTAAAAAGAATCCTGGATTCAGCAACTTATTAACTGTAAGTCTTTCCCCAGCATAATAGCATTCCACAGGGAGACTACAAAGATATTTTTAGGAACATTGATTACATTGCCAAACATTTTTCAAAGAAAGTGTAGTAATTTGTTCTAACTGGGTAGATACTTACTCTGGATCTAAATTTCCCTCCCTGCATGTAAGAATTTTGCTTAGTTTGCAGTGCTTCCATGAGGAAGAAAAACAATAATTGTGCAAAACTATAAACTGATAATGTTACCTGGTCATAGTAAGGTTATTTCATAACATAAAGAGGCAAAACATAGGATGACCTTAACGGCTAGCATAATTTAGTTACTCACCCATACTAATGTAGAACACAGCATGCCTAATCTGGTAGGCACACATCTAACAGAGAGTCCATTAATGTTCAGCTTTTGATATTTATGCTTTTAACTGACCCCTTTTTAATAATGAAGGAAACTCATTATTTTAATGATGAATTAAGGTTTTTTAATAATGAAGGAAACTCAGTGGTTTGTTTTTAATAAATAGGATACTTTAATAGATTCAGTTCTTCACAAATGAAATTTGAAGTCTGCCTTAATAGTCTCTCAATGGTCTTTTTAGCTGGTTTACAGTGAGGATTGTACATACCATGTTAGAAACCAGCTTGGCAAGGAAGTGAGGGAACCATCTGGCCCAACATCAAAAAAGAAACTCATGCCCTCAGCTGAACAGTTTGCAAGAAACTGGATCAACAACAAGCACCTGAACTTGAAAGTTTATTCTCCAATGAAATACACAAATAACTATACTCCAATAAACAGTTTTTATAGACTTTGAGAGACATGAAGTAAAATTAGCCAATTAAGTCACTGCTTGATTTATAATGTACAGAAAATGTGAGAGAAGAAATACTTGTATTACAGTTGGCTAAGTAGTACTGGTTTATTATACAGCAACGTGCACCCAATACCCTCAGAATCTAGGATATGCCCTAGGGATTCTCTTTACACTCTTGTAACGTAAAAGCAAGATGGCTAATGATGCAAATAACCTTCAACATTTGAGGTGCTTAGTGAGGACATGGAGGCTATAACATAAGGAATAAATCAGTAACAATATAAAAACTGTTCATGGGGGACTGGAGAGATGGCTCTGCAACTAAGAACACTGGTTCCTCTTCCCAAAGATGCAGATTCAATTCCCAGCACTCAATGCTGCTTCACAATCCCCTGAAACTCCAGTTCCGCAGGATCTAATGCCCTCTTTTGGCCTCAGTAGACAGTGCATGCACATGGTACACAGACATACATACAGGCAAAATACATAAAATTAAAAATAAATTTATTAAGTAGTTATTAAATTAAGTTTGTTATTTGCAGTTCATAGCCAAAAGACTGTAAAGAAAAATAAAGACTAAGAGGATGATATGTATTTTGTTTTATTCATGTTTATTATATATATGTATATATTTGTACACGCACATACATATGAATGCAGGCTTTAATATGCAAAGTATTTAAAATCTATCACACTTATTTGTAGAGGAAAAGGCAATACAAAATAAATGTCAGCATTTTATGAGTCCACCAGAGAATTGAGGTTGTAGCATAAATACTACCCCAAAATCAAAGAAGTGGGGAAAGGTTGCCTCACTGAAGAAATTAGCAATTAAAATCTACCTATCTGAAGAAGATTCTGCTGGAGCCATAACCTTTGAGTGTGATTATAATGACCTGCTAGAAGCTGGCTATAAACAAATAGAAAGTAGAAAAACACAAAAGTCAACAAGCTTCAGTCAGCTTTTTCTCCTAGAATCCTACGAAATCTGTAATAGAGAATTTTTGGACAATCTGAAAGTGGCTATGGAAGGTGTAAAGAAACCACACAGATGTAAGCCCAGGGAATTCTCCATAATAAATACCTTTTCTTCAGAAGAAAGTTCTGTATGAAAGCCATCAAAAAAAGAAATTCCTTCTACCTACTGCAGGTTCCTTTTTTACTTAATTGGAGGTAGATGGATAACATAGAAAGCAAAGAGAAAAAGGAAGAACCATGAAATAGGGTGGGGCATGAAAAATCTATAATAATCACTATGAAACTTTTATGAACATCACAGTGTTGAACTCAGGTCCACTAAACTACTAAATCCCATTTTTCATATTATAGAATACTCACCATTCACATACTGTACCACTCCACCAACATTTCAGTGCAATGATAGTGGATTTCAGATCACAGTGCTCCAACACACAGATTCTGAGAAGCATTTTTGGAAGCCTAATGTAAAAGGAAATATTTAAGAGAGCAAAGAGACATTAAAGCCTCTGGAGCTATTGTTATAGGTGTTTGAGTTCAGAGGATACCTCATTAAAATTTCAAGATGGTCATCATAGAAGATTCTTCCTGAAGCTGATGGCACAAATACAGAGAACCAAAGCCAGATAGTTTGCAGAGTGTGAGACCTCAAAACACTTACCAATAAAAGGATGTCTCCATCAAATTCCTTCCTACAGAGCTCAGGGAACCCTGCAGGATAGTAAATAAGCTAGAAGACCTTATGCAAACAGGCATTCTATACACAGCAGCACCAATGCACCTTTGAACCCACAGAGAGTGAGACAATTTGCATTAAGTCATACACCAGATGGGATCCTAGAGATGAAAAAGTGGACAACCCAGAAGCTACTTCCAATCAACAACCACTTGCAAATAAGAAATTAGTTTTCTCCAAGGGAGTCTGACTGGGGAAACAAATTACTCTTAAGGGTAGATAAACTGCATGCCCAGTAGTGAATGGCCAACAGAAAATTATCTCCATTGCATTTTGAAGGTTCCTTGTCTCATAATGCCATGTCAGAGTTTTTCATTTTGTTTCTGTATGTTTGTTTGTTGGTTGGTTGGTTGGTTGGTTGGTTGGTTTTGTATGTGTGTTTGTGTGTGCTCACTTTTATTTTACCTATTTGCCCTACAGGTTTTGCATATATATTATGGTTTCTAGTTTGTGGCTCTATGGGATTCCTGAGTGTGCTAGCTAGTGGGTTTCTATCTATATCTCTTTCTTCTGTCTTTTCTTGTAGTCTTTGAGTTCTCTTTGTTATGTCCTCTTCCAATTTGTCTGGTTTTGCTATATTATATTATATTAATATATTAATACATATTATATTATATTATATTTATATATTAATATATTATATTATATCATTATCCCTGGTTGTTTTCCAAGAAGAGACAGAAAAGGGGTGGCTCTTAATGGGAGGGAGGTGGTAAAAGACTAGATAAATAGAAGTAGGAAAAAACATAATTAGAATATACTGGATAAAAAATGTATTTTCTTTTACTTTTCTTTTTTTCTTTAAATTTATTTATTTGTTTATTTATTTATTTATTTTTAAACTCTATATTTTATTCTCTTTCTAGTCTACCCTCTGACTGTTCCACATCCCATACCTCCTCCCCATCCCCTGTCTCCATGAGAATGTCCCACCACCTTCCATCCACTAGACCAGACTTCTAAACTCCCTGGGGCCTCCAGTTTCTTGAGGGTTAGGTACATCTTTTCTGACTAAACCCAGACCCAGCAGTGCTCTGCTGTATATGTGTTGGGGGCCTCATATCACCTGATGTATGCTGCCTGGTTGGTGGTCCCGTGTTTAAGAGATCCCAGGGGTCCAGGTTAACTGAGACTGCTGGTCCTCCTAAGTTTCAATAAAAGAAAAAGTTAAAAAAAAAAAAAAAACAGGAGAGCCAATGCAACGCCATATTGTTCTTGTTTAGACATTGCTTCTTAGTAAAAAGATATATTTATTTTTACTTTATGTTGGTGGACATTTTGTCCACATGTATGTCCAGGCACTATGTGTGATTAGTGCATGTAGAAGCCAGAAAAGGGCACTGGATCTTCTAGAACTAGAGTTACAGATGATCATGAGCCACCATATAGGTGCTGGGAATCAAGCCTGGGTTCTTTGCAAGAACAACAATTATATTTAGCTGCTGAGCCATTTCTCTAGCCTTTAGACATATTTTTAAACTTAAAAAAAAAAAAAAAAAAAAACAATGTGTCTTTAGCCTGGGTGTAGTGGTGCATGTGTTTAATCCCAACAT
Organism: Arvicanthis niloticus; assembly: GCF_011762505.2. Lineage (NCBI taxonomy): Eukaryota > Metazoa > Chordata > Mammalia > Rodentia > Muridae > Arvicanthis > Arvicanthis niloticus. Next base: position 25,043,793 of record NC_047668.1, read on the forward strand.
TCAGGAGCCAGAGGCAAGTGGATCTCAGTGAGTTCAAGATCAGTCTGGTCTACATACCAAGTTCCAGGAGAGCCAAAGGTACTTAGTGACACTCTGTCTTGAAAAAAAAAGTGTCTTCTAGAACATATAATAATTTCAAACTAAACCCCCTGTTACAGTGAGTGCAGCTAATTTTATATATGTATTTGGAATATATACACATATATACATGTATATATATATATGTATATATATATATGTGTGTGTATACATATATATATATATATATATATATATATATATATATATACATATATATGCGTATATATTCCAATGCCTTCTCTCCAAATGACAGATAAAATAGAAAAGGTATTTTATGGTTCCTCTTAGGCAAGGACTGTGCCCTCCATCAGAACAGAAGTTATAATAGAATGATCATCACCCTTTAGCTCCCCAATATGACTTGTGGGACCATGGGTGTCAGTGGAGAGTTGTGGATGGCAGCAAGGGGGAGATAGGGCACTAAGAAAGAGACACATCAAATTAACATATTTTTAAGATTTATTATTACTTTTAATTATGTGTATACTTTAAATATGTGTATAATTATGTGTTTGTATATAAAAGAAGCCAGTGGGTAAAAAGGTTGACAAACTCTCCCAATCAAAGCTACCTGTAAAAAAACAGTATGTGTCTCGTGGTCCTCCATAGCTAACTTATGATAATGTATCTGGATAGATTTTGCTATCAGATTATCTATCTGTTGTTTTACAAAGTTAGTCAGCCTATTTAAGGCCCAGGGACCAAAAGAAATAAGCAAAAATAACCCAATTAATGGTCCTAAGATGGAAGGAAGTAGATTTGACAATCATGGAGAGGTTGAAAACCAATTCTTTTTTACCAGCTCTCATCTTTCTCTCTTTGTCTTTTCTCAAGACCTTCTCTGAACTTTTTCATGCTTTCTTTAATCATTCCTGTTTTGTCTATGTATCCCCTCTCCAGAAAAAAGACATCAAGGTGGGTATGGCCCTCATGCCTCACTGAACAACAACAGAAGGACTGGAGCCATTATAACGTCCCGTTTAATTACTGGAGGTCAGGCCTCTATCCCCGCCTTGGCAAGATTAGAATCGCCACGACCCTTCTATACTTGGAGAAGGGAGGAGATATCAGGGGCAGCCCTGCTTATACACTGAAGGCCTAAAATCAGCCATAAGCCTAAAATCAGCAATAGGCCTGAAATACATGCCTGCTAACACAAAGTCTTTGATCTCTGTGGAAAAGCACTGAAACCGATGGCTACAAACTCTTGTAAATAGGCAGCCTTGGCAGATAGTACCAACTTAGATAAGGACAAGTGAATCATAGGCAGAGTCATAGTGACCTGTCCCCTGAACCTTTACCCAGTTGATACCCTGTTCTGAAAAATATCTGTACTCCCCCTGAACACCTATGCTCCTGTGTCATCCCCTTCTCCACATCCTGCATTTTTGTGTTTATAACCCCTATGTTAAAAAGTAAAAAATTATGATTTGATAATTAAAACGAGAGAGAGAAATAAAATATATAAATAAATAACATAAAGCTGCAAAAAATAAAGAAAGAAAAGAAAACAGTATGTGTGATAAAAAGCCAATGGAATTTCTCTGAGAGGATGTATGCAAGATAAAAGACCCATAAAGTCTCACTAAGTTTTGCTGGTGCCTAGTTGGCTATTAAAGTTTCTATTCTTTTTACTCTCTTTGGGTCACTTCTCCACAATGAAATATTATTTTCCATAATAAATTGTTGCTATTGTTACCATCATATGTACATCCATAGTCAAATTCTTTATTCAAGGTCATAGTAACCTAGAAGGTTCAACTGGTTTCTTCTTTACTCAGATCAGATCCATGCCTATATAATACTACAACTACAGTAAGTATTAAATATTGGACAACTCCAAGCTAAAGAAACATACGCCTACTTTAAATAAAAATTCATTGTCCTCTGTATCTATTATTCTGTATAACATATCCATCTTTAAAGAGCATCAAAATAAATGATAAAAGTCAAAAATACTAAAAATTAGAATAAAAACAAGTTCAGTACTCTGAAGAGGAAAGATTATATATACCCTAATTCAGGTATGAAACTGATGTTAGATTTATTAACAGATAATATAATATATTGAAAAAATATTGTGAAGACCATAATGTAATAACCATAAAACAAAAAACAAAAAATACCCTCAAGAACAAATTAAATGTCACCAAATAAGGAAACTCTAAAAAGGCAGTAAAAACAGAAAGTAATCATTGAGCTACTTTCATTGAAGTAAAGACTGCCCCATGAGCTTAATGGACAATTACTTACTATAAATGTAATATTTATTTGCCAGATGTAATTTTGTCTCAGGAGGCTTACAGTTGAATAAGATCATTCCTGCTAATTCCTTCTGAACTCTGGTTGGCTACTTCAACTCAACTATTCTGGCTCAAACTCCTCTTCATGCTGACTGACTCAAATTGTCTTCTCTCAGTACTGAATTGCTCTTCTAGGTTTCAAGCTAACTCTGGCAATTTGTTCTAATCATCTGGTTCCTTCTTATTCTTGCCTTCAATTGCCTCTGCTGACCAGCCCTGAACTGCATGAACTCACTAATGAACTCAACTCTACTGCACTACATTCACTGTACTCCTAAGCCATTTCCACTCTTTCCTTGTATTGCTCCTAAAGAGATTCTCTTTCCTATGCTGTTCTTCCTGAGAGTTGGGCAGATCTGATTCACCATTTTGTCTGCCTCTCAACTAAATTCCACTGTTTGGGATTAGAAGTGTATATGAAACAGGTTTCTGTGTGCCAACGATAGGGATTAAAGATGTGTACTTTCTCTACATTCCAGCTAGATCACACAGACATAATATGTCTTTGGGTGTGACCATTGCTGGAACAGCTTTTGCTGGATAAAAATTCCTCTACAACTTATTGTATGGAAAAGTTACAAGAATCCTAGTGGAAAGATGTTTTAAGCTTTAAATAGACAATGGAATATCCTTAAACTGAAATTCAAACCTAAATACAACACACACATGTGAGGACCACAAAGAGAAGAGAGACACAGACTAAGAAACTCTAATGCAATCATGGTGGAGAACCTTTCAAACATCAAATTGTAGGTCCAGAAATTTGGAAAATTCAAAGAAGGATGAATATCAAAAGAATATATCAACTAACTGAAGTATAATTTTTGATAATACTAGTCAAAATGCTATTGGAAGTGCTGTATTAACTTTAAGTAATAAAGACATCAAAATACAAGATATTATTGTTTTATTGTGGTTATATTTCTATGACAAAACACTATAACCAAAAACGATATGGAGAAGACATGGCTTATTTCACTTTAAAACTCCAAGGTCTCAGTCGGTCACTGAGGAAAGACAGGCCAGAAACTTGAGCAGGGAAGGAACCTGCAGGCACCTGGAGCTGATGCAGAGGCTTATGGAGGGTTTCTGCTTACTGGCTTACTCACTCATGACTTGCTCAGTCTGTTTTCTTAGAGAACACGGAAACACCTTTCCAAGTATAGTACTACAGAGTGATATGGGCACTAGAAAGAACACAGAGGTTTGCTCACAGGAAAACCTGGTGCTGTCATGTCCTTAATTGAAGTCCTGTCTTCCAAAATGACTCTACTTCTGTTATGAAAGCTAAAAAGAGGGATTATACAAATATTTATACAGTGACAAAATATGAGAATCAACTCATGCCATTGAAAGGAAAAACAGGCTTTTTTTTTAATTTTACCCCATTAGAATTCTCTTGTTTCAGTTTTGAATGTCTTCAAAGATTCAAAATTAGGTAAAGGGAACATATATGAATGCAAAGATTCTCAATTTTTAGACTGGTTTAATGCAATAGCAATTTGATTAAGTGTTTAACAATAGACTTCAGTTGGGGAAGGAGAAGGTTCAATATACAGAGTTGATGATTTTTGTTAGCTAAATCCTCTTAATATGGCCTACTTCAAACTACCAACATAACATATCCAAATAAGGTGCTTTGAATTTTAAAAAGTCCCTTTGCTGGTGGGACTGGAACCTTGCATAGCCAATTTGGAAATCAGTATGATGATTTCTCAAAAAATTGATAGTCACTCTATCTCAAGATCCAGCTATACTATTCCTGGGAATTTACCTAATGGAGGGTCTATTATACCACAAGGATAGTTGTTAAACTATTACGTTTATAGAAGCTTTATCTGTAATAGTCAGAAACTATACACAACTTAAATGTCCCTGAGCTAAAGAATGGATAAAGAAATGTTCCACATTTACACAATGGAGTGTTACTCAGCTGTTTTAAAAAAAAATCATGAAATTTGCAAGTAAATATATAGAATTAGAAAAGTCCATCCTGAATGAGGTAAAGACCCTGAAAGACAAATATGGTATAGACTCACTTATAAGTTGATATTAGTAGTAAAATAAAGGTGACCATGCTACAACCCACAAACCCAGAAGAATTAAGTAACAAGGAGGGTTCAAGGGGCAACATGAATCTCCCTAGGAAGGGGAAATAGAATAATGGGGTTAGGCTTAGAAATGGAAACAGGAGGAATCAGGTAGTATGATCCTTTTTTTTCATATTATAGTTGTGTGCTTAGTTATTTTTTTACTCGATATAAAGCTTTCTATATAAAATAAACAATTAACATGGGAGGGAAACAGAAGATAAGTCACTTGTAAATAAGTAAATTAGAAAATTGTTATGAATGACAATCAACATCATCTAAGATAGAAGAAATGAAATGAAGGATATCAGGTATTAAACTATATCTGACTATATTTGAGTTTTAAAGGCCAGATATAGGCTAAAACACCAAAAGTAGAAAGAATTGTTACAGGAAAGACACTTAAATACCACTGACAAAAAATTGCTGCTAGAAAGAGAAAATAAAATGGACAAAGAGGTACTAAGCAGTTGCAATAGAAACAAAGCAGTGGTGATATTATTAGAAGACAGTGTGGATCTGGGGAGATGAAGAAATACAAATAGAATATTAGGTAATGATAAAAGCATGACTGGAAAAGAGCATGTAACAAGTAATCCTGTATTTGTAGATTTTAGAACTAATTTAAAAGAAAAGTGTTTTTACTATATACAGTTATAATATTAAAATGTAATTAGTGTGTCATTAAAAATATTTAATATACAAAATGTAATAAAATACAAAGTTGAATTTAAAATATATGTATAGATCATATATTAAAACATTAAAATATAAGGTTTATGTATATGTAATATATGAAATATAAATTAATATATATTCATGTGCAATTATAAAACTAAATTCCTAAAATTTTAGAAAAAAACACTGCTTAGATGTAATAAAATTTAAGATAGATAATAAATTAAAATTTTATTTTATTATGAAAAGGTGACAAAAATGTTAATTTCTTAGTCACTAAGAAATTTATCTATGGTTGACCTTTGGGCTGGGGAATATAAAAATTTTGAAATTTCTGAAAAACAAAAAAGCCATGAATAAAAACTTTTTTATCACAAATTACAGAAGACAGATAAGTACCTTTAACCAAAACAAAACTGGTATGATTAAATGTCATTGGACTTAAAGAGTATAACAAGATAAGGGACATGAAAACAGGAGTTCTAAGTACACATGCCAAAACAAAGGAGAATATTTTCAAAGAAGAAATGATAATGTGCCTCATAATTAGAACAAGGAACTCTTTAGGAAGAGAAATATGGTATTCTGTTAGACTGCTCAAGGAAAAAATTATGACAATAAGAAATAAATATTAAAATACCAATCATTAATAGATTACAATAACATAATTTTCTGTTTAGAGATTTTAAAAATTATAATAATCTTATGTAAGAAATTAAAATTTGAATAAGTATAATATATGTATTACATAATGTATTATATGTGTAATTCAAGATTAACAAAAACATCAGAAAAGGTAGAGTCAGGCACTCTTAATTTATGCCTAAATTGTATGGTAAATTCCATGTTAATTAATCTATTAGACTATCCAAAGTGATGACCAATGCACTCATTTTGTAAGGAATGCATAACTGTAGTATTAAAAAAAAAATGTAATGCCCCCAAAGAAAATTCTAGATGAAAAAATTTGAATATGGTTGTAAAATACCTATGGGCCAGCTGTGATAGCACAAACATATTTTATCAGCAGTTGAAAGGATGAGACAAGAAGATCAAAATTCTGAGTCAGTCTGGGCAACACAGCAAGCTGAGGCAAGCCTGAGTGTGGGGAAGACATATCTCAAAACCAGGGACTTGGGATGTTATTCACTGGTAATGTACTTGCATAATATGCTCATGGCTCTGAGTTCATTCCATAATTATTTTTTCTGCAGTGGTGGGTAGATGGAGATGGGGGTGGTAGTGGTAGATCCAGTAATGCAACCATAGGCTAATAACAAGACTTTGTAATATGAATCATCACTGTATTGTTGGAGAACAATACTATGTTCATAACATAGGTCTGGAATGATGAAAATTGGCAATGATTCCAATGAGAGCAACAATTAAAATTAAAATAAATTAATTATATCTTTAACAAGTTCTATACTATTTCATAAAAATATCATTTGTACCAAAAATGTTATGTAAATTTGATGATCTTGCATGTCAACCTTCAGTTTTTGTGGTTCGAGCCTATAATTTTAGAATTCATGCACATATTAAGTTCCTAATGATAATTAAAAACCATGAAACACCTTCCTTTCTAAACTGTTGAAAATTAAAGTTCCATAATGAACCCAATATCATATTATAATGATATCAGAATAATAAAAGGCAAGAAAAAAGTTCTACCACATAATGCAATCTAAAAATAGGCTGCAATATATATATTTTATTTTCTTATGAAAACTGGACATTTCCATTTCAGTTCAGCTTGAGGAAAATTCTTTAGTAAACAATATTGGCACAGATCAATATCACCTTTGAAAAAGATAAAATTCAATAGTTTCTTGCATCATACATAAAAAAGTCAAAAACATTTTAATGATAATTTTTAAGAAGAAAAATTTATAGAAAAATTATCAATAGCACTATGAAGTTTAGCTCATAATAGCTTGGCAAGATAATTATACCTATTTCTTCACAAATCTGTATTCAGTATACTAATTATTTTTCTCTTGTTCTATTGTTACAATAAAATGCTACAGTCAAACTTAAGGAACAAAGGAAAGAGTTTTTCCTCCTTCTAGGGTTCCATGGAGAATGACCCTCATGTTGGAGGCATTTTGGCAGGATTGAAAGCCAACTGATCACATCTCCATACACATTGGAAGAAGAAAGAAAAGGCAGATTTCAGTAAAGGCTGTAAATTTTCAAAGGTCATTCCCAGGGATGTACTTCCTCCAGTAAGGCTCTGTGGTAGTTCCTTAGTCCAGGGAGGGACACTATTTGGAGGTATGGCTTTGTTGGATGAAGTGTGTCAGTGTGGATATGGGCATTATGACCCTCATTCTAACTGCCTAGAAGCAAGTCTTCTCCTAGGTATCTTCAGATGAAGATGTTGAACTCTCAGCTCTTCTAGCCCCATGTCTGCCTAAATGCTGCCATACTCCCACCTTGATGATAATGAACGAAACCTCTGAAACTGTAAGCCTGCCCCAATTAAATGTTGTCCTAATAAGAGTTGCATTGGTTATGGTGTTTATTTACAGCAGTAAAACCCTAAGATAAGCTCCATCATCAAAAGGTTTCATAACCTCCACAAACAGTACCACCTAGTATTCAAATACATTATCTACATATTTTTGTTTATTCACCTACATATGAAGAAGATGGATTCATTGGAAATTTTCTGCTTCTCTTCATTTTCTCTTTTTTGACTCTCCTGAAATACATTACTCAATTACAACCCTTTCCTAAGGATTCTTTAAAAAAATTTTAGTATAGTTTTAAAAATATTAGTTACTACTAAATAACCCTTTAATACAGTTTCTCATGTTTGTGAGAGAGATGACTGATGTGGGAGAAACAAGTCCACTATAAGTAACACCATCTCCTGACTGGTGGTTCTGGGATGTATAAAAAAGCTGGCTTAATATGAATGAGAGAGCAAGCCAGTAAACAGCATTCCTTCATGGTACATGCTTACAAATTCCTACCTTGAGTTTCTGCCCCAACTTCCCCTAATGATGCATTATAATCTAGAACTCAAAGCCAATGAAATTTTTTCAAGTTGCTTTTGGTTAGCATGCTTTATCAAAGCAACAAAGAGTAAGCAGAACACCATTTACAGCTAAAATTTGTACAGAGTGCTGTCTTTTTGAAGAGCCTGAATTTATTACATTTACTAAGTTATGACTTCCAGATCTTCTATCTGCTTCTGTAAAATAGTAGTAACATTTGAGATAATACAGTAATTTGTTTTTGTTCCCAGCTAGAAAGTCATATATACCAAATTTAATATTTGGTAATTGTTGATCTTTTCTTTGAATACTGGTTTCTAGAATTCCTGCTCAATATTTAATTCTGCTAGTTAGTTTCTGGCACTTTAGGGATGATGCTGGTATGTTGTCTATGAAATATGTGTGAGGATATACTCTATATACAAATAATAGCAGATTGCAACGTGCACTGTTTCTTTCTTCATTGTTTCACTGTTTGGATGTTATAAAATTCAAGCAAAAATATGAAGTAATACTGACATAATCAGTGAAAAAATACATCCCATCTTAAGGTCAAATTATATAAAAAGAGACATAGGAAATATGATTCTTGGCTCATGAAGCTAAATTCTGGTTCCCAGTTAATTTAAACTACATAAGAGAGTCACTACCCATAAACATCAATATAATCAGCACTATAAGATAATTTATGAAATAAGCTTTTATAATAACCAAAATTTAAAAATACCTGTAGGCTTTAGATTTTTTTAAAACCTAAATTTAATAAGGATTCTCAAATGCTTCAACCCCTCTTCTAGCCCACTGGTCAAAGGTAAGGGAGAAAAAAATGATAAATAGGACAAAGTGTTGTGGACCTGTTTAGAAGTAGTTCTTCGAGGTAATTCCAATCTCCATTTGTCAGGATACCAGAAGTCCAGTTCAGTAGTATCAAGATACCAAATCCAAATCAGCAGTAGTAACATGATCCAACTAAAACAGCCAGGCCTTCACTGGATCAGATCGGCATGAGTTAGCCAGAGCAACCAGGACCAGCCTGGATGCCAGAAGTTCTCTGCCATGCCTCTCTCAACAAAGCTAAGATCAGCAAAGTCCAAGACTAAAGACCAGTGGAGCATTGCAAGGCTAGTTATGCAAGTGCACTGCCCATTGAGTCTTGTTTATCCTCTCTTCAAACATCACATGTCCTCCCATGGGTCTTGCCTTAGCAATATATCTTAATTAAAATCCAATCCCCCATCCACCCCCAACTCCAACAAAAAGCTTTTTATCATATCTCCCTACAAACTCCAGGTTCTCTTTTTATTATTTATGTATATATTTATTTTAAACCACTGAGTCTAATTAATGGTTTCCATATGTGCATTGGTGTGTGGTCATCTATGAAAGCAGGGGCTACCACCTCATAGAAAAGTGACTCTCCCTTTTCTAGTCCCCATCAACTTCCAATAGTTCTTCAGTTAGGAATGCTCTCAGGTCGCTCCTTCCCATCCACACTGGGCTTTTAACTGGCTTAATCTTGTACAGATTACCTCAGCTGTTGTAGGTTGTTCATCTTTGCAACTGCCAAGTTGAGTCAAGAAGACAGCATTTTCGTAGCACTTCCTATTCTTCCGCTACCTCTTCTATGATGTTCTCTGAGCCTTTGTGGAAAGGGGGCACAGATTGATGTACATGTCCATTCTACAGATGAGCATTCAGTCATTTACTGTCAGCACTTTAAACAGTTATGAGTCTCTGTTTTAACCACTGCCAATGCTATAAAAGGTTTCTCTGACCAAGGATGAGAGTAGCACAAATCTATTTGTATAAACAAAAGTACACAGAAGGCAGCTTGACAACTTGACCATTTTTCAATACAAGAGTAGGTTGACTCCTAGGGCCGTATACCTTCTAACCATGAGTTTTGACTATGTTTACAGTAAGGAATGAATTCTTTCTTGAGAGGTAGGCCTCAAATCAAATCCCTAAAATAATCTTGCCACTGTTTTACCAGTGTGTAAATACTGCCTGTCTGCTCACTGTTACAAGATTCAGACTCCTGTTTTGGGTAAAACCATTTATGTCTTTTTCTCTGCAGCAGCCTACACAGCACCTTCAAGAACTATGAAAGCCACCCAGCAGGGAAAGAGTTTGGTGGATTAGAGAGTTTAGAGTTTAATGTAACTGACCACTATTGCAATGTATTATTATAGGTTTTTAAGAGCAAAGACAATAAAAACAAATAAATTTATAGTGAATAATTTAAACAAGTTTGTATCAGTAAATTTAATCATCATTATACTTTGATAAAGGCCTCTATTTTATCTATGAGGAAGACACAAAAAACTCATTTACCTACCACTATGAATACAAAACGTTTGGAAACAATTGTAAATCAAAACTGATGAGCAGTTTATAATCATAAGAATATGATTTTCATTTTTATTTTGATTAGATAGTTTTCTGCAATATGTAATAACTCTCAAATATAAGTAATTTCAATTGGCAAAATAGAATGATTCAGTTCAAACAAGTCATATTATTTTAGTTCTTCTCACTAAAGTGTTTGTGGTTCCTGTTTTTCCTCAAAAAATAAAGTAAATCACATGATCTACAGAAAATATAAAATGGAGACAAGCTAATGTAGGTTATTCTGGGTGTCTTTGTCACAAGAAAGCTGGAAAGAAAGACTATTAAGAAGCAGACTTTGAATTATGGGAGTAGAAAGAAATTTCACAAAACAAGAGCCAGAGTAGATGTGAAGCACTGTGAACCCCAAGAATAATGAGAGTACCATGAGTAGTGTGTAGACCTTTTTTGGCTCCCAACCTACTCTTCTGACAATGAGCACCTGCAACTGGCACTCTTCCTGTCTAGAGGCCTTGCTTCACAAATTGCTGTATCTCTCTTTTAGAAGATGTAGCTCTACCATGATGCCCAACCCACTAAAGATGGCTGTATTTTTCTTGAAAAAATCCTATAAGTTACTTATAGAGACTATTATTGAACTAAATAATTCATAGATTTGGTTGCTACAAAAATACCTTGTCTCTTCTATATGATAAGCCAACAAAGAAAAAGATACTTAAATCTGCCACAGAAAACTTACAATACGCTGACTCATCTGGTCTTCAACTGAACTGCCTTCAAGTGACACTCTCTTATTTACTGAAAGTAATAATTGACTCGTGTCTTCCCTAAACATCATTCCAAATGATGAGCGTTAGGATATCCCTCTTACATGGCTTTCTAAACTTCTCATTTTCAGTAAAATAATTCAAAAGTCAGAGAATAGACTATATCTAGAGAATAGTCAATATCAGTGAAGAGTTTTAGCATTATCCATAATAGAAAGATCTTATATGACTATTAAAATGTATCATATGCATACAACTAAATATTGTACATTAACCTAAAAAAGTAACCTCCCATGCTAGAAAACAGATAAACTTTGCAAAAGTTCATGCTAAAAAAGACAGCCATAGTGCATATTTTTAAATTATATTTATATAAAATGTCCAAAGTGGGAATATCTATAATCAGAAAGGAGACTGTTTTTAAAGTTTACAGAAGATGATGCAATAGGAGTAGAGAGGAACAAGCAGAATTGAGTTTGACTGATAACAGGTATAAAGTTACATGGTATCATTTTGATATTATGGAATTATTATAAAATTAAATGATAATGATAGTTGTACAACACAGAGAATATACAAAGGCACTTCTGTTTGAAAACAAGATAATCTACATAAAATTATGAAATTTTAGATTAAAAAATTTTCAAAATTGATTAGAACAATATTTATGTGATCTAGTTTACCTAAAACATCATCTCATATGATTTAGTCAATAAAAATAGCTATTAATGAAATGTTCAAATACTACTAGACAATGCAGAACACTTTGCAATGAGTTTTCCTTTTTTATAGCAGAATGTCCAAATTATTAGAGAAAGCATAAAACATAACTCTAGTCCTCTAACCATTGAGAATGTTCAATGGGTCATTTATTCAGGTCTCTATGTACAGAAACTTATGATCACCGATGAGAAGATAATGAATGAGTAATTTTATACACACAAAATAAACAGGATAGCTTCTTTAACCTTACATACCCATTGACTGAGGGTCTTCATTTCAATGTAACATACTAGGTTAGAAATCGTTTATAAAATCTAATGTATTTCCAAGAACTGTTCAAAAAATCATACAAATACCTTTGAAACATTTAGTGCTCTTTTATTCTCCTTACTTTTTCATGCCAGTGGCAAAAACTTCAATGTCTCATTACCTGGTTATTGTACCTGTCAAACTATTCCATTACTGTCCCACTTGCCTTCCCTTGAAGAATTACAGGTAAATAGCCATAATGGCCCTGAAGAAATGGGACTTCCTGCAAAAAGAAGGAAGCAAGCATTCTAGAGTTTCTGGCTACAAAGAAAATCTACTTTAAGTCACATAACATCTATGTTTAAAAGGTTCACATGCCAGTTCCCCAACCCATCCTTTCATAGTGATTGTTAAAAAATGAAAATTACAATAAAAATTTGGGTACCCATTACCAAAATTATACATGTATAGAATTATTTATGACTAGACAAACTCACACATGATGCATAAATTGAAATAAATAAAAAACAATAATACTCTCTCTCCTATACTTTTTTTTTCAGGTTTCTCAAGACAGGTTTTTCTCTGTGTAGCCCTGGCTGTCCTGGAACTCACTCTGTAGACCAGGCTGGCCATGAACTCAGAAATCCGTCTGCCTCTGCCTCCCAAGTGATGAAATTAAAGGAGTGTGCCACCATTGCCTGGCATCTGCTATACTCTAAGACCATCATTTTTATAGAGATAGAGGTACTGAGAAATTATCTCAAAAAATTTGTACTAATTTGATTGCCATTTCCTTATACATACTCTACATTAATTTGTAATTCTTAATTTGTAATAATTGAGATACAGATCATATAATTTAGAGACTTTAAGTATAGGGGCAGACTATGACTGAAATGCAGGATTAAGTTCTATATAAATAATTGATTTCCCCTGAGGTACATAATAAGCAGTTTGTACCTTAGTCTGCTCACTCTATGATAAGTAGGTCATTGGTCACCAGGGCATCTCTTAAAGGAAATTCACCTTATCTCCATTATGATGAAAACTAAGGTTAGTAATAAGGAAACAACAGGAACTCCTGCTTGTGTTGTTGAGCCTTTATGGAGTGCATTACAAGTAGGCAGCTCTAAAAATTTGCTTGCATTTTTTGATAGTTCATCTGCAGCCCCCAGCAACATGTAAGAAGCATGTCTCAGTACTTTCTCAGCAAAGAAAAGAACAGTCCCTCCTTTGTCCTCATGCTGTCTGTCTTCCCTAGAGTTTTGCCCTTCCTTATTTAGTATTCACCTCTAAATCCCCATCATCAGGCTCCCGGATTGATTCCACAGCTGACTTGGAGCTCTAGTTAAAACCCTTTGTGGGACATTGAAATTTGCCCTAGTCCTGTTTATCCCTGCAAAGGGAACAGAAGCACTCCAAGTGTTTGATTGAACACCCAGGGAGTCACAACCCACCATTACATTCTCCCCATCCTTGAAGAGGGCTCCCTATATAGACATAAAAATAGAACTCAGGAAAGAAGCCCCTGGAGATGTGTTGGCAGGCAGAATTAAAGTGAGCTACACTGTGTGATTGATTGCAAAGGTTACACCTGACCCATGGAGAAAGAATAAAGGCCAGATCATCGGATTTACAAAGTCTCTTGTGGATGAGATTTTTAGTCAATAATATCAGCACTTCTGGGAGTTAGAAAACTCCTTGCAATCATTAAAACTGAGAATAGCACCAAAAGCAAGACTCCCCAGTCCAGTCACTTGGGATACAAAGAACTAGAAAGATAATGCTGAAGAATGGGACAAAGAGGGGGGCAGGCAGGAAGGAATACACATGGACTGGCACATTGCCACTAAGAATCTTGAGTAGCCCATCTGTTTGGAATATTTAAAAGCTTTATTTACATCAATGATCCTCTTTTTTTTTTTTTTTTTTTTTTTTTGATTTTAAACTCTTGAAGTTTCAATATAACAAGAGGAAGAAATATGAAGCATTTATTCACTGGAAACTGAGTTTAGATAAGGAAGTAACATAAAGTTACATCTGTGGAAGGTTACTTTTAAACCTGTGTATCTTTTTTTTTTCTTTTTTTTTCTTAGATATTTTATTTACACTTCAGATGCCATCCCCTTTCCCCATTCCCCCCCACCCCCCTTAGAAAACCCCTATCACATGCCCCCTTTTCCTTTTTGCATTTATACATTTTTTTAAAATAATGTTAATCATAAGCGTTATAAGTTTGGAATTGTTCAATCAGAGGTGTAACCCACTGACCGACCTAGATATAACAACTATCTTTGACTGGTGGAGATACATGAATATCTGCCTCCCTGTCTCCCCCCTCTTTCTTTCTTTCATCACCTAGCTTCTCCTATCCTTCTTCTCCTCCTCTTCTTACTCCTTTTCTTGCTCTCAGTACTCCTCCTACCTTAGCTCCTCCTACACATCACCCTTCCTGTTAAAATGAAACTTTTCTCTCAAAATACAATTAGAGCATAATTATGCCAATTTGTACCAGTGAGGTACAAGATAGTCCTAATACCCAGTCCATCATTTTGTTGACTAACCAGCACCTCTGTCATCTATCCTAACTAAAACATTTACTTCTGAACCTGGCTTTAGGATGAATGCCAGCTGACGACCATCCACTCAAATCTTTTCTCTTAAGGTAAATAGCTATAAGTTTTCAACCCCGTCAGAAACCCAGAATGACTGAGTTAACTATAATTGTGGGAAGCACAAAGCATAGCTTCTAAAACTTAGCCAATTTATAGAGACCTCTGAACACCTGAAAAGCCCCTATACTACCGAACGTTGGAGCATCAAATCTTCAGCCTTCTGGCCCAGAATCATCTGACAGACCTTGGTGATGCAGGATTATTAAGGACTGATTACTCTGTCTAGGCAGATATAATCAGTCGACTATTCTGCATGTGTGTCCTTTTCTGGACAGTAATTTGTCTGTAGATGGAGAGAGGCAATTCTTGCCTAGTGGCTATTACCACACAACTGGAGTAACTCCAAGGATGCTCAATTTCTTCTTAGAATCCACGACAGGAAGCTGTCAGGAGCAGACAGGTCTCTAATCAATATGAACATTAATATATAAATATTTGTAGCATCAGTTCTATGGACTTCTGATGTTTTGAAAACCAACTATCCATGTAAGGTAACCTGGACTGTTTTCTGTTAACTCCTCTCAGCTATTTCTAAGTAAAATATGGAAAGCACCCTAACAATAACTCAAAAATATGAATTTGCTATAGTCCCTTAACTCATAGGTTAACCATCCCAAATCAGTTAAAAAAGTTAAAAAAGGGCTGGGTCTAGGCATTGTATTCCTAAATGTGTTATACAGGCACAATGCCCATGAGTGTATCAATATTCATCTCATTTTTATATTAATAAGAGGCTCGTACCAATGAAAACCTTAAATTTGAGATCAAAGTAAATTTTGTACCATTTAAGAATTTATAACTTCATCTTGATAATAAGTATACAGATTTCTACCAGTAGGTTATGGCTATGCAGTAAGCCCTAGCTAATCCCCCCTGTTCCAACAAAACCACTACTTGTCCCTACAAAGACAGACCATTATTAACCACATTAGTCCCCAAGCTCAGGGAATAGGGGCGCTGACTCTTCTTTAACTTCTTCAAGCTGATTAAGGGCGTTGAGATTTTAGAAAAGGGGTGGGGCGGAGAGTAAGTTGATAAGCCTCTGATGCTGTGTCTTCACTGAATCCAGATGGAATTCCAGGACATCAGAGGTTTGGGCAGGTCTGATCAGTATGCTTGATGAGTAGATACACCAAGGCTGTGTATTCTGCAATATACAATTCTCAGAACAAGTTTTAGTATCAAGAAAAAAAAAATTTCCACCCCCAGGGCGCTGACATTTTTTTTTTAAAGATGTTGGTTCTGAAGACTTTTTTTTTTCCCGCTTCTTAAAATTGGTTGTAGTATTTACATTTCAGATTTTATCCCCTTAGCCTACTTCCTCCCACCACCCAGAAACCTCCTATCCCATCCCCCTCCTCATGTTTCTGTGAGGCAGTGACCACACCTACCCCCCTCACTATCCCCTCCATGCCCTCACATACCCCCCCCACTGTGTGTTCATTCATTCATTTTTCATTCATTTTTTTTATGGGACCAAGAAACTCCTCTCCCACCTATGTCTGACAGGGCCATCCTCCCCTACATATACCTCTGGAGTCTTGGGTCCCTCCCTATGTGTTCCCAGGCTGGTGGTTTAGACCCTGGGGGGCTCTGGTTGTTTGGTATTGTTGCTTTCCACCTGGGGTCAATAACCCTTTCTGCTCCTTCAGTCCTCTCACTAAGTTCTCCATTGGGAAACCCCTGATCATATCAGTGGTTAATTGTGAACATTGTCTTCTGAGTGTTTTAGTCTTTGGCTGACCTCTAAGGAGACAGCTATATCATGTTCCTCACATTATGCACTTCCAGCCATCCACAACAGTGTTTAGATTAGGTGGCTGTACATGGGGTGAATATCCAGGTGGAAAGGTCTCCTGATGGCCCCTCCTTCAGTTTCTGTTCCATGTTTTGTTTCCCTATTTGCTCCCTTGAGCATTTTTATTTCTCGTTCTAAATAGAACTGAGGCATCCCCTCTTGGTCTTCCTTCTTCATGAGCTTCATGTGGTCTGTGGGTTGAGTCTTCGATAATCCAAGCTTTTGGGCTAACATCCGTGGAGATATGTTTGTGTAACTCTCTTCTTTTGGGGTTTTTTGGAAGATTACTTTCTTGCTTTTTCTAGGTTGTACTTTCCCTCCTTGTGTTGGAGTTTTCCACCAATTATTCTTTGAAGTGCTGGATTTGTGTTGAGATACTGTGTAAATTTGGATTTGTCATGGAATATTTTGGTTTCTCCATCAATAATGATTGACAGTTTTGCTGGGTATAGTAGTCTGGGCTGGCATTTGTGTTCTCTTAGGGTCTGTATGATATTGGTCCAGGATCTTCTGGCTTTTATGGTCTCTGGTGAGAAGTCTGGTGTAATTCTTATAGGTCTGCCTTTATATGTTACTTTGCCTTTTTCCCTTACTGCTTTTAGTATTTTTTCTTTGTTTTGTACATTTGATGTTTTGACTATTATGTGGCGGGAAGTATTTCTTTTCTGGTCTAAACTATTTGGAGTTCTGTAGGCTTCTTGTATATTTATGGACATCTCTTTCTTTAGGTTAGGGAAGTTTTCCTCTATAATTTTGTTGAGGATATTTACTGGTCCTTTTAGTTGGGAGTCTTCCCCCTCATCTATACCTATTATCCTTAGGTTTGGCCTTCTCATTGTGTCTTGGATTTCTTGTATATTTTGGGTTAGTAGCTTTTTGTATTTTGCATTTTCTTTGACAGTTGTGTCAATGTTTTCCATGGTATCTTCTGCACATGAGAGTCTCTCTTCCATCTCTTGTATTCTGTTGGTGATACTTGTGTCTATGACTCCTGATCGTTTTTTTAGGTTTTCTATCTCCAGGGTATTGTCCCTTTGTGATTTCTTTATTGTTTCTACTTCCATTTTTAGATCCTGCATGGTTCTGTTTAATTCCTTTTCCCGTTTGGTTGCATTTTCTTGAAATTCCTTAAGGGATTTTTGTGTTTCCTCTTTAAGGGTTTCTATCTGTCTACCAGTGCTCTCCTTAAGTTCTTTGAGAGTGTTATTTATGTCTTTCTTAAAGCCCTCTATCATCATCATGAGAAGTGATTTTAATTCTGACTCCTGCTTTTCTGGTGTGATGGGGTGTTCAGGGCTTGCTATGATGGGGGAGCTGGGTTCTGATGATGCCATGTAACTTTGGTTTCTGTTGCTTATGTTCTTGCTCTTGCCTTTTGCCATCTGGTTAACTCTAGTGCTGCCTGTACTTGCTGTCTCTGACTGAAGCCTGTCTTTCTAGTTATCTAGCTTGTGTCTGATCTCCTAGGGGTCCAGATGTCTCTGTGATCTTTTCCAGCTGCACTGATTATAGTGGTACCTCTAGGATGCCTCAGGATATGGTGCCTCCAAGGTAGTAGTCCAGCTAGGTGTCTGCTGTTCTGGGTGCAGTGTCTCCTCTAGAATATCTCAGGATACGTTGTCTGAAGCTCTGAGTTCATTTGTTCCTCTGTGGATCTGGATTGAGTGGAACTTCCAGTATGTCTCAGGTGGAATCTGGGGTCCACACAACAGCAGACCTGGCAGAGGTCTGATCTAGGCCTCAGATCTGAGAACTAGTTTCTAAGACACTGTCCAAATTAGAGCGCCTGGGATCCCTGCTTCCTCTGGGTTCTTGGAGGTTGGGGACAGAGCTGCCACCCAAGATCTGCTCAGTGCTCTGGCCCAGACTGGAAGGAACCAGTGTTCCGGGCCAGGAGTAACTTCCTGGGTCCTTTTCGTTCCCAGTTACTCCCTGTTTAGGGCAGGCCCTGCTGTCTGCTTACCTAGGATACTGCCTGAGTTCGAGCACCTGGGATCCCTGTTTCCTCTGGGTTCTTGGATGTTGGGGGCAGAGCTGCCACCCAAGATCTGCTCAGTGCTCTGGCCCAGACAGGAAGGAACCAGTGTTCCAGGCCGGGAGTGACTTCCTGTGTCCTTTTGGTTCCCAGTTACTCCCTGTTTAGGGCGGGCCCTGCTGTCTGCTTACCTAAGATACTGCCTGAGTTCGAGCACCTAGGATCCCTGTTTCCTCTGGGTTCTTGGATGTTGGGGGCAGAGCTGCCACCCAAGATCTGCTCAGTGCTCTGGCCCAGACCGGAAGGAACCAGTGTTCCAGGCCGGGAGTGACTTCCTGGGTCCTTTTTGGTTCCCAGTTACTCCCTGTTTAGGGTGGGCCCTGCTGTCTGCTTACCTAAGATACTGCCTGAGTTCGAGCACCTGGGATCCCTGCTTCCTCTGGGTTCTTGGAGGTTGGGGGCAGAGCTGCCACCCAAGGTCTGCTCAGTGCTCTGGCCCAGACCAGAAGGAACCCCAATGATCCTCTTAAATAATCACAACATGAACTTTTATTGTAGGTCACAACTTAACATCAGTAGCTTAATTATGCTACTGAGCACGTACTACTGAAAAAAAACAACAAATGAGCCAGTTATAGTTCAGGGTGATTTTTACAGCAAGATCTACCTATTGCATTTTGTGGCCAGCTAACTGTTCTTATCTTCTTCCACCTTCAAAACATATATACAAGAAAGCACAATAGACAGACACATAAAGTATACAATCTAAATGTTGCCGCCACTTTTTTTCCAAATGCAAATTGTACATTTAAACATTGCTATTTAAAAATAAATTCATTGCTCCATAAGCCAGCTACTAAGTGATTACATGCAAGGAATGAAGGTTTAATTTAGAACTGACCAGGATTTATCTATTTAAATATGCAAACGCTGAAAGAAGTGAATAAGCCACCACATGAAACAATAAAAATCGCTACAAAAACCATTCAATAGAAAATTCCCCAAAGTCTAAACAGTTATTAAAAAGTGACCTAAAAATAAAAGGAACTAAGACAAAGAGCTATGATCATCACAAACACTCACAACAACACTAAAACATGAGATGGTGACAAGGAGCCAAGGCATTTTCTCTAAAATCTTTACTATGTATGTAAATAACACATTTGAACTTCATGGCTAGTTTATTTCTTGCATCAACAAGGTTAAGAACATTCTCTGTGTTTATTTGAATATATGCATCCTATTTTATATAAACTATAAAGAATTGTGCAAAAAAAATACTTTGGTTCTCTTTCCAAATGAAATGTTATAATATAAAGAAATTACAATAAAAAGTCAGTGTTTTCTGTATCACTGACTAGAATGCACACCTAGATAATATATCCACAGTTCTCCCAAACACTTTCCTGTCCGTCATATTAAACATCTGCATCTTTGGTAAGGTCTAGCTTTACCAATTAAAGTATGATCAAGATTTTCACCATGTCACAATCTTCATTCTCATCTTATACACAAATGAATGCAGATTTCTGCCATCTTAGGTGTTTTCCCTGTTTTCCTCTCTAGTAAAATAGCTGTTATAAAATATCCCTGCACTCCTGCTACTCTGACCAGAACTCTTGTTGCACTTTGTAGGAAAGTCACAATAAAAATCCAATAGTTTGTAGGCTGCAGTAAAACCCTACATAACCAGGCCTCTGCCTGTTTCTCCAGTCTCACCTCTCGTGATTCTTGCTGCTGGGTTCCCGTCACGTCAGAGCCACAAATCTTTTTCATTTTTCCTCAGCTAAACTAAGAAGACTCTTATCTCGAGGACTTTGCACATTTTACCCCTTCTTCAGAAAGTCTCTTTCTAAAGAGTTTGAGATGTAATTCTTTTCTCTCATAAGTCATCCATATAAATTGTACACTTTAATATTTTATAATATATTCAAGGAGTTGTAAGGCTATCACAACTACAATTTAAAACATTTTGTCCCTCTACTAATGCTGCTTCTCATTTCATCTTATCCTTTTTCTTAACCCTGCACTACTTAACTCGTCTTTCACTATAAATTGCTGAGGGCATATTATTTGAATGGAACCACAGAATATGTAGTCTAGTTACTGATTTACATAGTGTGGCATACCTTTGCCAAGATTTACCCATGTTGAAATATTTTTCTTTAAAAAAAATTCTTCATAAAGATATTACTATATTTTGTTACCCACTTCTTAGGTGATAGCGAGTTAGGGCGTTTTTTACTTTTGCATAATTATGAAGAATGCTGCTGTGAAGATACATGTATAACTTTTCATGTGGAAATGTAGTTGTTACTTTTCTCAAGTACATACCAAAGTGTAGAATTTCTGGGCAATGTATTATCTACATGTTGAACATTATGAGGAGCAGTAAGACTGTTTTACAAAATGGCTGTGCCACTTAATATTCCCACAAGTGTAAAATTAAATAAAGAAGAGCAATGCCAAATGAAGGCAAGAATTCAAAGGAACTGAAACTCTTGCATTGCTAAGGAGGATATAAAATAGTGCAGCTAGTTTGTGGAGCACCCTGAGACTGACTCCTAATGTCAAATAAAACTTCTGCCTCTATAACTCAGTATTATACTTACAGGCACATGTCAAAAGAGAATGAACATAATCAAAACCAATTTAACTCACAATAAACCAAAACCATAAACAATGCCTGTAACTGAGAATGAGAATATGGAGTATTGTTGCATACATACTCCATATTACTATCCAGAGCAAAACTGGCTTTATATTACATATTGTTATGTTAATGATGAGAAGAAAACCTGTACAAAGCTGTCAGATACTACAGGGTAGGCTTTGGGAGACACTGTGTAACATTCTACAACATTAATTATTTAATCATTAATCTATACTTAATATTATAACAATATTGACTGTAAAGAGACACGAGGAAACCTTTTTGACAATAAAAACATATCTTAGCCTGCTACAATGCATATATAATCATTTGTGAAAATTCACCAAAATGTGTACATCCTTTTCACTGATAATAAATACACAATAATATAAAATGATCATGTGCAGCTGAATAAGTCATGGATCAAGACTGAAAGAAAGCACCAATAAGTATCAGTGATGTCAGGCCACTTTACACAGTGTTTGCCATCCTGATGAACTAGACTATAGGAAATCATTAAATATCTGAATCTCAAACCACTATGGAGAATATAAGTAAATGACATGATAGCGGTCCTTTGGGAACTCGTGGCTCTTCTTACATCTATCACTCTGTAACACCAGCTAAAGTAAGTTCAAATACGACTATAGGTGATCCAAAAAGAGAAATGAGGGAAGTGGTTCTCTTGTTTATCAATAATTAAGAGTCTTTTATAATATCTTCTAAATCTCAGCAAAGTGCCTGAAATAAGTAATGACAAATGATCAGAGAATCTTCTTTTGGCAGTAGGCAAAAGTCAGTGGATAAAGCATGATGGGTGAACATGCTGAAAAAAGATTGGTTATTCAGGCCAAATGAGACATCTAGACCAACTCTTACCAAGACTCAGAGAACTTCAAAGGAGGTGATGGAATGAATGTAGGAAGTGGAGTAAGAGAAGGGGAACTGTGAAGTATTGCTTTCTGGGCATTACTATGCCACCATTCTCATGAACCCAACAGCCTTGGTTACCACATAAAAACTGTACAAAGTCAAGTGACCCAAAATTCTGCATAGTTGTGCAGAATAATTTTAGTGTGAATTATTATTGAAAAATAGTCATGAATAAAGATAGATATTTGGGTAGTGTGTCCTAATCTGGTATTAAAGAGCCAATAATTGGTTATTTTTATTAAGAAAACAAATGAAAGAGTCAAGAGGTAAAGAACACAGTAATTAAACAGGCTTTCAATGTAAAACTGGAAGTGTTACAGAGTGCTGTGACTAGAAAAAAATAACACAGACACTTATACTGGCTTGTGCACATTTGTTTTCAGTGTAGAATGCTATATATTGAAGATTTGAGATAACTATACAGAGTCTATAATCAAGACCTTGGAATAATATTACTATAAACATAAAGAATAGTTGACTTATAAAAAAAAAGTTGAATAGTCTCTTCCAGTAGATTCTAATAGTGTAATATTTCATGAATGAAGATGAAGGATAGCCCTCTACTCTGAAATATCTTCTGAAATCTGTCAAAGATGGATTCATTACACAGTACTAGGCACTAGATATGCCATGATGTCTCTTAACAGAGAGTGGGAATAAATAATGAACAGCAATAGATAACACATTTGAGGAATTTGACAAAGCATCCTGAGTCAGACATGACAGATTCTGCCTCTCATGTAGACTGGAACATGGGTGTTAACTATGTGCAGCAAGGAGATGGTAAGGGAAAGTTTAAAGAAAGATCTATGTCATATGCATGACAGTAGGAGTGTTTCATGAAGGCTATGCAAATAAAGTAGTTTAATAACCTTTTAGTGTCTGGGGAAACACACAGCTAGTAAGGCTACATAAATCCACAAAATCCACGACTGCCTGGCTAAAAATTCAGTTTTAAGTTTTAAGGATTTTTTTTTAAGTTTTTTTCAGCTAAGTGCTGACCACTAAATATAATAATATGTATTATTAGCAAGCTGTGTCCCTAAAAACAAAAGAACAAACATAAAGTTAAAGGAACAGCTATTGGGATACGAAATACTTCCAGCTCTGGGATCTTCTCAAATAACCTCTTGTTCCCTCTAGTCAGGAACGTTCCTTAGGGTGGGATCAGGTAGCCAAGGGGGTTGCCCTAGCCACTGATTGCCTAACCTTCCTAACCTTAGCATCCAATTTAACTGTGACAAATGTGTTGCTCTCTTATTTTCAAATGTGAAACGAAAATACAAAAAGCAAAGCACAAAAAGAAGAGTTTATTTTGCCTTAAATATAGAAAACACAACTTACTTATTGGTTGAATGAAAAATGATTAAATATAAAAGATAAATTAAAAAAATAAATTAAATAGTTCAAATGAAAAGTAAAGTAAGATAGTACTGTTGACATATACGTACACTATATGTCACTATATTCCACTACTGGAACCTGCAGGAAAGACTTTGCTTAACCTCTTTGGACATAATGAATACAATAATTGATGTTTTAATTTCACTAAAAAATTATGTGCTTAGGATTATGTATGTGCAAAATATATCGTTAACATGCAATCTGTTTATACTTAGGTAAAAGCTGAGCCTTCTCAAATTAAAAGTCTTTAATATTCAAGTTTTTAATATTTCTGATATTTGGTCATTGTTCTGTTTTGTTTTGTTGTAAGGGCATCAAAGGCAACTGTCAGAATTGAGACTAAATATTTGCACGCCCCAGATTTTAGAAACTAGATTCCTAACTAACATCAAAATGGTGTTAGTAGTGGGGTATTTTAGAGGTAACTAGGCCATATGAGTAAACTTTCATGAATTGATCTTTTGCCTTATAAAAAGGGTTTCTGAGAGTTCTTTCCCCCTCTTTCTGCCACCAAATGGTGTAATGAGGAACAACATGATATGGATCACTTGAAACACAGAAGAAAGAACTTATGAAAAGAAAAAGCTTACTTCCAGCTTTCAAAACTGAAAATAATAAGTATTTCTTGTTATCTAGTCTCCAGGAAAATATTTTGGTGCAGAAGCATGAACTCAGACTGTTTCTACATAATTAATATACACAAATGCTAAAATTAACTTAAATTGCTAACTTCGTAAGCAAAACTAACAAACAAATCCTTTCTTGTTTCCTTCATCGATGTTGTTAATTTGTTTTTGTAATAAATTGAATCTCATTTAGATCTTTCTAAGCAGGACACTTTATATAAGAGACAAGTAAAATTAATTTGTTCTATTTCCTTCAAACTCTCCTAAATCCTCCACTCTTATTCTAGCAACCTGCACCATCCACTGTTGCAGAACTGCACAGGGTAAACAGCCTTTTCCATTGTTATACAAAGACAGAGGGGTCAGATCTTATTGTCAAGATCATGGTTTTCCCATCATGTATGTCCACAATACTGAGATGGATATGAGAGGCAGGGTTGAAGAACAGATGGCAACTGGAACAGCCACACCACTCTTCAGCTATGTTTAGGAATAGTGGTTAAATGAGAAACATAATGGCCTTTCAAGTCAAGCAAAGGCAAACCCCATGTAAAATTGAAAAATTAACCCACGTTCTCCAGGCTCCATCTCAGAATCTACAAATGTACTAATAGAATACACATATAAATAAACTCAACTACAGAATCTACTATTGTTGATTGACCACTACTATAAAGTATTTCTCACTTTAATTTTTGGTTAATTGCTTTTGAATAAACAATTCTACAATTCTTAGTAATTTCTTCATAATTTCTTCATAATTTCTAAAAGTGTAACTTTTCTAAATATAATGAAGGTTGGGGACTATCAGACATACTAAACCTGGGAGTCATCATCTTAACTTTTTTCTAACATGAACACAGAACTCTTGAAAGAAATTTGAGATCCAATATCCTGCATATATGACAACTCTAAGCTCTCACTGTGGTCTGCTTTTTACTAAGAGTAGTTGAATAAATTACAGTAAGGATCATTAGCTAGTGGAAAATGTGTTCATACCATCTTGAAGTTCATTGATAACTTAGTTCCCCTTAGTCTTCTGGTATACCTCAATACACACAATTTGTTTTCATCAAGAAAGAGTACTCTAGAATGTATTTCTGAGTATTATAGCCCCACGATTGCATCATGTATACAACATGCAACAACACACTTAGTGTAAATGGGTTCAGTAGTCTTTTGGAGGGAGTTTTCTCAAAAAATTTGTAAGTAGTTTTAATAACTTGAAGAAAGCAATAACTCACCTCTATCTGCTGGTTTTAGATTTGACAGAGGTGCTTATATGCCTTTGGTATAAACTTAGTACTTCTATGTCAGGTAGATCAGTGTAAACCTATAGTCAATTTGATGAAGACTCAGAGGATTTGCAGAAGCATCAGTAGAAAGCCTTCCTCTATGAGTTTTAAAGAATGGATTACAGAAAGATTTATGGTAAGATTGTATGATGGCCTTAAATTGATTGCATTGTATTTTTCATAGTACTAAATCAACAATTTTTTAGTCTAATTTAAATGCATTATTGTTTTTAACTATTAAATCTGTTTTCTGTGTCATGTGCTAAGCTAATAAACAATATTTCCTTTGGGTTTTAACACAAAATCAGTTAAAAGTGTATCAAGTTCCATGTCCAGTGATAATTGCATGTCCATTCTTCATATAGATCAATTATATATATTGATATATATATCAATATTATATATATATGTATACTATATACATAATTATATAGATATATACATATATAATTTTGATTTGATCAAGAATAATTTGGTCAGTTCTCATATAATTGAATGGTACCTTTCTTCTTTAGAATACCTTTCTACATTGGCAGGGCTAGAGTTTTCTGAAAATGTGATGTGGTATGCTTGTTAGGATCCAACTGTAGTTCCATATCCAGAGGCTGCTGCACACCAGGCTATAAGGATGAAGGGGGAGGGAGGCTTCTCGGTGGATCTTAGTATTTCTGCTCTTTTAGATATAAAGGCTTTCTGTGGATCTTCAGTGAACCAGCTTTCTGATGCAGCTCTCTTAGACGACCTTAGCTTGCATGCATGCTTTTATTAGGGGGTGGATTTGTACACATATACTTTATTCAGTGTGGAAGGGACTATATATAAAGTTTGGAGAATGAGAAGGGTTTTCTTTTAGAGTGAAGGTTCATTGGCTAGAGGTAAAAGTACTAGGAATGCCTCATTTGTACGGCAAGGCATTGCAGGAATCCCAGGTAGCTGCTAGACAAGTTCTTATGGGGTTGAGAGGAAGAGGAGTTTTACTTATGGGTCTGCCAAGGACTACTTGACCTTCACCCGGTAGAAGTGGGGAGCTGGAGGGCATCCCACGATGATCTCTCAGCTGGGAACAGGGTGAGAGCAGGAAAGGTTTGCTACTGTCTCTGCACTGTCTCCGGCCTGTGTCTCCACTGTTTGTAGGTCTCCAGCCCAGCCTGGTGCAGGAGGTCAAGGCCAAAGGGCACAGAGTGTGAGCAGGGAGGTAAGATTACGTGCCCCCACTGCTGCCTCTGCTCCTTCGCAGCTGTCACTGCCAGGTCACTCCCAGGTGCTGCACCTCTCTCTCTGGCACTGAGCCAACCCAGGCCTGGGCTGGATCGATAAGAAGCCAGCTGGCTGGCAAGGAGGCAGCTTGGTGTCCCAGGCAGGTTTTGGGAGAGTAGATCTCTCCCCAAGTGTTACAACTCTTGTGACAGAAACTCTCAGACACCAGGATGATTCTCGAGCACTTTACTTCCCCTAAATAGAGCTCTTATATACAGTTTCAGGGTGGGTTAGGGACAGGCAGTAGATAACGCCTTTTGGCTTGGTCTGAGAGCTTGGAGATACCTCATCTACATGTGGGAGAGCCTGAGGCACTGTTCCTTGTGACTGATGGCCATAGACCTCTCTGTGGGAGGGGCTATGGAGGGCTGAAGTTGAATGAAAAGAACCAGGGCCCGGAGCAGAGCCAAACTCCTGACGTCCAATGAGGGTCCCGGGTTCCAGGCTTATGCTTGACAAAGCACACAGCTGCTTCTCACAGCCCACCCGCCCCACAGTCCTCCATTTTGTGCCAAGCTCAGAGGAGCTACCTGGTCATTGTAGACTGTGGTCTTAAGTATCAAGATTTCCCTACAATGTGACAAATGTGCCTTTGTGGTGAAGTAATATTGGTAGTTATGAATTGTTAAAGGGGCAGGTTTCTGAGTTCTACAGTAGATTCAGTAAGCCTATTTGAGACATGAAGAGCATAGCAAATTTGTGCTTTCAACAGCCTTGCCATGTAACTCTGGAAGACAATATAGGCAGAATTACTCATGGAGACATGTACCTAGGAATTAAATGGAAGCTGATGTATAAAATGAATGAAGTGAGCCAAGAAACAAAGTCAGAAATGACATTGCCCATATCTATGTAAGATAAATGCTCATGGTAGTTTATGAACCTTGGCATAGTTCAGGTACCTCTTTACCTAGTTTTTTATAAGTTAATATTTTTATTCCTTCATTTATTCATATGTTGATAATATCTACCTTATAAAAAGTATCATTTCTTTCTTTTTTGTCTTATATATTCTTTTAATCTCTATGCCTCAGTAATATATGTATATATATATATATATATATATATATATATATATATATATATATTGACACAGGTCTATCTTTACATTTTACAAACAAAAAGCTGAAATATAAGAATTATAGGCTGCCCAAGGCGCATATATATATATATATATATATATATATATATATATATAATCTAGTATCCTACTATATGGTTCAAACTTTGTGCTGAAACTTTTCCCAAACAGGTCACAATGTTCTAGAAAATTATAGACATCACCTTGATTGGATGATTTTTGAATACAGAAAACAAATTATAGCTTGTTCCATTATTGACTTTAGTCACATTGCAGAAGGGGATTTGTGACAAAACAAGAAATGATGTTATCGAGCTTTTCATTAGTCAATGTTTTTCTGCAATGCCTAATTTTTTTTTTTTCACTGAATAGTAAAGACCTGGAAAGAGCACACAATCAGCTCAATATACTGAACAGCAACACTGACCTACAGATAGATTTTAATAAATAGAGTTGATGTTCTACATCTACAAATTCTGAACCCACAAAGTCAAATAACCAAGAAAAAAATATTCAGACACTAGATTTTATCTGAATGTAACATGTACATAATTTTCCTTTATTATTCCCTTACGGTATAATAGATATATAAACAACATTTTCTTTACATTAGGTGATTATGTAATTCATATAAGAAGCTGTGGGCAGACAATATCCAAATGATATGTTTTTTTTTTTTTTTGCAAGTTGGCTGAGTCTTGGCATATGTTAGTATCTGTATGGGTTACTGGACACCCAAAGATGGCTGAAGTTTCAAGTAAATGGATAGAGTTTCTTTGCTGTGTTTCTCTTGTTTGTTTGTTTGTTTGTTTGTTTAATTGATTGATTCTTTACCTTTTTTATATTCCAGGTCTTTCCTATTCTGCATAGAAGGGAAGTACTGCTTGCTTTCTTTGGCTATTGTATCTATTCATTTCTTTTTTTCATAAAATCACTTTACTTATGTAATAAATTACAAAATGCTTATGAGAAATTTAGAGAAAATTGTTACTAAGCAACCTATTTATGAACCAAAATTAAGTATTTTTCTCTTCAGGCCTCTGAGACTTATGAAAGTATTTTGGAAAATGTGTACAAAAGCATGGCATAATAATGAGGGTTAGCGTACTGAGAGAGTTCACGTGCAATCAGGCTTGGGCCAGTCACATTACTGATTAGTTCCACTTTCCTTTTGCATCTCAAAGGGAATGACTTGCTAGTCAGTGTAGCTAATTCTTTCTGCCTAAAAGTAGAACTACTTAGAAGGCTATCATGGATACTTTGTTCTACCCTCTGTAATAAGTGAAAAAGACATTTTAGAGATCTGTTAAAATATCCTAGTTATATAATTATTTTTCATGTATGGCATTTATCTTGTGCATTATAGTAAAATAAATGATTATTGACCACTGAGCTATATTCCTAGCTTTCTTCTTACTTTTTTGAGAGAAAGTCTTACTAAGTTACCCAGGTTGGTCTTGAACTCACTTAAAGCCCAGAAAGGCTTTGCATCTGAGATCCTCCTCGCTTAGGTCATGGGATTACACAGGCTGGGATTACAAACCTGAACTAACAGGTCCATCTTAGGTTCTTTTAGAATTTAATTGTGGGTTCTTTTCACCTTCTGATGGCTCTGATAGTTTCAGTATCTTTCTCTGTATGTTACACCTAGGACATTTTGGTCCATTAACACGTTAGTTACCATGTAAACAGAATACAAAGTGGTATCCTTTGCTTATGAAGTTTCTCCAGAGTAAATGGCCTTCCAACTCCACCAGGCTACAACTTTTGCTTTTTGAACATGGTGAATTTTCAAACTTGAGAAGTTTGAGCTA
Organism: Arvicanthis niloticus; assembly: GCF_011762505.2. Classification (NCBI taxonomy): domain Eukaryota; kingdom Metazoa; phylum Chordata; class Mammalia; order Rodentia; family Muridae; genus Arvicanthis; species Arvicanthis niloticus. The sequence continues at coordinate 25,073,552 of NC_047668.1, forward strand.
ATTAGATCATTAAATAAAATGGCTCTGACTTTTCCAGATAGAGAGATCCCAATGTCTTTGAAGACCTCTGTGTGTTACTTGCATAAGATTCTATAACGATGTTCATTTGTTCATTGTTAAAGTCCCTAAAGAACCCATAGTTAGTACTTTATTTTACTCCACATTCTAAACTAAACAAGATATTAATCTTAGGATGACAAAACAAAAAAATTAAATCTGATCTCTTTGATCATATTTGGTTTAACAGAAGAACTAGAATCAGAGAAGCTAAGTTTGACCTGAATATATTCTAGAAGTCTAGAACTTTGAAAAGGCTTTTCTAGTTCCCCAGAGCTATAACTCAAGAGATTTATAGCAAATTTTCAAGGGATTATAGTTACTTGTCAATTATACCTGTGTTCATTGTTTTAGGAGTTTCAGACTCCAGTCAAATAAAGTGCCACAGCTGTTATTTGGCCCTCTATGAAGTTTAGATGATAATAAATCTACAGGACATATGAAGAAAAGAATTCATTCACCTTAGGTGAAGTGGAGAAATTGTTCCAGTACCACTGCCAAGGATGACAAAAATGTTTCCAATAAAAATTACAGTAAAATAATCATTTTCCTCTTTAATGAGCCAGGAGATATATAAAAATAGCTGAGACCTTGAGAACTCCAAAAAGTTCAGATCTTAAAGAAATTTGCCTCACAAAAAAGAGTACTGCTTTCCATAAATTAGTTCAAATAAATTTACTATCTGATATAATCTCTTATTAATTAAAAACTATATATGTTAATTTTCAAATGTTTTTGAGTATTTTATCCAAACTCAGACATGGAAAATGGAAGATAAATACTGTCTGGACAATATACCTTAAGGGCTTGCATACCCATTAATATACCATAAACTGAGGGTAGTTTCAAATAATGTAGTAGTAGAGGGCTATCACTAAGGTTGCAGTCATTCACTTATTTAAAAATATTTTTGGAAAATGTATGTTTCATACATAGTTCTGAGAATCAGAAATAGAATAGGACAGATATATTGCTGCCTTATGCTGGTTCTGGTGTAAAGGAAGGAACAGAGTAATTCAGAAGAGATTTTGAGATTACTATGAAAGCCAAACAATATAGGAGAGAAACTAAGCGATTGTATTGGCTGGTTTAGGTCAACATGACATAATCTAGAGTCATCACTGAGGAAGGAACCTCAGCTGAGGAAATGCCTCCATGAGATCCAGCTGTAAGGCATTTTATCTATTAGTGATCAATGGGGGTCAGTGCAGCCCAGTTTGGGTAGAGCTATCCCTGGACTGGTAGTCCTGGGTTCTATAAAAAAGCAGGCTGAACAAGCCATGAGAAGTAAGCCAGTAAGCACCACCCCTCCACAGCCTCTTCATTAGCTCCTGCCTCCCCATTCTTACCCCTTTTGAGTTTCTATCCTGTCTTCCTTTGATGGTGAACAGCAAAATGATAGTGTAAGCCAATAAATCCTTTCCTTCCCAATTTGCTTTTTGTCATGTTGTTTCAACACAGCAATATAAACTCCAACTAAGACAACAACATAGAATTCATAGAGTCTTGGAGGTTAATTATAAATGACTATGAGTTTAATGGAACATTAGGAGTTGGGGGGCAAAGAAGGGGCATAACAAATACTGAGTATCCAGAAATTTCCCATACAATTAAGCAATAATAATGGAAAGAAAGAGAAAGAAAACAAGCAGAGGGATTGGCCTTTATAAGCCTATTAAGAAATTTTATTGTCTTTAATAAGAGCATGAATTTATGAAATGCACCAGAAAGTGGGTTTATCTTGAACTTTAGAAAGATTATCTTCAATATAAGACAGAAAATTGAATTATTAGAACTGAGCAGAAAGTAGTTATAGATGGAGAAATGGGAATTGGATCTGAAAGAGTGATAACTAACATTATTTGGTCCTCAGTTAGACAAGTAGAAGAATAAAGGAAGGCCCAAGATAGCTCTTGAGTTCTGACTGAAACTCATTAGGACACAGAATATAATGTCAAGGAAAAGTGATAGACTACAGAATTCTGTTGCATTTTGGGTTCTGGGTGTACATGGTAACAGTGAATGTAAATTTTCACATGCAATAACAAAATAACCACTATTTTACATTAATGTAAATCTAACCCACATTGTATAATTTCCACTCTAATCTAATAGTATATATTAAAGTATAATAAGAATATATAGTAAATAACCTAAATTTCTAAGATTACAAAGATACCAATGATACAAGGTCGACCAACTGAGATTTTAATTATCTCTTTATCAAACTACTGAAATTAAGCAAAAAAAAAAATTAATTAATTAAATTTAAAAAACTGGAGGAGGAGAAACAGTTATAATATTGGTTTCTAACTCAAAGCAACAAGTGTCCATTAAGCTATTGATAAAGTGTGGTAATATCAATTTGTGATTTTATTTGATGGTTTTTGAAATTTATTTTTTTAAACAATCTATAATCCACAAAAAGGCTATCCTGTGTAATTAATTGCCCCACATGCCACTTAAATCAATGACACTAGAAAAAAATTAAAGTGCCAAACAATTGCCTACCACATCCTAAAATCAAGTACATTCTCCTGTATAACCACAGAACAACTGTCAGAGTCAGGAAAACGGTAAGGGTAGGCATTCCTACCTAATTTTAAAGCCCTATTTAACTTTCAGCAAATGTCCCAATAATGTCATTTAGGCAAACATCCACTCCAGGATCACATGCATTTAGTTGTCAGTTCTCTTTAGTCATCTTTAATCTGAAACAATTTGTCTTCCTTTGGTTTTCAAGGAACTGACACTGCTGAAGATGACAAGCTAGGTGCTTTGTAGAATGTTTGAATTTGTCTGCTATTTCCTCATGATTGAATTCAGGCTATGCATCGTGGGTAGAAAGATTCAGAAGTCATGATGTGTTCCTCTCATTGCATTTGCCAGGTGATATGTAATTTTAATTTTTCTCATCACCGGTGATGTTAACTTCAATTTCTTTATTGTGCTACCTGCAGAACTTAAGTACTTGATGATATTTTTATGATCAATCAGTACTTTAGGTGGATAAATTTTAACACTGATAGTTTCCTTACCATGATCAAGTATCTATTCATCTATTTATACCCATGTAAACACAGAGATTTCTATTCTATTCAACTGACTGGTACTATTCTCACTTGGTTTTGATGTTGAATCCTATCAGCTCTCTGAAGTGGACTTTTCTGTCCTTTGATGTGTGATCATCTTTTTTGAGCAATTCTTACTCCCTAACAAGACAAAATGGCCAAGCTCTCTATCTACTCTCTTTTTTCCAGTCTTGCAAGTAGATTCTGTACAGGGAATCCCTAGCTTGTAGTGAACTGCATATAAAAACCACATCACTACACCTATTTTTACTCCCGTGATGCTCTGGCCTCATACTTTTTCCTAGAGAATTGATAAAGGGACATTTACCACCATCAGAAAAAAAAAGTGCAGTTCAATCACAGGCAATCACCATTCTTTATAGACAATTTATTCCATGTCAGTACTTTCTGCATCAGTCCAAGCTGAATACGACTGGATAGTGAGCACAACTCACACTGTCTGGTCTTTTCTCTCAAGTGTTCCTCAATGTCAGGTATATCTGATAATAATTGTACATTTTTACCACATGTGGCTGACTGCCTTCATTACTTATTTTCTGCCTGAATCTCTGGAGTAAAAAATGCCAAAACTTTCCCTAAAAAAAAAGCAATATTTTGAAATACTTGACATTCTAAATTTAGTCAAAACCAAAGTAACTTTCCTCTTTTCCCATCATATAAACAACAAATAAATACCTTAGGGAATGTTCATTCTATCCATAAATTAAGAACATTTTTGATACAAAAAAATGTTTAATTTATTTTTAAAAATTATCAGATATAGATCAATAACATTCTTGTTTTTAACAAGAAGAATTGATAAATTTTTACTTTTCATTTAATGAAAAGATTGGATTAAATATATTGTTTAAGAAATGTAGTATTTTATTCTGCCTTTAGAGTGATAAAACTTCTATTGTTTTGAATAAAGAGGGTATGTGGCCAGTTGCTCAAATGGTTAGGGTGTAGTGGTAATGAAATAACAAGTAGTCCTCTTTATTGTGTGTCTTTAACCCTCTTTGAGCCAGGTGTCTCAGTGTAGAAATACACACACTGTGCAGATTTTCGATGTGAATGACACAATAGTAGCCAGTAATGTGGATGACAGAGTAACTCTAGGCAAGGCTTTTCATGTGGTCTGTTGAGAAATTTGTGGAAATAGTCTGCAGCAGCAATGGGCTACAGGTGCAGAGAACCTCAGGGGTAAAGTTGTGGCATGCAGAAGTGAGATGTGAGACCCAGGAGTCAGGTGGGATGCTTGCCCTGGACACTAGGAAAGAATTCTTTTTCCTAAAAGTATAAGGAAAAGGGTAATAAAGGTCATAAACCCTGTGAAATGGAAAACAAGATTAAAATGTCTACTTGATGGTGCTCATGTTACCATCAATAAAGTTAGAGGGAGGGACGAAGTATAGAAGACTACTGCTGAAAATTATTGGTTTGTGATTTTAGTTTTTCAGACTGAAGAATACATGTTAAAAATAACAGTCATCACATACTGCAGAGCCCAGGTTTACAGGGTTGGTATGGTCATATAAATGACAGCTATTGATTATGGGATGAAACATTGAACTGGAACAAACAGGAATAATAGTGAATTTCTCAGGAGGATAGCCAATTAAATGAAGGTGGAGTGAATGGTCTAGCTGACAGGTCCAACCTTTTAACATTGTGACACAAAGTTTTCATCTACATACTTTCTTTTGCTTGAGAGCTGCACAATTGAGTTATAAAAAAAAAATCTAAGAATGTTTTAAGTAACTTCATGATTTTGTTTTGGGCCACATTCACTGTGATCTTGGGACTGCATATAGCCATAGGTCACAGATTGAGCATGCCTGTTAGAGCCTGAAAATATTACTGAAGGAAGGAACAATTTTAAACAGTGGAAATGGAGTGGAAGAATATCAGTCCATGATTTTAGGGGGATGAAGGTTACTGCTAATGGACAGCAGTACAATAGAAACAGCAAAAAAGTCTTGGAGATAAAAATGTCCTGTGTTGAAGTGGTCAACAAACTCTGATGTAAACAGGTGGCATGGACTCTTTCCATAGACACAGATAAATGGTGAGACTTGGGGAGAAGTGAAGGCTGTGAGCATGGTGCACCTTTGACACATTTAGTAAAGAAAGTGACCAAGAAACCCATATATACTTTCCTGTGTATGTGTGTGTGTATGTATATGTGTATATACATGAATAAATATATACAAGAAGCAAAATTATGTCACAGCAGAGTAGCAAAATTTTAAATGAAAAAATAATTATTGTGAGAATTTTAAAAAGTAACTTATCAAGAGCATATGGAACTATGTGAGACAGAATTAGCTGCTATGCCTTTAAGAACAAAAGCTGTGTTTCGGGGTAAAGAAAGAATTCACCTGATTCTAGATAAAACAGTCATGCAATGAGAATTTAGAGGTTCCCTGACCTACAGAAAGTATGATTTGAATAGTATTTAGTAATAACATAGCAAGCCTATGAAGTTCTTTTACTTTGAGAGTCTGACATGATTTGATTAAAACACTGTTTCAGTTACGACTCAGACTGAGACATATATATATATATATATATATATATATATATATATATATATATATATATGAGTTTCTCCTAAGATCACCAAAGTAATATCTATATATTGAGAAATAGGGAAATTTCTGGAGCCTTTGAACTTTAATACATGAGGCACATGACTTGCCTAACTCTGGAGATCAGTATCTTTGCTGACACTATTAGAGAACTATACATTTGCTGGAAGAAACCTGACATTCTGGAATGCTTAAAATATTACTTCTGACAGTAGCAACTGCAGCCTCAGTGGTAAGCTACGTGGTCAAGTACTTCTGCCTCTTGAAGATGTTTCTTCATTTTCAAATTGATTTTCTCTACTTAACCAGAAATAGAGTTGAAATTTCATCATTTTTAAGATTTGCTCAGACTAGAGAACAATTTAGCCAATAAACAAGGTGACAATCATGTTACAAATCTTTACTATGTTTTTGGATTGACATGTTCCAGGTCTTGAAATCCTTTAAAGAAACACTAAGAAGTTTGAAAAAGACACTGACTTTTTAATGTTTCTCAATTTAGTATTTTATTTAAAAATCATATTTCAGTATAGGACTTTCAAGGTAATATCATCCTCTGTTTTCAGGATTAATGTTATATGCAACCTTTGGTTCCAAAATCATTTTCTTTCTAGAGTTTACCCATCATCTCCGATGATCCAAACTAAAATCACATGGAAGTACATGCATTTATGGGATACCCTGTGTTCTGGCACCAAAACAGAATCTGCAATATATTAAAACTAGATGAAGGACAATGGTACATGAACCAGCTTCTATTAGAGTGTCTGAGGCACACTCTGCTGACAGGATCAAATTCACTCCACCAGATATATTGTTTTCTTGACCATAGTCTACCTGAGATTACTTAGGACTCCTGTATCTTAATGAGCTACTTCCTGAACTCTTTGTTCATGTGCTTTGCACATGACAGTGGAGAAGGGAGGAAGTGATGCCCATATTTTTTGATCTGATGCCCAGCAGATTTTATTTATTTAATTAAGAAGAACAAGAAGAAAAGGCTGTTTATCTATGACTCTAGTCCGTAAGTAACAGACAGTAGGTTTTAGACTGAACACTGAACATAATATTCTTTTCTACTGAAAATGACAGCCATGTGTCTGAATTCTGAGAGATGATGAAGAGAGATAATTTCTCAAAACTGGCAAACACTAGAAATGTGATAAGAAGACAGGAAGTTTTAATTCTTTCCCAAATCAGTTACTTCTTTACAAAATGCTAACTAGAGTGTGGGCATGCTTAATCTCAGGTACAAAACAATAGTGCAAACAATAAAAACTAACACCTAAGATACTTATTGGGAAACATAGAAGAAGGAAGTAGCTTGAACATATGACAGAAAAAGTCTAGACATTGAATTTCAGGTTTTGAAGCAGAATCTTGTTAAACCCTTACATAACATTTGTATTGCCGTTGGACTTTAACTTATCAATCTGGTGAGGCCACAGAGCAGCCATGATCACAATAGTAACTGGAGCTTGTTTTAAATGATGGGAGTGTTCTCCCCTATTGCTTCTGTATAAAATGCCAGACAAAGATCTGAAGCTTAGTAAACATACAGAAAAGAGTGGAAAGTCACAGGGCATTGTCTGGTGGTGTCTTCTGGCCAGACTCAATCTACAAGCACATCCTTTTAGCCTGCACAACATGGGACTCATATGACATTTAAAATTGGTTTCCAGATTTTAATATGTCTTTTTTTTCTTTATTTTGTCTTTAATTTGACTTGTTAATATATATATTCATCTTCCTTCTTCTGAAAGTTCATGCTGGCTTGTTCCCATACTCTGTAACGATAACTGAGACAAGAAATGCTATTGTCTTCCATTTTCTAGACTCCCCTGGCTATTTGAACATATCTTTGCATTCATTTGACCTAATGATTTCTGCCTGAGAGAGTCAGGAAATAAGAGACCACCTTTTGTAAGGCTCATGCTTTTTGGACACATCCTGAAAGCACTTCAGATGGCATGAAATACATGAATACCCAAGAAAAGAGGCTGGTAGAAAGGTCTATAGGAAGTGTACAACCAACATAGACCTGATGCAGTGGGTATTCTGTAATGCTTATGAAATTAATCAATACATGAAGCAATGAGAAAATACAGATTGAAGTGGATCTGAACTTCACAACTTAGTCCTTAGTTGGATCTCAAGTCCAATCATTTATAAAAGAGAAATTTCTAGGCATGGTTGGTGAACACCTTTAATCCTAGCACTCAAGGAACAGTGGTAGGTGCATTTCTATGAGTTCAAGGTCTCATCTACATAGAGAGTTCCAGGTCAGGGCAGGGCTACGTAGTGAGACACTGTTTTTAACAATAATAATAACAATGATGATGGTGGTAGTGGTGGTGATGATGATGGTGGTGGTGACAATGATGATGATAATGATGGAAAATTGTTTATCTTTTACAATATGGATTCTGTTCTTATTTATGGAAAGTGTTCACATGTTAACCAAACAAGTACTTAGTACCTTTAATATGCAAAATATAAGTATATTTAAGTTAGATATGTTAAAGATGGCAGAGAAAAGCTGCTAACCTGAGTGATTGTGGGTGGTCACTTAAGGCTTCAGGTCTCAGTGTTTGTCTGTAAAAAGCAAGACATTTTCCCCATCTATCACTGTGCAGCTTAAATTGCAACTCAGTTTGTTAATATTATATAGCTGCAGAAGTCTGAAAAACTGATGAGCTCATAATTACCCACTATTTTGTCAGCACATGGCTCAAGGATAGCCCAAACTCCAGGTGAAGGCCATGGCAGACACTTAATGAGTCCTCATTCCTTGAGGAGTGTAGTATACTTTCCTTGTGTGGGCATGAGGAGCTGCACAAGAGGGCCTGGCTGATTTTGTTAGCTGTTAGATTATGTAATGATAAAAGCACAAAGATGTCAATGTTAATCCTCCCAATACTACCATTGAGTATAGAGAAATTTTTTTTTCCCATGAGACTCGGGCAGAGTCACACGGGGAAATCAGGATTTGAACCTGGAGAGAGAGAAAGAAAAGGGCATGGGCTTGCCCTCTGCAGGAGGCCGCCTAAGCCACTGTGCCACTGCTGGCTTGTATAGAGAAATTTTAATCCAGCAATATGCCAAGGGATCATATCAAAAGACCTTCTAGGTCTGTGTGATCCAGCTGGAATGGCACATCTTTAATTCCAATTCCAAAGCTAATTTGCAAGTGATATCTAATTGAGAGGCAGACAAAGTGACAAATCAGAAAAAGATTTAACAGAATGAGTCAGAGACTCCAACTATCATGAGAACAGACAGGAGAGATAACTTAAAAAAAGCTTTTCAGGGAGAGAGAGAGAGAGAGAGAGAGAGAGAGAGAGACAGAGAGAGAGGGAGGGAGGGAGAGGGAGAGAGAGAGAGAGAGACAGAGACAGAGACAGAGAGAAGGAACAAGAAGGAGAAGGAGGAGGAAGAAGAGGGGGGAAAAGAGGAGGAGGAAGAGTAGTAGGAGGAAGAGGCAGTTTTACCAGGACAGTTTTACAGAGACAGATTGCAGGTAACAACAGAATGAGTCAGAGAATGAGAAGGAGCTAGAAGATTGAACAGATTTCCAGAGTTAATGTGAGGCCAAGCAGAACAATTCAGTCATAAGCTGAGAGAAGTCAGTTTAAATCAATCAGCTTGGAGACGAGCTTTGAACCAGAACAGATAAATTGAACCAGGCAGGTAGATTTCAAAAAGAACTAGAAAGGGCAAGTTTATTCAATAGTAAGCCTCAATCATATCAGAAATAAAACTTAATTTTATAATAGACTTCATAATGAAAATTATACTGGGGAATATGTTTAAGAAGAAAAGAAAAATACTCAGTGGAACATAAGATATATAGTCTATTATTACCTGGAGATGACTTTCATTATGACAACAAAAGGAAGTAGCTACAGTTCTCTGAATGTATTTCAAACATTTTAATTTTAAACTATGTAAACATTTTACCTAATTCTGAAACAAAATTAAATGCAAAAATTTTAAAGCTCTTTATGGGTTTTGAAGTAAATAGAAAAGCTCTTCAACTGCATAAGAATATTTACATGTTCTACACCATTGGTTCTTGACCTGTGGATAGTGACCAGATAGTCAAGCAGCTTTTTCACAGGGGTCTACAAAAACCAATGGGGAAAAAGCAAATTTCACATTACAATTCAAAACTGTAGCAAACTGCTATGTTACACAACAATAATAAAAATAATTTTATGTTTGGGGGTCACTACAATATGAAGAAAAAAAACTGAATTAAAGTACTGCAGCATTAGGAAGGTTGAGAACCAGTATTCTACATTGTAGGGATGAGCTAAATCTACTTACTTTACGGATTTTATTTAGGTATTTTTTTTCCTCTGAATTTTGGTAAGTTGTTCAGTGTCTAGAATTGTTGAATATCTTAGTGTTTTACAAACATTGAAGAGACTGTAAGATAAGTCTTCATTATAAAACTCCAAGGCTGGCTATAAACTGCAATTAAGAATGGGGTAAGAGATAACATTGTGGGTTGCAAATGGCATGCAATTGGAGACATTTTTCTGAGAGACACTAGTGCTCTGGATTCTTGGAGCCACTTCTCAGTATTTACTGTGTCTTTAGACCCCCTAGTGTTACAGGAAAAAAAAAAGAAACACAATCCCCCTCTGAGCTTTGGAGCTTCAGCAACAACTACAGCAGAACTAGTCAGGTCATTACACAGAAGGAAAATAGAGATTCCTTCCTGCACCCCACACACCCTCTTTGCAGGAATAGAACAAGGATATTCTATGACTTGTCCTAAAGTAGCTAGAGGTCATCTTCCTTTCCCCAGGCATAGATGATAGCTAAGTTTTTCTTGTAATAATCCATCCTTCTTTCTTAGTGCAATGGCAAATAGGAAAGGTGAAACTGGATGAGATGTTTAGAAATGCGACCATGGCAGACTCACTGTAGAGGACACAGCATAAGAAGGATGGTTGGAAAGTTGAGACATAAGGAGAGGTGAGTCAAACTATGTTACACATTAGTCTTCCAATTCTACTTCAACTTTTTCTGGTACCACCAATAGAATTCATATTTATAAAACATGTTATAACAAAAAATTTCCTAAACTCACACTCTCCTCCAGTGCACTCAGGTATTTTGGGTTAGGGGTCAAGTTTTTACTAGATTCTTCCTATGTTATAAACACAAATCCATTGCTACCTCTCAAGTGGTCCAGTTACAGACTGGAGGGCTATGGCTATAGGTCAGTGGTAGAGCTCTTACCTAGCATGCATGAGGCTCTAGGCTCAACCCTCAATTCTATATATACTATACACACACACACACACACACACACACACACACACACACACACATATATCTTTGGTAACAATCTACAGAATATGTTTACTATGCAAGTATAAGGATACATAGTTTGGTTCCCCAGCACTCATCTCTAAATATCTATGTGTGATGCTAAGCACTTGTGATCCCAGCACTGAGAAGCCAGTGATAGGTGGATACCCACCTCATTGTCTGTCAACCTGGCTAAATTGGTAAATTCCAGGTTCAGTAAAAGACCCTATTTTAAAACTAAGATGGCCAGTAATAAAGGAATATGCTTAACGTCAACCTTTGGCCTTCACATATGCACACATGTGTACCTGTACCAGCATATACATGTGCACACAAACACATGTTCCACAAATACAAAACACAATGCATATACATACATACCCTAACTCATATAAAAATACATACACCAGTAATACCTCTGCATGTAGGCATTTCTCTATTTTAAAGATCTTAATACAACACCATATGTATGTAGCAAGTTTATTCATGCAGTCCTCTGCCAATGGATATTTGGGTTGTTTCTGCTTTGACAAAGAGTGACTCAGTGAATGATGCTGAATAGATAATAAGAGAGCCTTTGTTTAACTTTCTCAAATAATGTCTAACTGGAAAACTCTAAAGAATCCAGTAAAGTTTGAGAATTGGAATGGAAGAAGTTGCCTGAAGGAGAGTCTGTCAGTCATGGAGTTTACTGTGACAATACTGGGAATGGTTTGCTTCTTCAGGAAATTAGATAATTTGCTAAGGCCTTTTGTTCTTTCTCCCCTAGTTGTTACTAAAAATAGTTTCCAACTCTACCCCAAAAAGATTTGTGGATAATTAAGGTAATGCTGAATATCATGAACTTACTGAACCATGTTTAAAAGGCCTCTTGTATTTCCTCATTTTAACATATATTACAAGAACACTAGTTTAAAGGTTTTGTTCCTTCCTGGTTTTCTCCAAATTTTAACCACATTGAAAATATTTTTAACAATTCTATAAAATATACTGACCATAAAACTCATCAATAAAGTTTATTGTGTATTATACTTTATCATATTCATAGAGTTATGTGAACTTAGCACAATTTTAGAATATTTTCTATAACTACAAAAAGAAACCCTTTGCTCATTATCAGTCTCCTTCCACCAACATCCTCAGAGAGTTATTAACATTACAGTTTCTATAGGGTCACCTATTCTGGATACCAAATACAAATGAGTCAAATAATATGTGGCCATTGTTTGAATTTGAGATCAGGGTCTTATGTTTCTCAGGATGGCTTTGAACTCTCTATTCAGCTCTGGATGACCTTGAACTTCTGATCTTTGTTCTATCACACCTTGAACTTCTGATCTTTGTTCTATCACACTTCAAGGGCTAAGATTGCTAGCATGTACCACCAAGCCCAGTTCATGGAGTGTTGAGATTGAACCCATGATTTTGTACATTCTAGACAAGTACTCTTGTGAACTGAGTTACATCACCAGCTTCTCACCTACATGTGGCCTATGGTGACTGTCATTTTTACTTAATTTTTAATGGATCACCAATATTTTCCATAAATCAGCACCTTGCCGATTTTCATTTTATTGCACCAACGTAGCTCTCTATGCCTATTCTCTTAGAAGTCAGCATTCTACTTTCTGTCTCTTGATTTTTGACTTCTTTTAAGCCTATTCTGTAAGTAAAATGATGAAGAGTTTCCCATTGACCAGCTTGTTTACATAGAGCATTATCCTCAGAGTTCATCTGTGTTGTAGCACTTTTCAGAATTTCATTCATTTTTTTAAATGTTGGATAATAGTTAAGTGTAAGTATATGTTACATTTTTCTTTCACATTCATCTATCTATGGATATTTGGTTTGTTTTAGTTATTTTAAATAATGTCATTATAAATATGACTGGCTGAATATACTTTTAAAAGAAAGAACCTAGCTGTACTTCCTAAAATTGTTAATTCTTCTACCTTATTCTCTTGATTTGTTGAGACTAGAGGCAGTTGTCACCACAATCTACTTACAAATATTTTTCATGGCCCTGCTTTAAAACTTTTTGGGTATATGCTGAGACTTAGAATCTCTGAATCTTCTATTCTTAGTTTTTAAAGGGAATGTGATACTGCTGAGTATAGTGGCTATAACATGTACATCTTCTTTACAGGGGAAAAGTTACCTATTCAAGTCTTTTGTTATTTTTAAATTGTTCTGTGTCGTTTGTGTTGAGTTTTATGAATTCTCTAAATAGTCTTGCCATTAATCCTTCATTACCCATGCAATTTACAAATGTATACTTCCATTCCATGTGTTATACTCTGTTAGATATTGATGCACAAACCTTCTAATTCTGTGGAATATAGCATATTTATTCTTTCTGGGAAGGCATATTTATTGTTGGTCTTTTGTGCCTATTCGCAGTTTGACTGTCAAATCCAATGCCATAAATATTTTATACTGTGTTTTATCAGGGTTAGTTTTAGGAGTTAAATTTAGATCTTTGGTCCATTGTGAGCTACTTTTTTTGTATAGTATGTTTTGTTTTGCTTCATTTTTCTGTGATAAAACTCCATGAACAAAAGCAACTTAGGGAGAAATGGTTTATTTGACTTACAGATCATCAACATAAGTCAAAGCAGGAACTGGTATCACACCTGGAGGTGAGCACTAGGACAGAGACCATGGAAGAGTGCTGCTTACTGGCTTGCTTTCATGGCTTGCTCAGTTCGTTTTCTTTTACAACCCTGGACCACCTGCCCAGGGGTAGTTCAGCCAATAGTAAACTGGGGTCTCTAACATTAATAATCATTATTACAAATAAAGACAATGTCATACAGATATTTGTAGTCTTCTCTGAATGAGACAATTGTTTGATTAAAATTCCCCTTTCCCATGTGACTACAGTTTGTGTCAATTTGACAAAAACTAACAAGCACAGATACACAGATAAGTCGTTACTGTAGATAATAAGTTCTTCCAGCCCCATTTTTCAAAACATTGTTCTTTCCCACATTGAACAGTTTTGACACTTTCATCAAAAATTATTTGGCTGCATGCATGAAGATTTTATCTGATATTTTATTCTGTTTACCTATATGTCTGTCTTTATTCCACCTAAACACTTTTGATTAAGGAAGTCAAGAAGTTGTTAGTGTCTGCAGTGCATGCTACTGCCTGAGGCTGCAATGAAGCCTGAGATCTATGTAGAAATATGTAGTCTGTGCCTGACACCTTGGTGATACCCTCAGACTTTGTGCCTTGGGGTGCCATGGTGATATGAGCAGCACATGTAACTACTGAAGCCATGTTAAGGCTCTTAGTCTTGCAGCTTCTGAGAGCTATGAGAGAGTTGGAGATCCTCATATGGTCAGTTGTCAGGTTGCTGTGTGCAGCCTGTGTTACTGCCAAAGCCTATGTAGATGTCAGTGGTTTGAGCAACATGGCTTCAGTGTACAGCCAATTCTGCTTCTTTATATTCCTTTAACTATTGCTTAAGAGTTAAATGGGCCCATTTAAAACTTAAGCCTGATGATCCTTTCAGCATTTTACCTGAAATCTCCTTAGCCAAATCTATCAACGTATGAAATACATTTTATATTTGCAATGTAACAGCAGGTAACAGATAGAACAGCAATATAACAAGGGTCCATTTGCCTTTAGCTTACAATAAAATGTTATTCAACAAAAGCCTCTAAAATCATTTCTGACAAAAGCATTTTTAAGTGCCTTACAAATTTCACCTACCAACTGGTCCCACTGACAGTGTCATGTGTTTTGTTTTGTTTTAATAATGACACCCATCTCCTGGGCACAAAAACCTTTTATCTTGTACAAAAAGATATCTTGTAATTTGGAGTACATAAAATATACTCCAAATTCATTGATATAAAATGACAAGAATTATTCATTTTGATCTCATAGTTCTAGGTGTTGGCAGGGTTTAACCAGGTGCATCATGTTCAGAGTCTTTAGTCATGTTCAGAGTTTTAGTCCACCACTTACTTGGTCTGGAGTCATCTCAAAGTCTTGCTTACTCATTTGTCTAGCAAGTACCACCAGTTGTCATATGAGTTCTCAGTGTAGTTATTGTCTAGAATGTGGTCTTTACATGTAGCCAGGATTTATCACATTGTAATGGCTGAGTTTTAGTCAAATGAAGTTACATCATCTTTCTATGAAGGATTTTCTCAAATTCAAGTCCATATCATTGCTTCCATTGCTGGCTGTGTCAATCTACTCAGTTTTAAAAGTAGTGGAAACAAACTTTACTTAATAACAACAAAATAACAAAGGTCTGTAAGTCCCACAGCACTGACCCTATTATCATGACCATTTACGGTAAACACAAGCTTGCCACAGCAAGAAAAGAAGAAAGTAGACATTCTCTAATAAAAATGTGTATTTCTATGGCACTTAATATGACAGAAGTTCTCTGACCACTAGTCCAACCTGACTAATGACCCTACTTTTATGTCCTAAAGAGAAGAATTATTCCACAAAACACTGACATTTCTAGTTGTACATACTATGATAAAGCCTCTATCACTTTGAACACCACTGCAACCTTGGTATTACTGACATCCCTAGACGTGCCACCAAGGACATACTTATTTCCCATTATATATAAAATGTAGTAAACTGTATATTTCAGAAAACTGCATACATAATAGTGGGAGAAGATCTTTTGTTACAGATAGAGAAGACGAACCATAAAATTGACTGATGTCAGTGTGATTTTGAATAACCCCACTGGATAGCAAAGAATTATCTGTGTCTGTGTCTGTATCTGTGTTTATCTGTGCATATCTGTGTGTCTGTGTGCCTGTGTATTTCAAATTCTAGAGATCAAACTCAAACCCTAGAATATGCTACGCAAATGCTCTACCAGTACTCTGAATATTCTGCTCTATACTTACATTTATAAAATATATTAATTATAATTTTCTTAGTAAAGTTTGATATTATACAGAATATCTTATATATCTGGAGAGGGTCTGTATTACCTAAAATCTTCATAATAATTATTAAAATAATTGAATTTTTTAAAAAAATTAAAAACAAGATAAAATTTTTTAAAAAGAAAGATTGAAAGAGAGGGAGAGAATATTTTTTGAATCAGAGAAGGTAGGCTGGGACTCTAGCTGATTTGACTGAGCAAAGTAAATTTTTGAACCCTTTCTTTATTAAACTTTTTATTCAGAACTGACTGGGAATTGAATAAATAAAAGAAATCCCTGAAGCCTAGAGAAAGACAAGTAAGTAATAGAGAACAAGAGTTTGAAAATGAGTTTAATTTACCATTTGCAACTAGAGAAAATGAGCTAAGAAAAGAGTGTTGCTCCAATGAGGTTTACAGTATTTATTACATTGAGTTTAAACTTGTAGGAACTTCTCCACAATTTATGTATTTTACTGTGGATTTTACATTAACAAATTACAGAATGCTTCAATGATACTGCCATAGTTAAAATGCTCAAATACCAATACAAACAATACTGACCCTTAGACAGCGCAGAGACAAGAAGATAGTTATTTCAATCTAAAGGTATGTCTAAAGAGAATGCTTCTGCCCTTTATGACTTTGTGTATACATTAATGAGTTTATGAGGAAAATATCAATATAATTAAGTCAATCAACAGAAAACATGTTGAGTCACTAAAGTGTTCCAAGATCCAGTCTCGATCTTAGGATCTTAGAGTTTATCTAGGAATACAACATCAAGGATTACAAAACAGATATGATACATAGGACCACTCAGAGTTAAGAAATCACACAAAAGTCATAAGAGTTTTGCTGACAGGAGTTAGCCAAAGCAGAGATTTAATTTGAGCTGGAAACTAACAACTGAGTTCCACTCAAGAAGAAATGAAGTAGATCTAGATACATTGCCCAACAATACTTTCCAAGTCACATTGAAAAAAATGAACACCAAGTTGCTGAACAAAATTTCCACTAGGATCTTCATTATATAAGAAGAACACCCTTTTGTTAATTATTTAGCAAAAAAAGTTACTAATGTGTTCAGTATACAAGAGGATTTATGTAGGTTTGTGGAAAAATGGCTTGAAGCTCTATATCCTGTTCAAATTATCCAAACAAGGTTCAGGGTTTAAGAGTTAGGAGCCATCTTGAATGTCATGCCAAATACCATTGGAGGTTTTTTACTTCTAAAATTTACAATTATAGTCATTATACTTTTTAAAAAAGTCTAAAGACAATTGTAGGGTATTTGGCATAATTCTAACACTTCTCTGGATGTTTTAACTATGCATAGTGATGTTATAAATTTAAAGAATGCTGCTCTACTGAGCTTTGATGCTGTAGATAATGCTGATAAAATTATCCATGACTTGAGGTCAGTATTTCCATATTGGTCAAACCTCAAGAAGAGCATATATAGCTTGATCATGCTAGCCTTTTTTGCCTTGGGAATACTTTTATTCCTGCCCATCATAATAAAGTTTGTCTTTAACAATATCAACATATTTGTAGCCAAAGTACATGACTTGAAACTGAAAATGGACTCCCAGACAGAGTTATCAATTTAACAGGCTGACAGGCCAAGGACAGGTAAGATTCTGCACAGAGCCTTACCAACCTAAGACAGAATTGCATTGCTTTAGATAATATTCCACGACAGGTAAGGAAGGCATTCTTTCTTGTCAGAACCACCTAAGACAGACTAAGTCTGGTTTATGCAATAAAAAAGAGGGAGATGTTGAGAGATTTGGGGGCTACCTGAAAGGAATATGACATTGGCTAAGGACAAGGAAATTGGCAGGAATGATTGTGACATTAGTCTAGAATAAAGGAGTAATTTCAGGCAGAAATCTAAATCTTAGGCTAGAACAAGAAGTAATTACAGGTAGAAATCTAAATGTTAAGCTAGAACAAAGAAGGAGGCTTCAGGCAAGAAAATGACTTTGGGCTAGGACAAATAAGCTCAGATATTTTGGTCATCCTAATAAGCCCTTAGAAATTGTGATCACAGGACTCTGTTTTTGTCCTGCTTGTTCTTTGACTATCTGGGTTTATTGTCTTGCTTGTTCCTTGACTATTTGAATCTATTGTATTGATAGTTCCTCAACCTAGAACTGACCTTAATACTTACATGTAATTTATGGCATAAAAGCAAAAAATAAAGATGAGGGATGGGATAATGAGTAATGGAGGGAGGGGATGAGGAAAGGTGATAACATTTGAAATGTAAATAAATAAAATATCAAAAAAAAGAAAAAAGAGAAAAACCCCATCCTGTGTGTGTGTGTGTGTGTGTGTGTCTGTGTGTCTGTGTGTCTGTGTGTCTGTGTGTCTGTGTGTCTGTGTGTCGCCCCAAAGGTCTAAGATAACATGCCCAAAAGATCAAAAGATAATGGTGATTTGTTCCTTATCAAAGGACGAGATGGGGACAATAAAGCAGGATATTTTTGGATTCCTGTATTTGCAAAAAAGTTAGATTTTTTTTTTATTGGCAGCATATAGCTTCACACTCTGGTTTATGCCTACCGAACATTGTAACTCCAGGGATTATCATTTGCACTTCAGTGAATGGAAAGCATAATTTCTCAATCTTCACCAGCTTCTTAAATGTAGACTGAACCTCAAGTGTTGTCATGCAACTGAATATAAAGGTTGTAAAATTTTGGCAACAGTCAGGGGTTTCCAATGTGGGGTAAGATTAAAAAATCAATCCAAAAATCAAACACGTAATAAATCTGAGGTGTCACTGAGCATACTGACCTGTGTTGCACTGTGATATTCCATTCCATCATTGGTCTGAACACATAACATGCTTACCATACACTGGGCAAGTTATCATGTCATGCACTGGTGATAAATTCTAACTAAAGCACCTTGGCTCATGTTCATGATTATTAAATGTTAATATTGGTAGTGTTTAGCTAAATATACAAAGGTTTCTCTTACTAAGAAACAATAATAATTTAATTAAAGAAAATAAAAAAGCATTATTTCCTACTGTCATTCCTCAGCATATAAGTATATAAAAGTAGTAAGTCTTAGGATTGTATAATGTTAAAATGATTGATTTTAAAAATTACTACTTATGTAGATGATTTGAATTTCACAAAAAATTTTCAAATGAATTTTTGCTTGTGATTAAGATAGAATTTATAACAATTTCTGAAATGGCTTTAAATATACTTTGGCCATTTTCTACTATATAATTATGCAAATAGAATTCTCAGCACTGACAATTATAAAATTAAAATATCAGTCAACTCTAAAAAACATTTAAGATGCTCCACATCCTGTAGTACCAAGAACTCAGCCAAGATTTAATTCTTTACATAAAACAAATAAGCCTATCTACATCTTTAGGTTGCAAATTTATTTGTATTAAGTGAATGGTTTAGTTATATTATGCCAAAGAATTGTTGTATAATAAACTCCTTTATGACTTATCAATAAATGTATGATTTATATACCTATTTTATACATCTATTTACCCATTTCACATTAAAATTAATCAGGTGGTGGCTGGAGAGATGCCTCAGCAGTTAATAATACTTGTTGCCAAAATCCACAATGGATGGCTCACAACTACCTGCAACTACTTGAGGAGGGATCTGACACTCTCCTCAAGCCTCAGCAGCCCCTGCATACACAAATTACACAAAAGTCAAACAGAGGGGCTGAAGAGATGGCTCAGTTGTTAATCGTATACACTTGATGCTCTTGCAGGTGACCTAGTCTGGGTCCCTAGTTCCCAGGTGGCAACTCACAATCTGTAATTCCACTTTCAAAATGTCTAGCACTATCTTCTGTCTTTTCCAAACCCAGGAACGAATGTGGGACACACATACATACATACATACATACATACATACACACACACACACAAATAAAACACCTTAATTCTTACACACACATACATACACATGCACATACACACACACACACACACACACACACACACACACACACAGGCAAAAACACATATAAATAAATACTTTTGTTTTTAATTTCCTAGGCAAAGGGGAATCATGAGTGAATAATAGGTGAAGTCAGCTTGTTCTGAATAAGCAATGTAGCCTTTCAGATAATGCTTGGCATAATTGGCATAAATAGAATTGTGAAGTTTTGCTATGGTTAGTCAGCAGTTTGTATACAAAAGTCAACAAATGGCACAATTATAGTAGGAGACTATGTGAGAACATGGGGTCTCTTTGCCTGGAAGTGTTGGCCATAGACAAACAGCCACAAGAAACCATCCATGAATATAGATCTGGGTCACTTAATGAGGAAAGTTTAACTTTACTTTGAGATGTGAAATCAACAAGGTGACACAGTCAGATTTGACTCTATGACAATGTCTGACAACAATGTGGAAAACAAATTTACAGCAGTGGGGCAGCTGCAACAGAGATTAGTTAGAAGGTTGTTACATTCATTGAAAGAATACAAGGATAGGCACTAAAACAAATGTCAGAAAGGATGTTAGCATAAGACAAGCTGAGCCAATAATCAATACGTAATTCAATATAAGGAATGAATGTGATGCCAAGGAAGGCTCCAAATTTCCAAAATAAAATTTTAGGTCATATGTCTGAGTAAAATATGGGATGCCAACTGAGATTCATATTAATGGCACCAAACTTCTGACCCAACTCTTGACCTGGGTCCAAAGTTAATTCTGAGTCACAGGTAGAATTTCTCCTGCCAGTAGTCATGCCCTAACTGCTTCCATATAGATGTGCTGAGTTAACCAGATCATTGTATCATATAATGAACAGTCTATGCCTTTCCAGGTCATTGCTAAAGACACTATAGACTTGGCAAACACCTTGCTATTGTGTCTAGAAGCTTTTCTATCTGGTGACGACATAATGTTCATCAAAAGGAATGGTATGTCTTACTTGACTGAATTTGTTTGCCATACACTAGTGCTGCCTCTTATTAACACAGATCTTCTTCTCAACCATTCAGAGCACATTTCACACATCTATTGAATTGTAGTGGTAGATGATTATATTTAAATTCTTACTCCACACTTTTCTAAATCTAATTTTTCCCAGCTCTCATTTTAAACGTTAGAATAGCATCTACCCTTTCTCCACCTTCTGGAACATTTTTCATCCTTGTGATTTATCAAGCACCAGCAATGACTCAGGATTTCAGAGGATTACCGGATATGAGGCATCTGCATCTTGAATTTACTTAAAATACAGAAGTGAGGTCCCGAGGACTCTTAATATTCTGCTCTCACTCCTGGAGGCAGATAGAAATTTAACATATTAAAAACAGTCCATTAGAAGGCCACCTTGTATTCAGGCCAATAAGCAAGCTGGAGAGCAGTCAATGATGAGATTAAGGAGGTAAAGAAAGGCCAGATCATGTAGGTAAATTAGCATAAACTGAAAACCGAGGCATATCTAGGGAACCATCTCATTATTACATGATTACAGTTCTCTTCAAATTTAACAAATTAAGTCAATGCTTTACTTTATATTCCCATTTTGCTTTGTTCACTAAGTCTACCTAGCATAAGATAATTATAATGGTAAAAATAAATGGTGATTTTTTTAAAAATACATTGTGGGTGTTCAATTATTTGCATAGCTTATTTTTCATTCTGTGCCTAAAAGACACATCCAGTACATCCAGTTACATAATCACATCTTCTCAAGTGCAAGTTCAGAATTTGTTTCTACTACAGGGTGTTATGTATCTTAAAGAATCATTAAAACACCTGAAGAAACAGATTCTGGGCTGAATGTAGAGGGAATCATTCCAAAGATACCACAGAACCAGTACTGCTCTTCAGAGATTGGAAGCCACTGGCCCCCAAACTAATGCTGGCTGGGAACTGACTCAGCCAAGTGGCTGCCACAGATACAGAACTTCTATAAATCAGAACTGCCGCAGCTGCCAGCTTAGGAACAGCTCCATGCTAGCACAATCTGCCCAAGCAGAATGGATGTTCCACATCTTCCTCTTGGCACCAACAGAGCAAATGACTGGACATATCGAATTCTGCTCAGTGCTGCCACAGAACAAACTGGATGCCTCTACTCCCTCTACGCCAAGAAAAAAAATAAATAAATAAAATAAGGACGCATAATAGGCACATCATCTGTCTCACTTCAGTCAGTCAAACCTCACTGTTCATGGTAGCTTACCCCGAGTCAGAGCTGCAACGCTGGGAGGCTTATTTCTCACTGGATTATTGGTACACCGTTACAGAAAATAAAATTCTTCAATTATAAATATGAAGTGCAAAGAAGTTTCATAAGCTATTGTTATTCCAGTCAGGCTATAAAAACTTTGCATCATTCCAAAATATTTTCTCCCCAATTGCCGCTACTGCAGGCTCTAGATCACTACAGTCAGCCTCCTATCATCAGAATTACGTCTTTCAACCATTTCATAGAAAGTCTTCAATGGTTAGCGTTTAAATTACTTTCAGTTCACTTAGGTGTGTGTGTGTGTGTGTGTGTGTGTGTGTGTGTGTGTGCAAGAGCACATGTGCATGTGCATGAGAATATGTATATGGGACCAAATACTATCAAAGACCAGAAATGACATGGGATTCCCCTAGAGTGAGAGTTACAGTGGTTGTAAACCGTTCAACATGGGGAACAAGCAGTATTTTTAACTGTTGAGTCATGTCTCTGGTTCATGTGTCTAGCTTTTTCACCCACCACGAAGTAATTTATTTTACATATTGTTATATATATATATATATATGCTTGTTTTGTTTTTGGTTAACCATGTGTTACATAATTTGCATACCTATTAATTTAAATGAAGAATGAGTTGCCTGATGTCTAATTTAAGCTACTGTGATTAGTGTCATGAACATTCACTATGAGTGTATACTTTTATATTTCAATTCATCAATTGCTAAAAATGAAATCACTAGGTCACAGAGAATTTGGATGTTTGCCTGCTTAACTTTGTGAGAATCCATCAGCCCTCTCAAAGTGATATGACACTTTGCATTACTTCCAGCTATGTTTATCTGTCATGAAAAGTCTGCATCCTTAGCGATATTTGCTATTATTCTATCCATCCCAGTGAGTGCATGAGGTTATGTTTCAGTTTAATTTGCATTTCCTGCTCACTCATCATGATAAACATATTTCATTCCACTTGCATATCTTTCTATGGAAATGCCTATTGAAATATTATGATCATTTTCTTTAAAGGGTTGCACTGTCTAGTCCAGATTAGCTTGGAATTCATTTTGCAGGCCAGCCTGGCTTTGAACTTCCTATACCACAGTTTCAGCTTCTCCAATATTGGTATGCACCAACCATGTCTAGCTCTGGGCTCATAATTTTTTAATGTTCATGAGTATGTGTGTACGTCTATGCTGTGTTGTGTATGTGTGTGTATGGAGTGGATGCTGTGAGTGCAAGCCTACTCATGCCAAAGCAGTGAATGTGGAAATCGGGGGCCCAGCTCTTGTATGGATCCTCATCTTCCATCTTGCTTAAGCAAGGATCTCTTATTATTTGATATTTTAAAAGCCAGGCTAGTTGGCCTATTAATGTCCATCTTCTTGTTTCTGACATTAATAATCCCATGGGAACAAGAGGATTATAGACAGCCCCTGGATTTTACATGGGGCATTGTTCTGGTTAGTTTTCACTGGCAATTTGACACTACTGTCATCCAAGAGCCTCAGTTTAAAAATTACCTAGCTCATACATGTCTGTAGGGGACTGTTTTGTTTGTTAATTGTTATAGAAGGAAACAGCCATTACAAGAGTTATCAGCTACAGTCAGAGCTTCTGGCCTGTATAAAAAAAGCTAGCCGTTTATAATACCTGTAAGCTTGCAAACAAGCAGAATCCTCCAATGTTCCTGCTGTACTATGTTGACAGGAAAGTTCCTTGGTCAGAGATTATATTGTATCAAATACCTGCCTTCATGTTCTTGCCTTGACTTCTCCAAATGATAGACTGTGTCCTGAAATTGCAAGCTGAATAAATTCTTTTATTCCCTAAAATGTTTTCGGTGAGATTTTTTTTTTTTTTAAATCATAGCAGCAGAAATGAACAAGGAGCTAATGGGTCTGCCTTTTACATGGGTTCTGGAAATTTAAACTCAAGTCTCCCACACCAGCATAGTCATCCCTGCACCCAAGGAGACATCTGTCCAGCACTTGCATTCTTCAGAGTAAAAGGGATTACTCCGTTTAATGTTGAAGGGGCAGAAGAGTGTTGTTTTAAGACAGAGTCTTAATCTGCTTGTACTGGCCTGAAACTCACTATGTGGTCTAAGCTGATCTTTAGTTCCTGGCCATCCTTCTGCCTCAGGCTCTTGACTTCTGTAATTATAGACAGAAGCCACGAGACATGAATAAAATATGAACATTTAAATGATTCCTATCTTGTCCTTATTTCCCTTTATTTTTCATACATTCTACAATTCCTGAGTAGCTTCACCTAAGATCACAAAGACCTTTAGTCTGTGCTTTACCTAGGTTTCCAGTAACTATCTCATGTTTTGCATAAGTTTTTAAGGTTGATATAAGTGCCTGAAGACTCATTTTTTTTTTCAAATAAGCTACCTAATTATTGTATGTCATTCTTTGAAAAGATGAACCTTTTTTACTTAATGGGCTTCATGCCTCTGTCCAAAATCAGCTGACTCGGTATTAATGGACCTACTTCTACACTCTGCCCTATGTATGTGTTACTATGCTCTGGCTCCCAGAAGTTCTCCCAGGGTCCTCTGAGGTCAAATTCACTTTTGTGATAATATCACAACATTATTTAAGATTTTAATTATCATTTTTTCATAAACATTTGTTGGTGTATTTTTGAGGATAGATGTAACAGTGTGCAAAATTGAAAGAGAAGTGAAAAATCTGTTAATACACCAAATATAAAAATATTTGAAAAAATATACAATGACAATACTACTCTTCCCACTAACTTCATGAAAGGCTGGTGTGAAAATATGGCTATTTTTTCATCAAAAATATATTTTTCAATAATGAAGCCAATATAATTGTTTAAGAGTAAGCATGTAAATAAATAGGTCAAATACTAGTAAAATTCGTCAATTTTTATCCTGATGAAACTGTAATACTTAAGATAACCAAAGACATAGATGTCCATATAGCTCACATAAACAGCACTTAAGCATCTTTCACTTTTTTCGCTTAATAAAATAAATTTTGTATATTTACATGTGTTTGACTATCCATGCATTTATACATGTATCTGGAGGTCAGATGACTACTATCTGGAGTCAGTTTTCTCTTTTTATCAGATGAAACCTAGGGATCAAACTCAGGTCAACCTGCTTAGCAGTTGGTATGTTGACCTGTGACCCATCTTACTGATTCTGGGATGTTCTAGTATTTTTATGAATATAATAAATCCTGAGACTGATATTATTTTATATTATAGTTAACCACTTTTTATTACTTTGTAGTTTTCTTTCTGGTTTCATATATATGTATGCGTATGTATATGATGTATATGTATACGTATACTCACACACATGTGAAATGTACTGTAATTATATTCACCACCCCATATTACCACCTGGTATCAGTCTTCCTTTTCTACCAAACCTCTTGTTCCCACCTCATCTCTCAGTGGCTTCACCATTTAGTCAAAATTACTTTCTCTGCTGAAGGCACCATTAATAGTCAATAATTCAGTGCCGGGCATTGTGGGCATCTCCTTTATCCATGATGTAAAGTTGAAGGGCTTACATGGATTGCAGCATTTTATGACACTTTCCCCATCCTCTGTGTCTTCAATTCTTTCCACACTCTTCTCTATGTTATTGGGCCTGGAGAGAGTGCGTAGTGACATAGTTGTCCGTTTTATGGCTGAATAATAATCAGTCACTTATTCTCGCACTTTAAACATATAGGAGTCTCTGCTTGAAGAAAATCAACTATTTTTTGATTGGATCTTAATCCCTTTCGACCAAAGGAAAATACACCTGATACTATAAACACAGTCAGAAGCTTTTGGCTAAGGAAGGCTTGGACCTAAGAGGGGGAACACATTATTGTTATTTTTCTGAATAAATATGTTACCAAGTAGCTCCTAGGCTTTTGCATTTATACCCATAAGCTGGCTTTTAGCCTGGGGCAGAGAAGTTCATCATTGCAAAGGGTTATGGTTATTGCACAGACTAAATGTAAATTGTCAAATCAGATATAATTAGTCTTTCAAATATATCTTCTCTTATAATGTTAACATATCATGCATCTATTGTTTCTTTCATGCTTAGAAGTATGAAAACTAGTGTCTTACAATTTTGTTGGTCTTAAGTCTGCCATAAATGTTCCTTGATGAAAATTTGGTTGCTCTCGTAGCTACATCATATTCCATGTGGAAGTTCTAGGTAAGGATTCATTTCCTATGGGTAAGCTGTTGGTAAAACTCTATTCCTTGGGGCTGAAAAACTGATGACCCATTTCCTAGCTGGCATCTATCTGTGGCTATTCTCAGCATCTTTGTTGACCTATCACCCCTACCTTCATCTTCAAAACCAGCAAAAGTTCATCTCCTGCTTCAATTACTCCCTCCCCCCTATGTTTCATCCATAGGACCTACAAAGAAAATGCAAGTGGTTTAAGAGCTCATGAAATTAACCAGGGTCCACCTGGACTATCAAGGATATTCTCACCCTCTCAGGGTTCCATTTTAAATCATTTTTGCATGATAATGTTGCCTTTGCAAAATAATATATTCACAGTTTTCAGGAATTAGGGATGGACTTTCCTCTAAAGTAGTGGGTGAAGCATGATTGACACAGACTACAATGGTTGATTTTGGGTTCTAAATCCTTTGTGTTTCAATATGCATTTTAGAATCAGTTTTTTAACAACCTATAGTGGAATACATATGACACTAAATGTCAACTCCTTGCCAGCAGATCCAGATGAGGAGACTAGTCTGGGTCCCGCAGGGTCTCTCTGGGGCTGAGCCGGATGGGATGGTGAGTGTGGATGGCTCAAAAGAAACACACTAGGCCGGGAGTCTTATCAAAGCTGGAACTCAACTTTATTGCATCAGCCTCTTGCTTATATAAACTTGGAGTATAAGGAAGGGGATTTTTGGTGGGATGATGACATAGGAGGCAGGGAAGGGTGACAGAGGGTATGGGGTGACTGACAGGGCCAATGGCAAAGCTCTACATTAGCAACTGCAGGGCAGAGGTAGGGCCAAATAGGTCTTGCTCAGTCACCCCAGTACAGAAGTAATTGAGATAGGTCTCAAAACTTGAGCCAGGCTTAAGCTCTCCCACAAGGCCACAGAAACTTGAGTCAGGTTCAGGTTTGTCCTCATGGCCCACCAGGGCTGAAATGGAGCCCAGAAACTAAACCAAAAAGAAGGAGGTAGAAGTCAGTGTGAAGGTATCAAAGGGGATGAAGGCTGTAGTAGGAAAGGTCAAAAAGGTAGATTTGTATGAAAATGTTACAATGAAGCCTATTACTTTGTAAGCCTTCTTAAAATTAAATATTTTTTAAGTTTCTTGTTTTCCTTATTGTGAGTATGTTGAATTTACAGGTCAACCTGAGAAGAATTAACTTACAACACTGTAGGGTCCTTCTCTATGAAGATGGCAGAGCCCTGCTTTTAAGTCTTCCTCTTCACTATCCATGTTTCATTGCTTCCAATGTAAAAATGTATGCAGGTTTGCATGAATTCTGTTAAGTCATCCTGAAGTATTTGATATTTGTATAGAATTACAAGTGTTATTCTAAATTATTTATTGCTAAGTTGTCTATAGAAATGATGTTTACTTCTACATATTAGACACGTGATATTGACTAACTTACTGATTAGAACTGGAATTTTTTTATGTCATTGGATTTTAGTTAGTGATTCATCTTCTATTGTCAGCCCTTCTATTTCTTCCTGATCAGTTCCTCCGTGGCTCACTGCCCTCTCCACCTCCACGGCAGTTCTGAAGAGAAATGGGCAAGGTGGCATCTCATCTTATGGCCTAGCTTAGCTTTAGAGGAGGAAAAAAGCCAGTTTCATCATGAAAATGGTGTCAGAAATAGGCTCTGCTTAACTTTTATTATTAGATTGAAAACTATTCAAATCTAGTTTTCTGAGTATTTTATCATGAATAAACATTAAATTTGTAAAATAATGTCCTATTCATAGGCATATATACATTCATTTTCTTTTTCAGTCAGTGATTATGGATATTTAAATTGATTTATTTAAGCCAATCATATTATTCAGATCAACCTAACTTGGGCATGAACCATCTTCATTGTCATATTCAAAAACCACTGGATTCAATCTATTGATGACCTGTTCTAGTTATTGTGAATCATTCTTTCACCATTTTTGTAAGAATTTCAATGGGGTAGTTTTATTTATTTTATAAAATATTTAAGAAAACTCACTTGAGGGCGAAATTCTTTCACATGTTTTAGGTACACATTTAAGAGTGTGGAACAAGTGCATGACCATTTAGTAAAATATTGTTCAAGGGATTTACTTTAGTGATGTTATCAACTTATTTACACAAAATGCTGATAATACTTCATAAATATTCTCTTACTGCTTATGGGGCCTTTGATGATATCTCTCTATTATGAATAATAATAGTTTACCTTCTTTCCTTTTTGGAAACTGTAGAATATGCTAATCAACTCTTGCTTTCCTCTTAACTTTTTTATGTTTTCTAATTTATTGACTGCTTTCTTTTTTACTTTGTTTTTTCTATTTTATTTTACATTTTTGTTTCATTTGCTCTTCAGTTTCTACTCCCTCTAGATCAAAGCTGAAATCAAAGCTTAGGCCCTTTATCTCATGAAATACAAGCATGGAATCAATTGTGGAGGAGAAACCAGGAAAGGGGCTAGAATTTGTAATATAAATAAATAAAATATCCAATAAAAGAGAAATTATTTAAGCTGTTCATTATAGAGTTTGAAGAATTATTTTAGTTTTCATTCAGCATTAAGTACCAAATTATATTTAATTTATTGTCTGACATGTGCATTATGTAAATCTTGGAAGTTTATTTTATAAATATAATTTCAAAAAAATTTTATTACTTTTTGATTTAATTCACATGTATTCAGAATAAATTTTATTTGGTTTATTTTTTAAGGTTTATTTTTTTTCATATATGAATGTTTTGATGCATGTATGTTTACTACATGCATGCCTCATGCTCAGAGAGGCCAGAAGAGGGTATGTGGGTGCTGGGAAGAAAACTTAGGTTCTCAAAATGAGCAACAAGTGCTCTCAACTACTAACCCATATTTCTAGTCCCTGATTTCAATTTTGTAAAAAGGTTTTCATGGGCCCATGGTTCTGGAGAGGCAAGAATCAGTTGAGAGAACTGTATACTCTTCCAGAGGACATGATTTGATTCCCAACAGTCACAAGGTGGTTCAGGACTGTTTATAACTGCAATTCTAGGAAATCTGATGTCCTTTACTAGACTCTGCATGCATGATGCATTCATGCTGTCCACAGGCAAGCAAAACACCCATAATTAAAACACCAATTAATTAACTAGTGAAAATGTTTTAAGTTTTCCTGGCACTACCATGGTCCAGTGGTGGCATATCTTAGGCAATGTTTCTTGTACACTTGTGCTATAGTTATAAGCTGATTATGGGTCAGCAATGACGAGAGGCTGACCTTGTTTTAAAGCTGTATCTCATCATTTATTTTTGTTACCTTGGTATGTAAATATCATTTATCTTTGTTATTTTTGTATGCAAATGTCTGAGAAAGATGAATTGAAATATTCAACTTTATAGATGGGCCTCTGTAATCTTTCCATTTTATCAGTTTGTGAGTCATTTATTTGAAATAGAAAATAGAATTAGAAAATCACATGCTTCCTTGTTCATTTGTTTCACCTTTGTACCTCTGTTTCCTATTCTCTCTTTCCCTTTTTAAATGTATTATATATGAAGTATATATTAGGTATGTATTAGGTAGGAAGTATCCCTGAAAGGCACACGTTTTGAATGCTGAGTTCTCAGTTGGTGATTGGACCCTGGAATGTCTTACTTCAGCAATACATTAATTTCATGATGAATCTTAATATCACATCTTGCTTCTTTTAGATTACATATAATTCTGATCATCTGCATTAACTTCTACACATATTTGCAATGTAAAATATAGGCCAATATGTTATGACAGTCTTGGGAATGTAGCAGATGATATCATCATGGTAGTAAACTATGTCCACCTCACGTTATTTGCTACTTCCTTTACATATTTCCTTTCACATGAATTTTAATCTGCACAGTCTATGCTTCTGCTTTTAATTTTTCTTTTTTATAAAAAAATCTCATCATATGATGTTTTTCAAAAATATGTTTTATATGTATTCATATATTTACTATTCCTAGAAAATATTTAGTATTTGTGTGTGTGTGTGTGTGTGTGTGTGTGTGTGTGTGTGTGTGTGTGTTTACAGTACAAAGTGTAATACAGCTTTGTGGAGGAGATTCTCTTAGACATGAATCCATGTGCATATTGGCATCAGGTGTCATCCTCAATTGTTCTTTATTGTGATTTTTGAGATAAGGTCACTGAATCTACAGCTTGCTAATTTAGCTGCCGTATGGCTATCTAGCTACCCCCTGTCTTTGCCTCCCCAATTTTGGGACTCTAGACCTTTGCCATACCACCCAGCATTTATGTGTGTACTAGGGCTCAAGTTTAAATTCTGCTTATGTGCCAAGCATTTAAACCACTGACTTACCTCTTAATCCTCTCTTTAGTTATTTTTTATGAACTCAAGTTTTAACTGGCACCACGTTTTCTAGCTGAACGTTCATTGTGTCTTTCATAGCAGTGAAATGTCTATGGGGTCACATGACTCTGAGCCACCTGCTGTTAAGTTTTCTGTTTTGATTTCATATTTTAATAATTTATTCTTGGATTTTTCTGGCCTGCAGTAAAACATTTTTAATTCACTTTGTTCCTTTCCTGGATTCAACCTCTTTGCATGATAGTGTGTCTGTTTTACTACATTTGTTATTTGTTTGGTGCAGACAGAACATTTTTCCTCTGAGGACAGTATCTTTCACTAAGGAAACCTGATCTGTCTGAGGATTCCAGAGAGGACTCCTGTGTTAGGAAACTTTGTGCTCTTGCTGGAAGAAATGTGAAGTACTTGTAATCTAATGTGGTCCTAGACTAAGTGACTCTACTCTTGCTTATATAAACTAACACCCTCACTGAAGGAAGGGCCCCTGCTGCTCTCTTTGTAACTTTAAGCTTTCTTATTTCTAAATTTCACGATTCAAATTATATTGACTTTCTTGTGCTCTAGTCTCCTCAATTCAACAAGACTACTAGGGCTTTGCTGGTTTTCTCAGCCTACAATGTAAGGACATGGTTCTCTGGCAGTACACTGAGGAGCTCCAGGGCTCACCTCATCTATTTCCCTTTTCTCAGGCATCATACTCTAAGAGAGCTTGATTTCCAAGTTTTGTCTTTCTATTTGCTGATATGTCAAAAGAGCAACATCTAGAAATGTTAAGAATTCGTGAAGCAGAGAAACTCATAATTGCATGAAACAGATGAAAACAGAATAATTTTTCAGCTAAATTAATCTCATCATATCTGCCCATCTTAGATCATGACTCAAGGAAAGAATATTTGGGAAAATAAGAGACAGATAGTAGGTAGAAGAATTTAGTTATAAACACAAAACTTCTGTACTTCAGCCCTCTTCTTTACTTCCTCTTAGTAATCAACTGTTCCCTATCTGAATCTTCTCTACTTTGAATCTACCATTAAAATATTATATTCAAACCCAACAAACCAAATCAGACAGAGAGTGAGAAGGCCCTAGGATACTAGACATCTCATAAAAGGAGTCACCATTGTGACAGAAAAATAAATAAATAAATAAAGAACTAAATCTATGGACCTTTACCTCTGAATCAGTCTGAGAATTTGAATGACTGCAGATCTTATTCTTGCTCAGGAGAGATCTCCTATAAATGTCGTCTCAGCATCTCATTTCCTCTACACTTAACACCTTTATCCTATATTTATAATTCTTAAAGTAGGCAAATAGCAATCTCTGCATTTTTGGTGTTAGAATTAATAGGAAATTAGGAACAAATGAAACACAGAGTTCAATGTCTGAGACAACAGAACTCAATCCTGTGAAATCTTTTGTTCAGTTGATGTATAAAAGGGGCACTCAGTTATTTGTCATTATAGTGTAGTCTCCAACAACAAATATTGTTTGATCTCTGGAATCCTGGCTTCATAAATCATGTAAGGCAATACAGATTCTATTTATAAACAACTTTGAAAGGCCATATTGTGTCCCCAATTCACTTGCCAAAGTCCCACTGAGATGGAGTCATGTGCAGATCAAGGTCACGCCATAGCTAATATTCTCACTTTCATCTCGATGTGAGAAACTAGAGTGAAGGCATACGTCTTACATCAGTAAAGTTCAAGCGCCTATGTAACTGATTAGGGTCCAAGGCCAAATACAAAGGCTTATTTTTAAAAGAATTGTTGCCATGGCTTGGACACCTCACAGATGTGCATGTGTATCAAAGCAACAGGCACCAACTGACTGAGACTGCTCAGATCAGAGCCAACCCGAGAGCTCTCACTCATAATCCAGCAAAGTTGCTGCCTTGAAGCTCTCAGACAATGAGCTATTGATCATCCAGAATCAAGCGCTCTTGTCTTTCCTCCCTCTCACTTACCCACTCAGCTTCAAGCTGAGCTGTTACAGTCAAAATAATATACTTTAAGAAAAATTGGTGTCCTTAAAATTGCTAGTTTTAAACCTGCCTCCTGCAAAGGTAATTCTGTGCAGTACCTCTTATCTTTCAATGTCTTGAATAATTACACGATTTAGAAACTTTATCCCAGTTTGTCCCTTGTTTGTATCTAGAAGTATATTATTTTCTTCTCAAGCTCCAGGGTTCATAATTTCCATGCCACTGCCGTTTGGAAGATGAAATATGTTCTTTATTACCTCAAACAGCACTTGATGCATCACATTTAGCCAGCGTTCACACAAGTCAAGTGGAGGAGATCCTGTAAACGTAGACATTTCTGTGCATTGCTCACTCGGGTGAAAAGGTGAAGTCAAGTGTGCCATGGCTGGGAATTTATGAAAACATTCAAACTCCTCCGCTTGAGAAAACATCACAGAGACATCGACTTCTTTCTATCATAGCTATATTTGAGGTGATGACCCACTTTAGGTCAGGAGAACAACAAAACTGTTAGGCTGATTTTAAGCATCCATCCTTTCTGAAGATTGGAAGTCAGAGTTGTATTGCCCTCATTTTTTTTCTTTCTTTCTTTTTATTTTTTTTTTCATTTCAATAGATTTTTTTCTGCCTCTGCTGTTTAATGCAGGCTTTATGCCAAAACCATCTTAGAACGTCTGTTGTGCCAGATGTCACCCTTTTGCCCTTTTGCTCTATCTGCAGATTTTCTTTTAACAACTGCTGAAGCCCAAGTTAGCAAGCATGCATTTTCGACAGTAAAAGAGGCATTGTGAATAACACCTTTTGTATTTTGAATAACACCCTCAAAGAGCACAGTGCCTTATTCATGCACTACATCAAAAAAAAAAAAAAAAAAAAAAAAAAAGATTATTCATGCTCCTTTCCATTTTAAGTGAGAATTTTAAGGATTTAGTGTTTGAGATCCCTGTCCTCACCCAGAGTGGAAGCTGAGACCTGAGCTATACTAGATTGGTTTGGGTTTGCTGTCAAACTGATTATTTCAGAGAAAGAGAAGGGAAAGGATACTGTTCTGTCAGGAAAAACTTTACATTTATTCTAAATTTCCAAAATAGACCTATAGACCAGGACTCATCCCCACAGGGACTAACTCTCTGCAAAGACTGTCTCAACAAAGTATAGTGTTCAAAGAACTGGTTCTGCCATGTGTTCCTACAGAGAGAAGAGTTCTGGAATCAAAACTAAGGTAGGAGGAATTTCTAGACTAGGTGATGGTCAAATTTGACCTACTACTCACTTGTCAGCTTTCAACTTTGGAAGCTTCTGTTTGGAAATTGGGCGACATTTTACGGCTGAATATGATGAGTCAGAATGCAAGATACTTAGTGCTGTAGATTTGGGAGCTCTCAAACAGTCTCCAGGAAGGGAGATTTAGGATACATTATTCATTCTTTCAACAAGAACTTGTTTTAAATAACCAATTCTGAGTTTCATCTAAGTTGATTCCTAGTCACCAAATTTATTTTTACATAAAAGATAATAAGCTATAAAATCACAAAACCATTCAGTATTTGAGTTCATAGATTTCACTCCTTTAAAAGTTGAAATAGATCTTAGAGGCCATATCCAGTTAGCACAAACAAGGAAACACAAATATGAAATGAGTTGGCTTATGTTTTCAGAAAGCACTGAGTAACAGCCATCTCATTAGGAGAAAAAGCCATATGCTAGCAATGAGTCAATAAGGGACAAGGCAGGCTTCTCTCCTTGTACATGAGGAACAAGAAACCTACTGAGAGGGGTTAACCTATTCAAGGTGAAAAAACTGTTCTTTGCCTTTCTACTCTCACACTTTTCTTCCAGTACCACAAATAGCAATTTGTGTGTGTGTGTGTGTGTGTGTGTGTGTGTGTGTGTGTGTGTGTAAAACTTTCAGGGAATGAGCAGTACTGCTAAGAACCAGTCTTCAGAGGGACTCAAAGATCACAAAAAGATTGGGCCAAATAGATGTTGTTATCTCCATGTTGTATCTGCCTGTGACTTGGGGGCAGGGGTAGTGATCATTCAGTTTTCACATACATGTACTTAAGAAGTGAATACATTAAAAACAAAGCAAAATGGTCTCACTTTGTACCCCAGGCTGGCCTCAAATTTACAATCCTCTTCTCTCAGCTTGTCAAGTGCTGGGAGCATAGTTGTGTGCACCCATACCTTGTCAAGTGCTGGGAGCATAGTTGTGTGCATCAATGATTTTGAGATGTCACAAAATCTTTAGCCCATAGGGCCTCATTGGAGGAAGTAGGTCACCAGAAGAAAATCATGGAGTTTTAGCCCTGCCATGCCTGCAATGCCTACCATGCTCTGACCTGCCCTGACCTGACCTGACTTTCTCTACCCTGCCATGCCTTGCCACATGCCCTGCCAGTCCCTGTTTGGGATCTAAAGTCTCTGCTCTTCCTGATTCACTGAGATATAAGCAATCAGCTCCAATGGTTCCATTTTCATGGTCAAGAGCTGGTCCCAACAGGCCTTCTTCCAAAGGATAGTCTAGCCCACCTTGTAATGTAAACTAAATAAAATCAAAGCACTGAGAGTTAGGCAACTACCATTCAAAAATTCTCACATTAGTTGATGTAGTAAATGCAGATACCACTGCTTTGAAAGTGAAGTAAAATCTCCAAACCTCCCCATTATCTGGCATCACAGAAAGTATCAAATCACTATACAATAACACCTTATCTTTTTGTGAAAATACTAACAAACAATACTAACATTAAGAAACAGGAGTATTTTTCCTAGGGTTATGTCACAGAAATACCAGCCACAGAAAAAGTAGTTATAATTAGAGACAATTTATAAACAACAACTAATATATTAGTCCTACCCCAGGAGACTTTACTTTGCAGACTTGCATAGTTGATCTGAAGTTATTAGTTATTGGAAGCAGTGAATTTAGTACCACTGCAGAAAACTTTATCATATCAAGAGATACAAAGATGGAAGCAAGGTAGCCAAGCTGTTTAACTACAGAGGAACAAATCATGACGATAATTTACTCCTTAAGATTAAAGGAGAAATTACTGTTTCAAGACTTCATCTCCAGTGTTACACTTTTTATTATCTTTAAGAAATGTCAAAAATCAGAAATACCTTATAACACTGTAGGGAATAATAAAAAGGATTAATGAATAAATGAAAGATGGGGACTCTCAAAACACAGTCTTTCTATATTGACTTAGTATACTGTATCTAATACAGACTTATGGACATTCCGGAGACATGTCTCCACAGATGGCTAGTATTATGAAAAACACTTACTACCCTTACATCATTTCAAGGACTTTTATAGAATGGCTGCCAAGGATCAGTCTCGGCTTGGAGAGGGGTTCTGGGAGAAGGGGTGTCTGGGAGCGGTGAAAACAAACAACTCAAATTGTGCTTCCAAGCTGGAGGCCTATGTTCTTCTCCCTGCTTTCCAGCTGCTTTTTCCCGTTCTGCTTTCTCTCTGGAGCTCTCTCTCTCTCTCTCTCTCTCTCTCTCTCTCTCTCTCTCTCTCTCTCTCTCTCTCTCTTTTCCGCTCAAGACAGTTCTCCAAGCAGTTCTCTCTTGCTAGTCTAAAAAATTTCTCTGGATAACTGATCTCTTGCAGATCACAGGGCCGGTCTTTTATTTTGCATATCAATTCAGTCATTACTCCGGGCTCCCTTTTGATGATCCTATGAATCACCATCCCATAACCCCAGCCCTTGGATTCTCAGGAGACAGCAAAGACAGTTTTTGTTGTTGTTGTTTTGTTTTGTTTTTTTAACTTTGCAAAAGAACTCAAAGATCTTCCTGCATCTGTTAGGCACAGATGATAAGCTAGCTGGCTGTGACCCTGCTCTGAAGTTACCTGGGCCTAATTTTGCTCTGTCTCAGGCCTACCTTGAAATCAAGAATCTGCCTGCCTTTATATCTGCCTGCCTTTGTATCTTTTTGAAAAGCTGGCTCATTACTGCAACTGTGTTTATTTCTTTAGACTTGTGAAACCCCTCGTATAATTTATATTGCAGTCTATATTTTGCATAGTTGAGAAATTATATATTTTCTTTTTTTTCACTTTATGATGAGAGTATTTTTTTTATTTAATCGTTTATTTAATTTTACACTCCAGATTTTATTCCCTGCCCTGTCTACCCTCCAACTGTTTCACATCCCATTCCTCCTATTCACACCCCTGTCTTCACGAGGATATCCCCACCCTACCCCACCCCCCACCCAACCTGGGGTCTCCAGTCTCTTGAGGGTTAGGTACATCTTCTCTGACTGAACCCAGACCCATCAGCCCTCTTCTGTATATGTGTTGGGGGCCTCATATCAGCTGCTATTTGCTGACTGGTTGGTGGTCAAGTGTTTGTAAGATCTCAGGGGTCCAAGTTAATTGCAGGTCCTCCTGCAGGGTTGCCCTCCTCCTCAGGTTCTTCCAGTTTTTCCCTAATTCAACAACAGGGATCAGCAGCTTCTGTCCATTGGTTGGGTGCAAATATCTGCATCTGATTCTTTCAGCTGCTTGTTGGGTCTTCTGGAGGGCAGTCATGATAGGTCCCTTTTTACGAGTGTTCCATAGCCTCAGTAATAGTGTCAGGCCTTGGGATCTCCCCTTGAGCTGAATCCCACTTTGAGCCTGTCGCTGGACCTTCTTTTCCTCAGACTCCCCTTCATTTCCATCTCTGCAGTTCTTTCAGACAGGTACAATTATGCTGCATAAGAGTTTGACTGTGGAATGGCAACCCCCTCCCTCACTTGATGCCCTGTCTTTCTGCTGAAGGTGGGCTCTGTAAGTTCCTTCTCCCTACTATCAGGCAATTCATCTAAGGTCCCTCCCTTTGAGCCCTGAGAGTCTCTGACTTCCCAGGTCTCTGGTGCATTCTGGAGGGTCTCTCCACCTCCTACCTCGGGTGGTTGCCTGTTTCCATTCTTTCTGTTGGCCCTTAGGGCCTCAGTCCTTTCCCTTCAGAGAAAATAGGAAATCAGGTCAAATCAGGTTCCCCTCTTCCCCGGCCCCCTACCCTCTCCTTGTCCACTTTCCCTCCCAGTCCCCTCCCTCCCTCCTCACTTGTGATGGCTTTCTTGTCTCTCCCAAGTGGGACTGAAGTATCCTCACTTGGGCCCTTCAGCTTGTTTACGTTTTTGTGTTCTATGGACTGTATCTTGGGTATTCTTTACTTTTTTGTTGTTGTTGTTGTTGCTGTTGCTGTTGCTGTTGCTGCTGCTGCTGTTGTTGTTGTTGTTATTTTTTGGCTAATATCCACTTATTAGTGGGTACATACCATGCATGTCCTTTTAGGTCTGAGTTACCTCACTAAGGATGATATTTTCTAGTTTCATTCATTTGCCTGCAAAAGCAATCAATTAAATACAGGGTTCTTTCTGTTGGTGCTTTGCTTCTATGATCACAAAGGAGATGCTGAGCTCCTTTGTATAATGCATTAATGAAGGTTTCTCCACATCATCTACATGGGACTGAAGTTGGGGAAACAGGAACCTTCTTTGTCCTCCTACTTGCTATTCTTTTAAGTAACAGAGTCCTCTATCTCTGACACAGAAGTCCCCTGCCATCCCACTAGAACTGTAAACATAAGTATACTGCCTTACAAATGAGGTAAAATGTTAAAACCTTCACAGTGTCTGGCATTGGAGAAAGTATTCAATTTACAATACAATGAAAAGTTACATTTTTTGTTAACAAAAAATTAACATAGACAGTGATCTTTTCTAGTCCCATGTCACAAAAATAGCAGACTACTGAATTAGACAGGTCATACCCAGACTAGAATGTCAAGAAAGCAATGGATGACTGAACTGGACTCAGAAAATCCAACTTATAATTGAAGTTAGATCCTGAAGAAGCAGGAAACTGAGGCAGTGAGTAGGTGTGTACTGTGTTTGGCACAGAGTCAAAAGAGCTGAGAAGAATTATGCAATCAGAAGAACAGAAAATAAGAAGATTCCGGGCAAGGCAGTAAGTATGTCACTGGATGGTACAAATGTAGGTTCAGTGTGTCTAACCCACTCTCTCATCTCCAAGATGAATGGAAGATGGACAGGTAACAGCAAATCCTAGGCAATGTCAGTATACAAAATTAATTAATGAATTAAGCTAAGACTATAAGATATGAAAGAGACAGGAAAAGAGGCTGGTTAGAAAGTGAAGTAAGATTTGGAGTTGCATTGTGGGACTGCTAAACAAACATATAAAACCATCAGAGTGTCAACTCAGCTGTTAGATGCCATGTTCATCAGTCGTACAGCAGATACTGGCTCCAGATTAAGACTCACATACCCTTCATGGCCTGTCCAAGTAAATGAATGGAGCTGGATCTGCTGCTGGAGTCATCTGTAAAATTAATGTAAAGGCTCAGAAAAGAAACTGTAGCTGACATAGGAAACTGCTACCAGTGAAGAATTATATCTAGTTTATAAATATAGTATAGTAAAAATGTCTTTGTTATTTTTAATAGTAAAGACCTAAGTCATATAGCAATTCCTTCAATCAAATGAACCATGATTTTTTTTCGTCAAAAATCCAACTGCTCTGACACCAAAATAGAAAAATACACATAAGATTTTGATTTCACACATGTTGGGCATATAGCTTTAGAAACAACGGTGAAAGTATAGTTGGCTATGTTTTTGTCCTCGGTGAAGATTTATTCTGTAGTCTCTGAAACCTGAAAGATTCATAACAGTACACCTTTGTTGTTGCCTGCCAAAGCCCTCCATCTTAGCGACTCAGCAACCAATCTATTCATTGAGTTCTGTCTGAAAAATGAGTCACATTTAGAACAGGGGAGATGTCTCAGTAGTTAAGAACATTTGACATTCTTCCAAGGAATCGAGGTTCTATTTCTACAGTCTACGAGGCAGTTCACAACCATCTAGAACTCTAATTCCAGGGACCCTGATGATCTTTCTTGGCCTCACAGACACTACCTATGTTCCTGTTATATGGACATACATGTAGACAAAATATCCATACACATAATTTTTTAACTTAAAATTCTTTTTATTAGAAAAATTGGTACAAGTGTACAAACTAAACACTGATTTTAATGTTTGTCTTGGAGAACTTTGTTTCCTGCCCGTCTGTTCCTACTTCTTACCGTATATGTTCTTGCCATTGTTCCCAGTCATAAGTACCCTTTGGGGCTATATTATTTTGCCCTGAGAATGTCATTTCTGTTACGGTCTCTGAAAATCTCGGCAGGTCACTTGGCTGCCCCTTTATGACATCTGGACATTAAATACCACCACCTGGCCTCTATTACTTTGGGACCTTATCATTCCCATTTCGATTAACGAGCCAACCCTTCTAACAGTATGCCCTGCTATTAACAATGCTTCCCAAAGGAAAGCCACCACAGAGTCTCTTAGTAATGCTGGCTCCCTTCTGGATATCATACTCCCAATGACCTTGGTGAGGGGTACGTCTTCTAATATTTTCTGGCTTTAACTGTTTGGATACTCCAGTATATCCATGAACCTCTTGTTGTCCTCTTCTACTGCTACAGTTCAGATATTTCAATTGGGAATCTACACATTTCCAAGGAGCCACACTAGAAATGAGTTTGCACATTCTTCTGAAGTCTTAATCATAATGGCTCATTGATCATCACAAATAAATAGTCCCTATTATTAATTGAATGGTCATGTCCTCCTCGATTTAATTCCATTAAAAACTAGCTCACAGATACAGTTTCCTTTAGTAGAACTGGTTAATCTTATATTTCCTTTGGATTATTGCTTCATTTTCCATTCTCATATATATTATGTTGTTAATGAGGTGCATACTGCTGGTTAAACTTACTTTTTGATATTACAGCTGAAAAATAATCAGAAGAAATTGATAAGAACTCACTAAGGAAACAATATCTTCCCCTAAAGGAGTGGGCTGCATTTCTAGTTGTTTTTCTGTTGCAAATGACAATGGCTGGTTTTTAAGATATACTACAGCAGCCCTACAGACACTTGGTTTTAAATTGTCTGTAAACTGTCTTAATCTTTCCATTAGACCTGCATATTGCATCAGTGAAATGATATGGAACAGTCAATGCCATCATATTGTATGCACTGTTCTTCCCTGAAACATACAAAGCCCAAATCATTGCACCTGCAGGTCTCCAACAAACTACTCTCTCAAGTTACTTCCAGCAAAGGTTATAAAAATCGGTCCATGAATTGCATCAACAATCAACCCACATAGCTTCCTATTTTAACTCCTGCTTTCCCAGAACAACATTCATCTTTCCAGGTGAATGGAGTCTATCTGGCCAAGACAGTGATATAGACAAAAGCATAATATTAAGATAGAGAAGAAAAAAAATTCAAATTGAACAAAAAACTACTAAATCTCAACCCAGATGTATAGTCATCTCTATTTGTTTATTTATTTATTTATTTATTTATTTATATTTGTCTTTCTGTTTTTCTTCTGTTTTTATTTAGTGTAAATAGCTAGTCTCTTCACCACACTCCAATACTATGGCCTTTTAAGGAGGCTTAAATTAAAGCCTAAATTTAATTCCTATTTCCACTCCAATCTAACACGTGAAGTTCCCTCACAGTTCCACAGCAGAGGAGCATCCAGACTTTTGCAGGTATTTCACTCTCAGTGAACTTACTATCCAAACTCATCAATATTATTTTAGTCACACATAATTATTCAGCTTTATTGATATCTATTGAATAGAAATTTAAAACTCCATAGTTTTCCTGAGAATCTAAAAAGTTATATTTACGTTGTAATATAAGCAAATGTGCATTTGCTATACTTCTCTGGGAAGCTCGTCCTTTTCTGACGGGAAATGAAGGAGCAGTGGAT
This sequence comes from Arvicanthis niloticus, assembly GCF_011762505.2. Taxonomy (NCBI): domain Eukaryota; kingdom Metazoa; phylum Chordata; class Mammalia; order Rodentia; family Muridae; genus Arvicanthis; species Arvicanthis niloticus. Next base: position 25,115,106 of record NC_047668.1, read on the forward strand.
CTGTGGGAGGGCAGGGGCAGGGAAGGGAATGGGAGAATTGAAGGGGGGAAACTGCAATTGGGATGTAATGTTTGAGAGAAAATTGAGCTTAAAGTTAGCTGAAAAATAATAGTTTCTGTCAGTGGTTATCTAAATGCCTCCATTCTTTCAAGAAGTCCTTTCTCACAGAGGCTGGGGGCAATTCTCCTTGTCAATCTGCATTTCGTCAAACTTGCCACTGCACAGATGCTGATTTACACCTTTTGTGGCTCCTGAAAGTCAGCACATCCTGTCTGTAACTGGGGCTTAATAACTGCAGTGCCTGCAGCACTTGAGGAGAAGCTGAGTGTGGCTTCTTCCTTCTGTGCTCTAACCCCTCTTATGAGATCTAGTATTCAAAAGGACCCAAAATTGTATGCTTACATAGATCCCCTCTTCCCTAAATTAGGTTAGAATTGTATTGTTTGAAAAGGTAGAACAGTCAATGTGAATTTTGATATATCTCTTTTAGCATTTATCCAGAATTAAGCAACTAAAAGAATGTCATCAGGAAAGGAGACATTTAAAACAGAAGATTCAATTCCATCTTATATAAAAAAAAATTTTTAAACCAAGAAAGTGATGTGCCTGAAACAGTTTTAAAGAATAATGAAATGACCTTGTGCCTTCTCTCTACCTGTCACATTGCACAGCTAATAATGTGAAGTCTGAAAGACACAAATTACAGAAATGGCGACAAGAGTGAAGGATCTACAACAGGAAAAAAAAGGATTATCAATTTAAGATGAAATTTTGAAATGAAAAGAAAAAGTTTATTTTTGTTATTTCACACAAATGGATTTGCCTAAGCATAAGTAATGGCTTCAGCCAATTAAAGTTGTAATGAAAGCAGACAGATAGCTGTAAAATGAATAGACAAAGAGTAACAACTCTCCTAAGGAGGCTGGAAACTGGTTGCTTATAGCTCCTTGTCTTAGATCTTACACTGAGGAATAGAATGAATCTGAGGGCTTTCATAATTTCACACAGATTTTTTACACTTTAGACTACAGTTGACACTTAGTGTGTATGGCTTCCACACCTCTGATTTCAATTAACTGTAAAAGGAAAATATTTAAAAGAAAAACTGTATCGATACTATATATACATTTATTCATTTCCATTACTCTCTATACCATATCCTAACTATTAACACTTCAGTACAATGGATTGAGAATTATGATCTCCTAGAAATTGTTTAGAACATATATGTTTTGGTTATAGGAAAATGCTACCCTGTTGTGCAGAAGAAACTTGATCATCCACAAATTTTAGTATGTACTAAGAAATCTTAAATCCATGGTTATTTAGACAAAGTTACATTTCTATTCTTTCAGCTTGCTTCCCTGGAGTCTAAGATAATGTGCAAACAGATGTGAACCAGCTTCAATTTTTATAGAAAATGAACTTTGAGGACATGATCGTCCTTCCCCCTACCCCCCTCTGGTTTGTCAAGAACAAGTCTTTCAATCCTTATTAGGAATCTTTCAATTCATGTTTTTAGTCCTTTGTTTAGTGGAAACTAGAAAAGTATGGTCACATTATGCAGACACTATATTTAAATTCTATCTCCACTGTTTTATAAAGAGTGAGCTCAAGTAGCTTAAACTTCCTGAATTTCCATTTCCCTCTTATTGAAATATTATACCTCATAGAAGTGATGAATGAAAAAGGGGTTTTTATTGCTTGGCATTTAGGCATTTAATAGTCTTTATACTTATTGAACATTTCATCTATTTGTTTCAAAACATGTCTCTGACATATCTGAAAATTATTGACACCTATATATCAATTTGTCGAATTCAATTTTTTCTCTTGAAAAAATAAAATAATTTATCATAATGTATTTACTAATATCCTGAAGAACAGTTAAAGAAAAACAAAAAGCAGACTTCTGCTCTGAATATTGGAAGCAGTCTCAGTAAATATCTTACTTTTCTTTTGCTATGAAGAGACACTATGAACAAGGTAACTTATAAAAACAGTTTATTGGAGCTCATAGTTTCCAAGGATAAATCCATGACCATTGTGGTGGTAAGCATGGCAGCAGACATGTAGGCATGGTGATGAAAGCTGAAAGCTTACATCTCAAATCACAAGTAGAAGGCAAAGAAAACTAACTGGGAATAGTGTTGGGTTTTGAATTCTCAAAGCTCACTCCCAGTGACACACTTCTGAAAAATAAGACCACACCTCCTAATCCTTACCAAACTGACATATAATGGGGAATAAGTATTAATATATATGTGTCTATCGGCACTATTCTCATTCAAACAACCACATTAAGCATGAGAAAAATGCTTACAAAAATGTAGTAAAATGAGTATTATGTAGTAAAATAAGTATTAATATATATGTGTCTATCGGCGCTATTCTCATTCAAACAACCACATTAAGCGTGAGAAAAATGCTTACAAAAATGTAGTAAAAACAAAGATAAAAAGTCTTTTTACCTAAATCCCCTTGAAGGAGGTAGAGGAGGAGGAAGAGAAGAAGGAGGAAGAAGAGGAGGAGGAGGAGAAGGAGAAAGGGGAGGAAGAGGAGGAAGAGGAGATCACTGGCTAGAGAGATGAATCAAAGGTTAAGAGCAGTAGATGCCCTTGCAGAGGGCCTGGGTATAGTTCCCAACACCCACATGACAGCTCACAGCTGACTATTTCAGGACCAGGGGATCGAATGACTATTTCTGGCTTCACAAAAATCAGGCACACATGTGGTTCACAGATATACATGTAACAAAAACACTCATACTCATTTTTCAAAATTAAATATCAGATCAAATATCAAAAAATAAAAGTGTGAAGGGATGTAGGGAGTGGTTCTGATGGTCTGATTGGGAACGAATGATGAAGGTCCTTTCTCCAATTGGTTCTTAATCGATCAATAAAGGTGCTAGTGAACAATGGCTTGGTGGAAGAGGCAGGACTTCCAGTTTCCCACTGGTATGCTAGCAGGAAAGAGTTCGAGATGAGAGAGAGAGAGAGAGAGAGAGAGAGAGAGAGAGAGAGAGAGAGAGAGAGAGAGACCAGCCATATGAGATCTTGGACGGATTGGCCATTGTCCACACCCCGACAGGGCCTGCAGTAGCAGACAGGAGATTAGAAATGTAACTAAGCTGAAGGCAGATTTAGTATGCTGAGCTGGGAGTGAAGATAAGGACATGTTAGCCAAAGGAGACTTAGAAGTATCCGGATACTGAGATAAAAGCATTTAGAAATAAGCTGGTGTGTGTGTGTGTGTGTGTGTGTGTGTGTGTGTGTGTGTGTGTCTTTCATTGGCAGATCCAAAGGAACCTGGGTGGGGCTGGTAGCATGATCTGCCCAGAGCTTAAAGCAGGGTAGTAGAAACTACATGCTACAAACGGGTCTATTATTTTTCATTATTTTATTATATTAATAATATAATGTTATCTAAGTGAAACAAATTGATAATTGGGGACAAAAAAACATGCTTCCCCTTAAATTTCCCACCAAAACACAGACTTTTTGATTATTATTGACATTTTGGGTTTGGAGCTTCATCTTTGATTTTCTTCTTTTACATTTAAATTAATGTTGTGGTTGCCTTAGAATCTTATATTTAGATCTGTAAGAAAATATACTAATTTAAAAATATTTCATAGAAAGCTCAGGTCATTCCTTGGCCTACTGTTACTGCTTTTGTATGTGTGTGTTATTATTTTATTTTTAAGGAAAAAAAGCATTAAAACATTTATCTAAATAAATTTATCTAAATAATAAAACATTTATCTAAATAAGAAAGAAATCAAAGGCAGAAATGTTAGAACATTGAATTTTTTAATGAAGGTCAGACGCCAAATGAGAATTAATACCTACAAAGAAATAAAAATAAATTTGCAAAGAACTTTAAACAAAAGGTTGACAAATTTTCCTTTTTTGCTTTAATGATAACATTTTTTAAATTTTTCTCTCAAACATTACATCCCAATTGCAGTTTCCCCCCCTTCAATTCTCCCATTCCCTTCCCTGCCCCTGCCCTCCCACAGATCCACTGCTCCTTCATTTCCCGTCAGAAAAGGACGAGCTTCCCAGAGAAGTATAGCAAATGCACAATTGCTTATATTACAACGTAAATATAACTTTTTAGATTCTCAGGAAAACTATGGAGTTTTTAATTTTTATTCAATAGGTATCAATAAAGCTGAATAATTATGTGTGACTAAAATAAAATTGATGAGTTTGGATAGTAAGTTCACTGAGAGTGAAATACCTGCAAAAGTCTGGATGCTCCTCTGGTGTGGAACTGTGAGGGGACTGCACGTGTTAGATTGGAGTGGAAATAACAAATACATTTCCAGCCCCAAAATACTACAGACTGCCTATAGATCTTTAGGGAGAATTAATTCTAAAATTGTATCTAGGCTTACTGGAGAAAAACACCATGTTCTCTTAGCAAAGTATGCCCAAGACACAGGAAAAGAGAACACAATAACTTTTTTCACCATTCCTGTTTAGTTGGTGATCTAAGTAACCATGATGAGTATTCAAAATGTCACGGACAAAAGATGCACATAAATTGAACACATAGCGTTTTAAGTGTATTGTCTTATTCACTCTAAGCAATCTCCTGACATATGACACACTTTGGTGAGCTGAATGAGAATGCCCACCATAGGCTCTTATACTTTTAATATTTGGTTCCCAGTTGGTGAATTGTTTAGGAAGGATTAGGGGGTGTGGCCTTGTTGAGGGAGGTGTTTTACTGAGGGTAAGCTTTCCTGTCATGCTCTCTGCCATGATGCTCACGAACTGACCCCTGAAAAGATAAGCACACCCCACTGAAAGGTTTTCTTTTTTTTAATAAGTTAGCCTAGGCCATGGTATCTTAAAATAACAATAGAACAGTAGCTAAGGTATCCATCGTCTGTGCACAGAGGAAACTGGGGAACAGAAATGTTTAATAACTCCCAAGATGAGTACTGAATGGGGTAAGATGTGGTGTAGGAACTGTATGTCACCCTTCTTAGAAACAAAGTTCTGCACAGCAGCACACAAAGACTCTCCTGCCTGACTTCTATATTCAAGATAGAAACAGATATAAAATTAAGCCAATCAACTTCTCCCACTTTATGGAAAAACAGTGGTCATGAACCTAGGCAACAAACCCTACACTCAAACCTTAGCCACACAGGACATTTTTCTAGCCTTAGTTTACCTCTGTAAATCAAGATCTCTGCCACAAAGTTACAGCCTAGGTTCTCTTGGTTGTCAATTCTCAACTAGAATTCTGTTTCTCTAGAGCATTAGCCTCTTTCATATATGAGAACAAGAACCCATATCTCAGCCCATCCTTGAGTTTAAGTCCTTCAATTAATTTTCTAATATCTTAGGTCCATACCCCGCCTTAGTCTCTTTAGGCTAGATTCTCCAATGACTACACCTCAAACCTAAACACCAAGTTATGGACATTACAGGGAGCTTTATGTAGTTTCTATTCTGTGTACCCACCAGGAGATAAAAGATGTTATGCTGCCTCCTGTCCCTCCAGATAGTCCAGTCACAGAGCAGGTAACACTAGATGCTCTTGGCATGGTGCTATGAGACAACCTCTGAGGATACTTCTAACTCTGAGAATTTGCTCTGTATTCCCTTAGTATTCTTATACTCAGAGGATTTTTTTTCCTATGGAAGAAAGAACGGTAAGGAAAGAAGAAAAAGCTCATCTGAAAGACATAGGTTGCACTGTATTGAAGCTAACCTAGTCTCATATGACTAAAAGTACTGTCAACCACTAAGAATAACAAGGAAAACACCTTCACTACTGAGTTCTTCTGGCTTCCCAGAGTGAGACAAAACATGAGTCAGTTGAGGTCCAAGATTATCACATGAAATAAGAACACAACCACTTGGAACTGGCTTGGTTCCAGCTATGTAGCAAACAACTTCATTCTGTTGCCAGGAGATGCAATGTTTAGAGATATTCCCCCAAACAAAACAAATACACATATAGAAACTGTCTACACTAATGTTTATCTCCTATTTCTCACCAGAATACAATATATTAAAAGCATCTTAGGCTAGGAGCTAAGTCAACTTAGGTTTAAATCCAGGCTCTGCCACTTTACAACAATGAGTCAGTTGGTTAACTCTCTGAGCCTCAATTTCTCAATCTAGAAAATGGATATCAGCTATGCCAGAGCAATTTGAAAACTAAATGTTACTAGTGTATTTGGTACCCCGTAGGATAGTAGGAAATGCATCTATATATCCTTCCTGCTACCTGATCCTGTCAACCCTCAAGTACCAGAGATCTTCCTACTGATCTCTGGTGCTCATGGTTTTCTGCACAAAGATTCACCCTCTGTCACTTTACTATTTATCACATAGACCTGCAGATTCCAAAGCTTCTTCCCTATTCATAACCTATGAAAACACCAATTACTTCAGTGCTAGTAAGTGATCTTTTTATAGTGAAAAGAACATAGAGTAAATGGCTTTACTGAATTTCCAAACACAACCCTTAACTTCAAAAACTTGAAAGTCCCGAAGGCAGGCAAAGCGACCCCAAACCTTAGAATACTGCCACTTTAATCGGATTTGTACCTTACATTTCTGGGTTAAGCTTTCATTTACAGTACAGAGTCTTCCCATTTAAAAACTTGAAGGACAAAAAGTGCTTTATAATAGTATAAGGATTTCAAGTATCATAAAAATCTTTTTTTAATTTACCTAAGTATATACTTTCTCTAAATGTGGTCATAATAGAAGATCTTGTTGGTGCCCAGTATGGAATTCAGTGTATTGTCCATGAGCGAGTCAAAGATTGCAGCCATAAAGATTCTCAGAATGATCAGAAAATACTATTTATTTTTATCAGCCCACTGTAGCTTTCTGTTGGCCTCGAGTAGAACTTGTCAGTTGCCCTCATTCTTAGGAATCAATTATTTTTAGATGTGTCTAGTTCAGATCCTTATATAAAATTATGACCTACTTTACTATGGTGGTATTTGTTTGAAATTCTGCATGTAGAGGTGCAACAAGGAAGGGAAACAAGAATGAGAAATTAATGACCTGGATATACAAAATAGGCTCTTGGATGCCTTTTACTAATTCAAGATGAAGTTTTATACAACACTACCTCTGAACATGATATATGATCAATAGACAGCAGTCTTCAAAGTCCCTAGGAGCCTAAGCAAAGAAGGCAGGACAGAGGGAACCACCTCTGTCATCAGGCTCATCTGAGGAACATCTGGGCTCTTCCAAGGTCATTGTCAGTACACATGGGTGAATTAAGATGCGAGAACAAGCCATTGTACATAGGACTTCGACAAAAGCAAGAGAGCTTTTTTTTGTTATTCCCTTTGTGTCCACCATATGATATTTTATGGCATATTGTTCATAATGTAAAAGGTCTGAGTCATTACTGTATGTTTATTCCTGATTATACTAAAGAATACAATTAACCAACAACTTTTCTATGAGCGTACAATTTTTTTTCTCCTGTTACTAGCAAACTACATTTAGTAAACTATCACTTCAGGGGATGGCAAAATAACTTAATAAAAGGGACAAAATATAGTAATTTATTATGAATGATGAAATGAAACATTTACTAAAATATAAACAGCCTGTGTAATTATACTAACTATAACTATTCTAAATTGAGCAACTTCTATGTGTCTGAACATATTTAGAAAGGGTTTTTGTGTATTTTTTAATAGATAGTAAGTTCAAAGCTCTAAAGATTAAGACATTTATTAAAGTTCATAAAGCTAGTGAGGGTATAGACAGAGTTCTAACCCAGACTCTCTGAGTCTGACCCCTCAGCTATGTAATAGCACAGAATGCTACTATCACTCTACAGTTGCAATCACTGAGCCATGATGTAATTGTATTGTACAATGAACCCCTTACCAAAAAATCATCTTGTAAAGGGTCTGAGATATTATTTAAGAATATCTACAAAACATTCTACTTCTACTTAACTATTCCATTCCCAAATTCACACACACACACACACACACACACACACACACAAATGGTTCTTTCCTCTTTGTGCTCCATCCTCTCACACCTCTCTGCTTGCTAACCACAAATCCTACATGTATCAATACTGCCGTCACCAGTAAGCATCTGTAAATATCTCAAACACAAACTCTATTTCTTAAATTACATTTTATTTATCTCCATTTTAGATTATCATTTATAATCTAACTTCCACTGCCACTACTTTTTCACACTATTGTTTCAATGACTGCTTTTCAACAATTTAAGGAAAATTTCTCAGAATTTTGTCTTTGGAATTTCTTTATTATCTATGGTCCTTTAGTCTTCTAAATTCATTGGTTCTAGTGAGATTGTGTTAGTAAGACTCACCTGCTACATTCTCCTTCCTCCTAGGGTCTGCATAGAGATAACATTCAAGAATATTTCCTCAGACTTTCTCTGGACCTACATAGTCACCAAAGATGACGTTATCTTTCACCAGATCATTAACTACAACCCAGAAGCAAATGGCTTGTTCCTAATCTCAGTGTCTTCTAAGCCTCAGACTTGCATTTACTTCAGTGAGTAATTTAATGACCAGGAAAAAAATATAATACGCATTAATAGTAAAATGTTAACATTGATTAAAGCATATCAGTTTGTTGAACATATCTAAGTGATTTTTACACATTACAAATTCAATACCGCCTCTGAGGAACTCCTTTTCTTCATTAGAAACAGGTAGTGTGAGTTTCTATTTTTTTCTCAGATCATCTCTATTTCATCATCAGTTTTTTCTGCATAACTTCCATGCTGGTGTCTCCATCTTCACTATCTCCTTGTTCTCCATCTGCATGCAAGCCATACTTAGATAAATCTTTTTGACTCATGCATCAGTAGCATCACCAATTATGAACATTTAACTGTCTTCTGTTCTGTAGAGTGAACATCATTACCTTATCAAATTTCTCCAACTCATGGAGTTTTGTACTAAACGTCTTATTTTTATTATAGCAAGCATCAAGAAGTACAACACATATAAAACAGATTACAGATTTCCATGAAGTTCAATCAGTCACCCTTACCTGGTTTCTGAATCATGTGACTATCAAAAGTCACCGTGGGTCCCTGCTTGACTTCTTTCACTGGTATTTCACTGTTCTGGTACATGTCCCCAGCTCTGTATTTTGCTATTCAAGTCACTTCTAACTTAGATTTCTAGTTCTTTCAATTCCTTACTACCTGTGACCTTTAGGAGCCTCTCCCAGTCCTATGCTTCCCCTCCAGATTTTACTGCTTTCCAGAGAACAACCTATGAAGCCCCTGTTATGCAAACTCTTCCTGTCCCAGCAGGAAAAGTAAAATCATTTCCCCTCTTGCTTATGTATATAATATGCTTACAATTCAGTATATTTTCATTTTGAGATTTGTACTATCTTCATTTTTGTTCTCTTAGCATTCACTCAGAAAATAACTTCCCTGAGGACATGGACTGAACCTGACCTACCGGGTGTCCCTGTTCTCCTGTACGAGACCCTCCAGAAATTAACAGTAGGCAATAAATGTAAGTTCTGTTCAACTGAATTAAGTCATGTGGTCCCAGAATTATGAAGTAATTAACGGGTAATGGAACTTTACTGGACTTTGCTATAAGTGTTCTTAAATAAATTTTTTTTATTTCTTTAAAACAAAAATTATAATATAATTTCCATCACTTCCTTTATTCTATGAAGACCCCCACCTCAATGTCATTCCAGTCACAGAATAAAGGACAGTCACTTTCATCCCAAAGCACTGAAGTCTCTCTGAATAAAGCCTTAAATAACTTAAAATCTCAATCTGCCATTTCATGTCAAACTCTGTTCCAACACAATTAGGGAATCAAAGAGAAACTACTTTTAACATGTTCTATCTTTTAAGTTGTCTTCACTTTGATGACAATAAGACACCATGGATTCTTCTTCTACCTCTCATATTCTCTTTGCAATACAGTGCTCCTGCTGAATCCTCCTGTGTAGTTGCCTGAGAGGAAGCCTAGGAATGAACTGGAATGGAGGGCGAGAGAAATGTGGGGCCAAGACAAAGTATTCTGATCAAGGCCCTTTATTTGAAGGGAAATCTAGGGTATTTATACACTTTTGCCACGCCCCTTGTAGGCGCATGGATATGACATAAGACTTGGAGGCGTGGCTAACATGTGGATAGATGCTTTCTAGCCCTTTCTGCTAAAGGTCACTCCCAACAAAGGCTAGCTCAGCAGGCAGTCCATTCTTCTTAGCTCAGGTAGCAGGCTCCAAGGTGCCAAGGCTGGTAATGCAATGCATCTCCTAGATCTTACTGTTGCTTAGTCTATTGTGGTAAATGACTTGGCAGGCCTGCTCAGGCCTGGGGGAAGGACACACTCCTGAATGCCATTGTTACATCTTTTTGCCACCTAACATTTACAATCTCTCAAATTTTATGAAATAAATATGCAAATTACATTAAAAATAACACTGTTGTCTCTTACACTGTGTGAAATTTTTTTTCCAAACAATATAGTGAATCTTTTCTTACAGTGTTTTCCCTAAATATAAATATGGAGCCTATGAAATATTTAGAATGCCTTGGTATTTGTATAAGCAATAACACAGACATCACTACTAGACTTGTTTGGAAGCCTACTGTTATGAAATCAGACCAAGCGTTAAAAATCTCGCTCTGCTTTCAGGCTCTTACTGATTTGATGGATGGATGGATGGATAGATGGATAGATGGATGTATGGAGCATTTGCTAATCTTTCTAAAGACTAAATTGGTTGGTCTCTACTAGTAAATGAGCTATTGGGATGGCACTGAACTGTTAGTAAGTAAACAAAATGATAAAACTGGCCTGATATGGCTGTTCCCTAAGAGATTCTATGAGCTGATCAATACAGATGCAGATACAGCCAACAATTGGACTGAGCCTGGGGACCTCAATGGAAGAGCCATAGGAAGGATTGAAGGACCTGAAGGGGATTGCAATTCAATAAGAAGAATAATATCAACTAACTGGACAACCTGGAGCTCCCAGGGACTAAACCACTAATCAAAGAGTATACATGGAAGGAGCCAGGACTCCAGATATATATGTAGCAGACAATGGCTTTATCTGACATTGATGGAAGAGGAGAGAGGCTTGATGCCCCAGTGTAGGGGGATGCTAGAGGGGTAAGGCATGAGTGTGTGAATGGGTGGAGGAGCACCCTTACAGGGGGAAAAGGGAGGAGGGAGAGGAGTATGGGATAGGAGGGTTGTGGAGGGGTAAGTAAAAAGAGGGATATCGTTTGAAATATAATTGAATAAGATAATTAATAATTTAAAAAGGAAAAAATGATTAAACCAATAAATGGTGCATTTACATTTTTCTTCTGTATGACCTTCTATGAAGGATTTTTTTCCTTCTATGAAAGTGACTTTATCTTTAAAATATTGCACCTTATACTTTCATCTCCTAATGCTACTGAATTTATGAATGTGACTCATCATTTCTAATCAGTGGAATTGAGTTGCAGCTTGGCTAAAGAACAACTACAGCTTGATTAAGTTTTCAGTCTCCATGAAAGAAAATATCATTCTTATAAATGGAAAGAAAAACTGATCACCTGGAAGTTTTCTAGAAATTAAAGTGCATATAACACCTTTAGTGGATATTAGTTCCTACGTAAAACTTCCATGTTATCCAAGTAAAAGTGTTTTATTTTTCAATATCATGGTTATGTTGATATATGAAAATTGTCAAAATATTTGATGGTGTCCAACTGACTCAGACTGTTAAATGATAAAGAGAGAAGAAAGATTTGTTTCTCAGGTTTATTGTGGAACTCATGAGTAATGTGTTAGAAAATTTGCCACCTATGGAGCTCTATAAAAACAGAAATGACATCCTTTTAATCAGCCATTCTATAAAAATGGATGTTCATACACTTACATTTATAAGTACCAGTTTTTCCCTTTTAATTGCTACTTCCAAGGATGCCTTCATCTGTTTATTTGCTTAAATGAAATAAAAAAAAAATGCTTGATTTTTTTTTATCAATCTTTATCTGGTGCTTACTTACTCTCTCTGTTTAATATTTAAATTTAAAGAAGTGATTCCAGAAAATATAGACATCAATCTACAAAGTGGAAATAATTTATACTCAATTTGGTAAAATTTTTATAGCATCTGGATCTAAATAAAAACCAGACAATACAATGATCCACAACACAGACTTTTGAATCAGAAAGACCCAAGTTCAAATTCTTTCTCTAGAATATACGAAGAATGTCATGTCAGCCAAGTTACTTAAGTATTTAAAGCTTTAGTAAATGCTTATTTCATAGGATTGTAGAAAGGAGTCCCATAAAGTTGCTGGGACCATAATACATACACACTATAAACTATAGCTATTCTTGGGAAAAGTAATATTTTTTCCACTATTTTTCTGTTGTTATTTGGATTTGAATTTTCAGGTTTCTTCTTGGTTTTTTTTGGTGGTGTTTTAGAAAATATCTGTATATGCTATAATTAGAAATGAAGGACATTCAATAGAGAAACAGAATCACAATGAGAAGGGATTAAAAATGATATCTCTGCTTTGGTAAACAAGGTTGTGATTTGAATAGGTTTGGGATTTTGATTTTTTTTTTTCTTTTACATTCAATTTAAATAAAACTCCTTAATTTAGAAACTACAACATGTCAAGTGATCAACATTGAAATAAAGCCTAATGATAGGAAGAATACCCATTGAAAAAATAAATTCTGCATGTAGTACAAACATGTTTCTGGGGATTAATCAGGATGATCTAAATTTTCAAATACTGTAAGTGGAATGAATAATTTCACACCACTTAGGAGGTCTCTGTTCATTAACTTTAAAAATAGTTACAATGTGTGTTATTTCCATTTGTATATACTCATGAGTTTGCTTATCATTTTTTTCTTTTTTTATTGAATATTTTATTTACATTTCAGATGTTATCTCCTTTCCCCACTTCCCCTCCCACCCAGAAACTCCCTATTACACTCCACCTCCTCCTGCTTCTATGAGGATGTGTCCCCACCTACCCCCCACTCCCACCTCCCCACCCTCGAATTCCCCCCCACTGAGCATCCAGCCTTCATGGGACCAAGTACCTCCTTTTCCACGTATGCCCAACAAGGCTATCCTCCCCTATATATACAGCTGGAGTCTTGTGTCCCTCCCTATGTGCTCCCAGGCTGGTGGTTAAGACTCTGGGAGCTCTAGTTGGTTGGTATTGTTGCTCTCCTCATGGGGCTGCAATCTTTTTCAGTTCCTTCAGTCTTCTCTCTAACTCCTCCATTGGGAATCCCTTGATCAGGTCAATGGATAGCCATGAGCATCTTCCTCTGAATATGTCATTTTGAATCACTAATGCTCTTTTGACAGAGTGAAGAGAATCTTCTTGAGTAAGGTCCAAAAGTCCTTCTTGTTGTGTTAATATTTTAAAATGGTGGCACCAATCTGACTTGTTCTTTAACAGCCGCCATCTTCCTGAGTAGACAAGGTCTGAGGCCACTAGCAGTGGCTGGTTCTCATTGCTGCTCAGCTTAAGCCACCAGCTCAGATGGCCAGAGACACCAGCTCTGCCACCCACAAGATGCAAGCATGGGAGATGGCTCTGCCAATCTTCCACGCTGTCTCACAAGGCTGGGCTGAGCCCAGACTAACCCACCATCGATGTGGTACCAGTAGAAATGAGACTCTAATGTTTAAAAATTATCCGAAGGCTTTATATATTTGGTAATGCTCAATAAACAAGATGCCCACACAATTAGAGGTGTGTCCCAATATCTAACCTTAAGATATAAGTTGTTACTCAGGACTGCTCTCGATACATGAGTGGTCTTCCATGGCTCCTACATCTCTGCCCTTTGCCATCCTCCTCCTTCTTCTCCTCTTCCTCTCCTTACTCCTCCTCTTCTTCTCCTTACTCCTCCCACCTTAGCTCTTCCCAATGTGCAGGTAAAATATCCTGCTACACCTTTTTATATTAGCTAATCAAAAATTATAAAGGACTTTTTTATTATTAACCTTAAATATTAGAACACTGAAATAAGGTTAACATAAACTCATATGTATTCTATTTGTAACTAAGGCAATGTTATTTTATACTTAGCACTACAATGTAACAATAACTTTTCTTAATTTTTTATAGTTCACAGATTATTGGAAGGTAGTTTATCTTAGATATTACTTTTGTTTATCTGGTATGTTTATAAGGGATAGAAAACATTACAAGGAAGTGAAGTGGCTGGTACTCGTTATATATATATATATATATATATATATATATATATATATATATATATATTCAACCAAGAATAAAACTTTGAGATCTTAGTCTACCAAGCACACCATTGTAATCAAGGCCTGCTTTCGTTGATGTGGTATATGCCACAGCACAGCAAGATGCTTTTCATATCCAGGAGGAATGTAAATTAAACGGCTTGCAGTCAGAGGAGTTGTCACTTCAAAGTCAGGAATGTGTGTGTGTGTGTGTGTGTGTGTGTGTGTCTGTGTATACAGCTCTTAACTGATTAAAACAGAAAATAAAAAACTACAAGGGAAGGGAGTGATCGCACAGAGTATTTACTGTTCCTGTAGAGGACCCCAGATTTGTTTCAGTACCCAAATGGCAACTCACAACCACCTGATACTATAGTTAAATAGGACCTGATGACCTATTGTATGTGTGTGTGTGTTTGTGTGACATATGTACATTGTCACACAATGTACATGACATAAGACAGCATTTATACTTAGTATAATTTATACTTAGTATAAAATACTTTATACTTAGCACTACAATAATAAATTCTCTTGACTTTTTTGTATTACTTCACAGCTTAATGAAAGGTACCTCATCATAAATGTTACTTTTATTTATTTTTTTATCTTTTGCTCCTTTCTCTCCTTATTTTTGTTATCATATGTGTATATACACACTATATATATATATATATATATATATATATATCAAGTATTCAAAATAATTTTGAAAAGAGAGTAACTTTTAAATTCTCTTCAATTCCTAGCTTATTCAATGTAAAATCTGCCGAGATGAGAGAGAGAGAGAGAGAGAGAGAGAGAGAGAGAGAGAGAGAATCTGTTATGGACTTCAATTTATTATGTCTTAAGTCACATTTTCTTTAACTCACTTTATGCCCACAGAGTAAAATTTAGCTGATTTTTAAAAAACTCACTAAAATCTCAATATCAAGAATAAATCTGGATATTAATGAAAAAATGAAAGGATATGTTATAAAGTATATGAATGTTAAACTTTTACATTCATTCTATTTTCTAATTGATTAATATGTGGAGTACATGAACTTTGATCTAAGAATCTTATGTGTAAAACATTTCTGAGAGACTTAAGGCAATGCTGCTATATAATGAGTGTCAGCTTGCCTGAGGGGAAATGTAATTTAAGCACATATTACACAGAGAATATAGAATAAAACACAATCTCCAATATGTTCAACTCTCAATCACACCTGTCTCCAGAAATGTTTTTTTCTATAAAATTCTACTCTTTCTGACCTCATGGTAGAAGCTATTCATAGTGATATCCCAAAAGACAGTTCAGTGGGCCTCTAATTCTTGAATCACTTAAACTCCCCATGAGATGAAATAACATTAATTTAAAGTTAAAGAAACATCAAACTCAAACCCTAAAATAGGATGGGAATGTTTAACATTAAACATGTTAATGGTCCTCATAAAAAAATTAGATAATGCTAAATCACAATATCACCTGGCATTTGGTTGGCAAAGGAAAATCAGAGGCCCTTTTCTCTTTAAATTTCTAAAATAATCAACAATGCTACTGAAGATTGGGGCTAAAAAAGATGTAGGAGGTGCCTATAACGGGAAAGAAAATAGCAACATACAAAAAGACTTGAGAATTGCTATTACTAAGGTAAGAACCAGGTGTGGTGGTGTGTACCTGTAATCCCAGCACTGGAGAGAGACAGACAAGAAGATTACCAACCTCACATACACAGAAATATCCTGTTCCAAAAAGACAATAAAAAAGAAAGTCAACAGACATATAAAGGGTAAAAGGTTGTCAAAGAGAAAGTCAATAATTAAATCCCAAATGATGGTGTGGGGACATTGACCTTGGACTCTTCAAAAGAAGAAAATGGAGACTGTCAGATCTAGCTACATAGGAAGCAGCCATTGCAAAAATCCCTTCCTCCCCTGGTCCATCGTGATATAGTTACCCTGAATATGTATAATTTACAAATTGTGCATCACATTTTTAAAACACTAGAAAGCAGAAAGGAGCGGTCTCAGCTAGAGGAAGGAGAGACTTGTAAAAATAGTTGAATGGGAGTTCTGGAAGCTGACTTACCCTCTGAGGAGACATACTGCGATTCCTTGAACACTTGAGGAAGGTAAGTAGACACACAAGTCCAGGCCTCTCTCAGGATTGCTATTAAGGATGGGACTACAGCATACCCAATATCACAACCTTAGAAAAGGACACTCTTTATTCTGAACCTAGATGGAGAAAGAGAGCAAGGAGGAGATGGGGGGGGGAGAAAAGGGAGGAAGGAAGAAATGAAGGAAGGGAGGGAGGGAGGGAGGGAGGGAGGAAGAAAAGTCTTAGAAGGTTGTGAATGTTAGAACTATAGCTCTGTTTCTTGTGTTCTTTTGGTGCTAAGTATTTTAGACATCTACTGCAGGAAATTTTAACCATGGCAATGGATAATAAGCTGAACAATGGGCACGCCAGAGTGGACAGGGAAAAGCCCATAAGGCTTCAGTTCTATACAAAGCACTATAGGCATCTGAGGAATGTTATGAATGAAAAAGTCATTGTTTTCCAGAGAAAAGCTTACCAATTGTTTGTCCAGTGCCATATGGTCAACCCTGAAAACTTACATACTAGTAATATTATATGGACTAAGCAGGTTCATACATATTTACTTATCTATTTAGGAACATATACATGTATACATATATGCATGAAATAACAATTAATGAAAGAAGAAGTCATGAGGTAAAAAGGGAAAAGTGGTGCAATTATAACATCAATATTCCAGTACCCCAAACTATAATATGGTAAATACCCTAGAAAACTAATAGTGACTTAAAAATATACTTACATCAGTAGAAATGAGAGGCTATAAGCAAAATATAACAAATAAGACATTTTAAAAAATTGAAATTCTATGAGAAAAAAATATACGTCTCTGAACAGGTTAAAAAGTGTCTCAAATGTATGTAGCTCACTGAAGCAGATTAACATTTGAAATAAGTAAAAGACACAAAAATCTCAAACTTACAAACTGTATTTCAATTCCTAGCTAAATAAGACACACACACGTACACACACACACACACACACACACACACACACGATGAAATACTGATCCTGAAGTACAGCATTTAGAGACAAAATGAACAAGACTTTTCTCAGATTTGAGAGAAAATGCCTGTCCTCGAATTCATGAAACAGCAATAAATCCCAAGCAAAACAAAGAAAGCTAAATTTACAGAAACATAATCGTGGTGACACTGCAGGAAATATGAAAGCAGATAAAGAGAAAGAGAAATGACTGAAAAAGCAATAGCAACTGATGACTGACAACAGCAATGGCAGAGGAGGACCAGAGGAAAAAGTTCACATTGTGTGCTGAAAAAGCAATCACCTATCAACTCCAGTTCTGCACGTAAAAACACACAAATTCTTCCCTGAAGGAGCACCAGTGAGCACAAAACAAAAGAGCAGGCTGAAGGCAGGGAGCAAAGGAAATGAGGGCATGTAAGACAATCCGAGTGTGCTAAAACTTAGAGTGACCCTATCAGGAATTGTAAATTTGGCCTGGCTATAATGACCAACTACAGCCATCAAAGGCAAAATGCACAGACACATTGGTAAAATCCCACATAATTGTACATTTAGAATATATATTGTATTGTGTTTTATTTTACATCAAGTATTGTGTAAAAGTTGAGTTTTAAAAGAACATACATAGAACTTGAATAATAACAAGTTAGACAAAAGCTTCAATTCCTTTCAGATATTCCCAAATCTTTTAAGATGTGCCCCCAAATATTTATATTATGAGGCAAAGGGTAGGAACAATCACTAACCTCAGGTAGGATGGAAAGGGACAGGCACTGAGCACCGGAAGATAATATTCGAGGAAGAGAAAACAGTATGAGCCTGAAGAGACATAAGGGACAAGTGTAACCTTCATCTTTCCCCTTTGGTGTGACTTTAGAAAGTAAGAACAGAAATCATCCAGCACTCTCCTGCTGAGGGGTCACATAGATGATTCACCAAGCTTTATTACAAAGGGAAAAAATAGGAAAAAAAAATACATGTTATGTAGACACTTGAAGCAATTCCCACAGGTCACCATTAGAGAAATGTTTTATTAAGAGCAGGAGATAGAAGCTCCATCTTGTCATGAAACATATACAATTATTCGACATGGCTGAAATAAAGGCATGGATGGAAAATTCTGTTATAAAAGAAGGCAGAATCAGGATCGTATAGAAGTGCCTGGATACAACATAAAGTACAGAGTAAGGCTCACAGATGGGTGATCTCAGGACTTCAGTCAGTCTCTGTGAAGCAGATGGATACACAGGGCATAGAGAAGATACTAATTCATGCCCCACCATTGGTTAATTATTCCACAAGAGTCAACTGCTACCATAGTCTTCCCTCCAAGACTAATTACATTTTTCACACCAGAAATAAAGCTTCATGTAGCACCTTGAAACATACCTTTAAAAATCTGCAATTTGGGACAATTTTTTCAGTTAAGGTAGGAAATTGACTACTTAAAGTGGTTTGCATGCTTAATTAACTGTAATTTATTTAAAAGCACTTTAATATCAAAGTACTGCAGGATATATTTGAAGCTTAAATTATTCTTTTAAGAACTTTTATTTTTATTCTTTTTTTGTAAAATGAAGTAAAACTAAAGTTATCAAGTGGAAATAAAAACACAAAGGAAAACTAAAAGTGAGTACTGATAAAGTGTTGTGACTAAATAAAAACAGCTCATTAAACAGACATCTGAAGATTATAATTTAACCCAAGCAAAGACAGATTTTAGCAAATTAGAGTAATAATAGCACTTTGATAGAAAATGTCACAAAGTTAGACTATATAATTTCTTTTTAATCCTAATAAATTTAATTTATTGCAATTTAAACTTGGCTGTCTTTTTAATACCACTTTTTACTCAAAACTACATTCTTGTGTGTGTGCCTGTGTGTGTGTGTGTGTGTGTGTGTGTGTGTGTGTGTGTGTGTAAAATATCTCCATGCTGTACAATGTACCATCAAATTCTAAGATTCTAATGAAGTAGATTTGGTCACGTGAAAACACTTTTGTTTGAATTGACTCTTCATCCCTCAATTCAAATGGTCTTTGTGGCCTCCTAGTTACTGGTAGCACAAATGTATTTGCCAAATCCATATGTAGATAGAAATCAACTAAAGATACAAGCAGCTATACTTTTATAACTGTAAACACATGCATTCATGCTACAAGGGGAGGACATAAGAAGAGTAAAGTCTTTGCTTTTTTTTTCTGTTTATAAACAAACCCTACAATGATGTCATATACACAGTCCCTGAGGGTTCCATGTCCAGACACTAAGCATCTGTAAAACATAGTCCCATTCCTAGTTCTTTCCGCCTGTGATATGGTTTTCTAGTCTTACCCTTCTTCTATTCTCTCTGCTAACCCACCTGCCATCACGGATGTATAAGCATATGTAAATAATGCTATGTTAAACACCTCCAGTGGCTATGAATGACTATTAAATTTATATATAGCCTTCACTAGCCTGGGTTTTACAACATTTTATAGTATAATGTAACTGTATCAATAAAATATCATACATAAAATTATGTATCCTACTGTTTCTTACATTAAAATCTTTGGTATGACTCTCTGCCTGCTCATCAGAAGTGGGTATTTTTAATTAAACCATATTTTAAAGACATCCATGAGGACACAGAAGTCATAACCTTTAATTACTCAGAAGAAAACACACAGATATAAGTATTTACTAGATAACAAATTTTCTACCGGAGAATCTATTTAGTTATATTTATTACAATAAATTTTAATTCTTCAATAACTAAATCATTGAAGAAAACCAAATTCAAAATACTGTTTTTTTATTAAAATATTAATGTGTTACAAAGACTTAGAAACTAGCTTGGGGGAATCCTCATGCAGCCATATACCAGAGAAAGACAAGTCTCTTAGCCTATTCATTTGGTTAAGAATCTCAAACCCTTCCTATCTCTATAGTTTCTCGTTCTGCATAGTAATAAAATTGCTGACTATGTGTAACTGCATTCTGTTTTGAAAATATCAAAATCAGGAGCCGCAGATAGTATCTGGACATGGGATACCCCATACTTTACTATCCGCATTCAGTGCAAGGAGAGAAAATTTCTCTGCTAGGCCTTTTGCAGATTCCAAGAATCACAGTCCTATCCTGGATCTGCTGCTTCAAGAATTTTGTAGCATTTTTGTTTCCATGACTAACTTCCTGTCCCAAGACTACACTTGTTTGGGCTTACTTGGGGGTACTATCCTCCAGGAAGTAAGTAAAGTCCACAAAGCAGTTGTCCATTAATAAAGAAAAAGGGTATACATCCCATTCAGTGTTTCTAGGTTTTTCTTCTCTTTTAGTTTTCTCCCACAAAAAGAGATCCCAAATAAGGTGACTTCCATTGTTAGTGGAGACACCAGCAAACACTGTAACACACTTCTGATATGTTTCTCATTTTAATGTTTTAACCATCTTTCCCCAGCACCAAATAGCATAGTATGGACCAGAGAATTTCTACAGCTCCTATGTGTTACTAAAATGATGGGAGTTGCCTTAACAAGAAAAAAAGCAAACTAGATTCAGTACAAGGTGCCTTTATGTGGAGCAGTCAGGGGCTGGACTGGGAAGGGGATGGATTCTGAACTGTAAAAACAAAACAAAAAAAAGATTAAATAAAATAATAACATTAATCATCACCATAACAACAACAAAAACAATAATAATAAGAAGAACAATAACAACAATAAAGGTGCCCTTAACGTCCTTCCATGAACCTGCTGCATTGCTAGGTACAAGACTTTTAAATTCAAATGAGTTGCTAAGTTTACTCTTATGGGACAGTCTCTATTGCTTTCTCCTCCTCCTCCTCCTTCCTCCTCCTCCTCCTCCTCTTCCTCCTCCTCCTCCTCCTCCTCCTCGTCCTCCTCCTTCTTCTTCTTCTTTTTTTTTTTTTTTGGTTTTTCAAGACAGGGTTTCTCTGTGTAGCCTTAGCTGTCCTGGAATTCACTCTGTAGATGAGGCTGGCCTCAAACTCAGAAATCCGCCTGCCTCTGCCTCCCAAGTGCTGGGATTAAAGGCATGCACCACCACTGCTCGGCTCTATTGCTTTCTTCTAACTTGGATTTTTGCCTTAAGTAGTGAATCACATGAAGGTGGAAGTTTTGAGTTGTCTTTTACATAAAGCCTGTAAAGTTGTAAAAGCCTAAGAGTTACTGTTCTTACAAATGTTAATATTTGCATCCCTTTGCTCAATTGCTTAAGAGAAAGGTCAGATTTGAAAGATAAATAACCAACACAATGTAATTTTTTTAGTGAAAAGAATAAAATACTCGTTTTATTCTTTTGTTTCTGAGTTGATCTTTCTTGGTTTAAAATACTTTCACTTCTGATTAATTGAACATTTGAAAAGCAAATACCAAGAATCCAGCAATGTGTCCCCCATAAAAAAACACTAAAACTTTTTCTTCCTAGATCTGTGTAGTCTAAGGCCTATAGTCTTCATTAACAAGTTTATTTTATATCTATGATTAGGGCTGTTTCCGTATTTCTAGAGAAGGCTACTCTCTCAGTGAGAAGAAATATAGACTTTATCTAGCTGGTGGCAAGACTTACAGAAGGAATTGGTTACATAAAAAACAGTTTCCTGCAAATAGGAACATAAGAAACACAGTGTTTCTTCATTTTCTTAGCACTATGTTTCCATTGCTTTGAAACAAATAATTTGTAGGCTGTTTGATTTATATGTGAGAAGACTAAAGCAATCGATGTTTCTTCAAGATGAGAAAGCAGATTCAAGTCATATTTTTATTTGTTGAGAAATATAATGTATCTATACTACAGGATATATTCTAAAAGTTACTCACTTGTTTGTTGAGCACTTGTTACCTAGCAACAATCAACAAGCTCCAGCCTTTAAAAAAAAAAAAAGAAAGAAAGAAAGAAAGAAAGAAAGAAAGAAAGAAAGAAAGAAAGAAAGAAAGAAAAGAAAATGCAGCCATCCATGCAACCGGACAGTGTGCTAGGGAGAACTGAAAAGGAGTCCTAAGATTAAAACCTCTGGTTATGACACATGGCAGGATTTGTTAAGAGGAGGTGAACATGTGAATATAAGAGCATTCACTCTTGTCATTAACGTACATGACAAAGATAGAATTTTGACGTTACAATTACAATTGCAATTACAAAACAGGTGACTTTGAATCCATCAAAGGTAAAATATCCTAGGTACATCTTACCTGAAAATCTTTGCACGTCTCTGAAAAGGGACTGAAGCCTTCTTTGAGGTACAGCTTGATAGTGTAGAGGGCAAACACTTGAGAAATGAAACTGGTTTCCAAGCCTCAAATGGTTATAGAGGGACACAATATATCTAGAGACTCCAGTCACACAAAGTTCACACATAAAGAAAATAAAACTGTGATAATAGAAATCTGTAATTTGAAGTAGGAGATTTATTAGAAAGGCAGAGTCCTTCTATATTAATTTATATATTTGATGTCTTCCTTAGGGTTTTATTGTTGTGAAAAGATACCATGACCATGGCAACTCTTATAAAGGAAAACATTTATTTGGGAACTATAAAACTGGCTTAAAGTTCCAGAGATGTAGTTCATTGTCATCATCGCAGAAAGCATGGCTGTGTGTAAGCAAACGTGGTGTTGGAGCTGAGAGTTCTACATCTTGATCTACAGGCAGCAGCAGAAGACCGTGTCCCCCATAAGACCTAGCCTGAGCATATGACCTCACAGCCCTCCCCAACAGTGGTACACTTCCTCCAACAAGGCCACACCTACTCTAACAAGTCTAAATCTCCTAATATTGCCACTCCCTATGGCTAAGCATTCAAACACATGAATGTATGAGAGCCATTCCTATTCAAATCACCATATGCCATATCCTTGTGGTAGAAAATGGGGTGAGATATGTGAGGGTACATGGGCTATACCATGGGATGCAGACAAAGGTCGGAAAACAACTCCCAGGATCTGGTTCACTCCTAACATTCTGTGGGATCAGATCAAACCCAGTCTCATCTATGTGCAAGCACCTCTAGCCACTAGGCTATCTTTACATGCCCTATATGCTGAATCTTGGTAAGGATGTAATGCCTTATCAAAGTTCATAAAGGGAATGGTGTGTGCGTTTCATTATGTATAGACTTCACATGAAAAATACTGATAAAAATTAATAGTAGAAATTATTTCTGTTCCTGAAAATTACATGATAGTAGGGAAAAGGAAGTGGTCAGTTGTTCTAGCAATTTCATTGAGGAAACATTTTTTATTTTCCACTTAGGACATGGTCATCTTGAATACGCTCAGAATGCATAAATTCTATTTACAAGTGATATATCAAGCACTTTACTCTGACTTCCCTAGGACAGGTAATATTTACCAACCAGAGTTCTTTTCCTTCTTTGTCCTTGAAAGCTTCTATTTTTAAATTCTACTTTGTAAGTTCACTCAGTTCCATTAGAGACAGATTGCAAAAACCGTAGGAGGAAGAAAAAGTAAATAACCAGGTATAGAAAAGAAAATAAGAAACCCCAACAACATATTGGCTTTGGCTTGAAACTAACACTGCTTCTAATAGTATCACATGTCAAACAGTCTATGAACCATCAGGTAATCAATCCTGAACTCTCAAACACAAGAATCATACACATGAGATTGACCAACTTCACTGGCAGCACTCTAGGACGTAAATATCGCTCAGTGGGGACTGAAACAAAGCAAGGGACTCATAAAGCCCTTCCAGATAAATAAGAATTCAATTGCCATCAAATGATGGTCTGATGTAATGAACATTTGTCTGGGTTGACAAAAAAATGTTGAGCTGGAGTATGTAGTTGACTGAATGTAGGCACATAGCAAGCCAATTAGTATGAAAGCCAGGCACAGTGAAATGGTACCTGGTAATTAGTGACAGCCAGTTCAATTTGGGGCATCCCACAGACCTGTCACCACTTGTCATTCATTTGGAAAATCATTAAGACTACAAGAACCTCTCCATTATGGCCTGTATTTGCTCATGTCATGTTCTACCAACTCCCTCTTAGCTATTACAATCTCTCTCATAGCACTGTCTATTACTAACAAACAAAACAAACAAAAACCACTGGCTCCACATAGACTATAGTTAGATCCTTAGGTATTTTTATTTTCTGGATTTTTTTTCTCTCATCTTAACATGTGTTACTTATATAATAAGTAATAAAAGTACTAGAAAGTGGGACATATTTGGAGTTTAGTAATGTAACAGAGCTCTGGAATGACACAGAAAGAGTTTGCCATAAACTCACAAAGAAATTTTTCCTTTGAATCTCGGATTTATACGTAACCTGGACTACATGTGTATCTGTGTTTGATTTTCTTACAGATTGGCTTGCACTGATAGCTCCTCATTTTCATGTAGCTGAATACTGATATATCTGGAGGCATTACATGAAAACTGGCCCTGTTCTGGGTAGTCCAAAAACATGTTTCATTTCTGTGGCCTGAAAAAACACAAGAAGGGCACTGAAACACCACTGACATAAACAACAAGCTTTTACACAGGCACTCTCAACTGTTTTTTTTTACTGCATTTATTCAGCATGAGAAAAAAGTAATGCTGTCTTTTACATTCTTCACGTCCTCCTTCTCTTCCCCATCTTTCCCCCTTCCCTCTTTCAGTATCTAAGCCTCCCGTGCTAGCACTGTAAATGCCAGCAGTGCCAACAGTTGGGACAGAGTCACCATTATAATCATCTATTTCTCATTATCTCCACTTTCCCTAGGGCACAAATTGAGGAATTTGAAAAGTCTAAGAAACGGTTGCACACGTCTGACCATGAGCAAGCTTCTTGTGTAGATGTCCAGTGTGCTTCTTAAGATTTCTGTTCCTGTTGAAGCCATTTTCACCAAGAAAACCCGAAACAAACTCATGGCCCAAAGATAGATAGATATACCTCTATAGTGTTGGGAGCTGACTTTTAGCAGAAAGCGGCTAGCTTATCTTTGCAGTCATCTTGAGCCATATACCCTGATAAGAGATTTGGTTTTCAATGGCCTACAACAGCTGAAGCACACTCTGATATCCCACATATTTTGTGTTGCTGTTTACTGCCCCCAGCTGCAAGGCGCACGTGGTAGCCACGCCTGCAAGGCGCACAGTGCACGTGCTACCCACGCTATAGACGCCTGTAAGGCTTATGTCATATCAATACCTGCAAGGCACGTGGTATCCACTCGCCTACAAGGCACGTGGCAAAAGCGTATAAATACCTCAGAATTCCCTTCAATAAAAAAGAAAAGAGACTTGAGACTTGAGCCTTGATCACACCCTGTCTTGTCTGCATTCTTCATGTCTCCTGCCCCAAGAGCCCCACTCTCTCTCTTGACCAGAGCACTTAGCCCCAAAGCGTTGAGGAAGAGTAA
Source organism: Arvicanthis niloticus (assembly GCF_011762505.2). Classification (NCBI taxonomy): domain Eukaryota; kingdom Metazoa; phylum Chordata; class Mammalia; order Rodentia; family Muridae; genus Arvicanthis; species Arvicanthis niloticus. The sequence goes on from NC_047668.1 coordinate 25,140,844, forward strand.
GGTTCTCAACACTATAGAAAATAAGTTCATATTGAAAATGTCCGTTTCAATGTAAACAGTCAAGAAAAGCATGTGAATGAATATGTTTCTGTCCTGACTGTTGTCACAGGCATAAATTGATCTGGGATTGACAGAATGGAAGGTAAGAGAAGGAAATCTTGAAACCATAGAAACCAGTAAAGCAAGCTGGATGAAAGAGTAGCAAAAAGGGGTGAGGAAGGAGAAGGCAATGATCAAAACAAATAGCTGAGCCCAGAAACTAGATGGAAGGAAGGCATTAACAGTATCTTTGACTCTCATTAGACTCCTAAGGCAGCAGAATCTACTAGAATAATTCAGGATCCAAGTATGTGCAGGTAGGAAAGAGCATTACCACCAAGCTAATGTCTACCTGAAAGTACCTACCTACTCAATGGTAAGAGTCACAATCACACACACACACCTATCCCTCATTCCTATTTTACTTTTCCTAAGGGCCCAAATTGAGGACCTTGAAAAGTCTAAGAAAGATGTTTGCTCACTTCTGAGCATGAATATGCTTCTTGTGTATGATGCCCATTGTGCCTCTTCAGAATGCTGTTCCTCTGAAGCCATTTTCACCATGAACACCTCAAATAAAATCATAGCCTGGAGATAGCCAGACACACCTTTACCGAAAAGAAGTAAAAAGTCATGCACAAGATGTTTTGAAACCTATTCTGGAAAAGAAAAAAAAAAAATCTCAACACTATAAAAACCAGTTAATAGAAAACTTTCCACATATACAAATCATATCGTTTATTTTAGTATAATTTATTTTCTTATACTGAGGCAAATTTAAAATTATTCTCTATATAAAATCTATACTTTATCCATCCCTATTCACCCACAGGAAACACCATCATAGATCTATACTGCAGACAATATAAGATAACACCAAATCAGACCTTGTTTGCCCTCAACAAATAGGAATTTTAAAGGGTATACTAGATGGTACTAGATGGTATACATTCTGAAAATTATAGGACTTAATTCATATACATGTACATGAGAGAGACAACAAAGAGGAAAAAGCTAGGGCTGCTTTCATATCAGTGTTAACATTTTTACAAAGATTTTTTTAAAACTTCTTTTTAAAACTTCTTTCATGTGTGTATCTTCTTGCATGTACTTTTGTATATCATGTGCATGCCTGGTGCCCAATAGGCCAGCACAAGGTATTAGATTTTCTGGAACCCCAGTTTCAAACAGCTGTAAGTTGCTATCTGGGTGCCAGAATGGGGTCCTCTGCAAGAGCAGCAAGTACTCTTGAAGCTGAGACCTTGCACTTGAGTTTCAGCAAACGTCGTAAGAGCAAATCTCCACAAATATTTCCAAAAGGTTTTCCTTTTTAATTTTCTACATCATACCTATAGAATCACAGTTTCTACAGAAGATAATCTAAATAAAGAGAAAACATTGGAGCAAAATAAATGATAACTTTTCTCAGGACCCCTCTTCTTACTTACTAGTGAGTCGAAGTAAGACCATCCAATACTGATTTTAAAATTGGCGTTATGTCTAAAGGTTTTGTTAATTACCTCCTAGGAAAGAAGGGTCAAAGATATTTCATGAAATATTTCTATCTTGAATAATCAGTTTAATATTCATAGGGTTTATATAAATACTACTTCTCAAGTCTTACATTGTGAACATTACCATAACAGATATCACTAAAAATTCTGTGGCTTTGATTCGTCCTAAAGTATACTGATCCTGTTCAAAGTAAGGAAAAAAGCCAAAAGAACAGCACCACAGGAAGTGTTTCAGAAAGCAAGTTTGCATTGAACTTAACAGTCCAAGAACTCTGTGCAGAAGGAAAAAATAATTTGTGGTAAAAATGAAAATGGACCAAAAAGGCAAGCATGTCTGAGCTCACAGATGCACTTGTTAACTCCATCAAAAGACAATACATACAGCCCGGCATTGTTAACTCTGTCAAAAGGCACAGGATTCAACCTGGCAAAAGGAAATTGTTGTATATTTTTTAAAAAGAAGAGTTAAAGAAAATAATGAGCACTGAGTCCTGGAAGAGAGAAACAAAGAAAATTTGAATGTCTAAGTCAAAAGGAGATAGATGAATAAACAGGCCAGAGGAGAAGATCTTGTGGGGCCTGTCAGGAAACTGAAAAGATTATCACAAGATGAGGAGTGCAAAAAAACCCAGATAACATATTTAGGAAAATAAGCTCCAAACAGCCTGCATGTGTGTATCTTTCTACAAAGGGCTATTTTTGTTTGGTTGGTTTTATCTGGTTGTCTTCTAATACTGAGAATTGAACGTAGGACCATGTACACCTAATCAAGTGCTTGAGCTACATCCCTCTCTAGAAAAGCTTTATTTTAAGCTTTTTTTTTTAAATGTGTCATAACTTGAAAGTGTTTTTAAGGAACTAAAACATGTAAATGTCTCCTACAAGACAAGGTTCATAGAGAATATTTACAAATTTCTGAAACAGGAAAGAATCATCACATAATATCATTTGTAACATTTCACACATGTTTGACTTGCTAATTAGACAGTTGTATATGCACAAAAGCATATATGAGTAATATATTCAACATAATGACTTTTATCATTCAAATGGAGTAGTGGGAATAGGAATAGTAGCTATATATAACATATTATTTCCAAAGTGGTTCTGAGCAAGAGACTATGCCACATAATTTCTACTTTATGAAATTTTACATAAAAAGGTGGTCATTATTAGTAACATTTTAGAACATTCAAGCAAATAGATTCAGAGAATTTAGGAAAGGTTCACAAAGTTAACTGGTGAGTAAATCTAAAGCCACATTTAGCTACACTATGTATTGCCTAGCAACTGTTAAAATATATTATGCAAAATTAAGTTGTGTAAAATGTCAAATGGATACATTTTCAAAAGTAATACAAAGAAAATAATACAAGGTTTTCTACCACACAAGGTGAGTAGTATTCTAATGGAAAATTATCTTCAACCATGCATAGTATCTTCTACATTTAGTACAACTTATTGTGTTGTAGAGCTTACATCTTTTTGAAGAAATGGTTAGGATTTATACTGACTAGTTTTATGGCAGCTACACAGATAGAGTCATCTTGGAAGAAGGAAGTCAACTGAGAAAGTGTCCCCACTATATTGGCATGTGGACAAGACTGTCATTGCTCTACCCAACTGAAATGGTAGGTCTAAAAAAGACCTAGGAGAGAAACTTTCATTATGTTTGCTTTTTTTTAAAAGTCAACTAAATAACCAACTATCTTCTGGAATTAGTAAATAAGAACAAGCCACATGCCAAAGCAGTAGGCAGTAAGAGATAACAACGATTAAGAAAGAAAGTACTGGGATATATACTAAAAGAACAATTCATAGAACCAAATAAAGACGGAGTTCTCTGAAAACAATAAGATTGCTAAGCCCCAGGCCAAAATAACTGAAAGAAAAAGACACAACACTCAACTTAAAAGGGTAGTTAGGGCAGACTCCAGTGAGATCGAGTAGGGAATTCTTATAGCCAACTTGGAAGACTTATATCCCCACACTATAACTTTAACTTTTTCCAACCCTACTTTTAATGATGGTTCATAAATGTTTTAACCTCCCCTTCTATCCCACCACCCACCAGAGGTAGTGGAAAAGAAAGAATATAGGGGAAATAGACCTATTTAGAAATGGTTCTTTGGAGTAAATCCTATCTGCTTTGCCAGGAAATCAGCAGTTCAGTTCACAGGTTAGCAGCCACAGCTCGATTCACTGGCGAACACTTCACTAATATGACAGCTGTCCATTTCAGTAGTGTTGGGATAACAGCATTGGTAATATGACCTAGAAGGTACAGGCAGGCCTCAACCAAACCCACAGGAGTCAGTAGAGGGACCAGGAGGAATGCCAGCAGACATTCTAGGCTGTGCCTCTCTCACCCATTGAGTTCTACTTATACTCCCTCCAAATACCATGTGTCCTCCACGGGTCTTGTCTCAGCATTTTGTTTGCCTCAGCATAAGAGTCTTAGCAAGACTCCATGTAAGTCTGTCTCAGCTGACATCACTTTACCAATGAGCACAAGTCCACAGAAGCAGCAAGAAACTGCAGCACACCACCAGAAGATTTTTGTGTGATTCTCTCTATGAAGTCACAACAAATGGAGCTCAACTAGGCAATTTAAGGCAGACCAATACATGTGTGTCATGAGCAAAAAAATCTTCATCAAGTGTCCTTTCACTTGTTTTCTTTAGCAGAACATCCTTTCACCTTTGTCTGCTTCAATGAAATGCTCCTTCACAGGTCGGCTTTAGCCTTTCACCTGTGTCCACTTCAGGGAAACGTTCCTTCATGTGTCTGCTCTAGCAAAATGTTTTTTCACTTGTGTCTGCTTCATAAAAACACTCCTTCACATGTTTGCCCCAGGAAAACATTATCCAACACTTTTTAAAGAACCCTTAAGTTTCCACTATCACAACCTACCAAGAAAGGGAGAGACTTTGGAACACTCAGTCTTAAATGGATGTCTTCATCAAAGCTGTTCTCTTAATACTCAGGGATCCATGGAGAAGAGAAGTCAGAAAAATTCTAAGAGCCAGAGATGGCAGATAACTCCAAAGATCCATTATCTTCCAGACACAACAGGTTCTAACCATATGGGGTCTTAGCGCTTGATAGAGGGCAATGGACATCGGTTCCCACCACTAAGAAGAGGCCATATGCAATAGATAGCCACTCAAAAGAAAAAAAAAATTAAAGGAGGAGAAAACTTGATCACAATACAGTGTTTGAAAAATATTTTTCTATAAAAAATAAATAAATTCTTAAAATTAGCAATAAAATTTTGTGAACCAAGAACAGGAATACATTAAGAAGCTCACATATCATGACCAAATTGTATTCACCACAGGAATACAAGAGGTGATCAGCATATGCAAATCAAATTGTAAAGTAACATGCAAAGAAATTTAAGGACAGAGATTGCAAAATTATCTCAGAAAATACAGAAGAGGCTTTTAATGAAGTTCAATTATTTCTTCACAATTAAAAGTGTTGAAGAAGCTAAGAACAGAATGAACATAGTTCAGCATGACAAAAACTAAATATAACAAACCTATAGTAAATGTTATATTACATGGGAAAACTGAAGCAGGGGTGACCATTTTCACTATTGTTATTAAAAACAATGCTCAAGGTATATACTAAAAACGTAAAGCAGTAGAAAAAAAAAATGAAAAGGATATAAAAATAAAATTTGGAAAAAATATCCCTGTACATGACATGCATGATTCTTTGCTTGAAAGACCAGATTCCACCAGAAAATTTCAGACCAATAAGAAACATTAGTCTTTTCTATCAAACATTGTAAAATGTGTTTACGACAAGAAATTCAAATCCTTATATCTCCCCCACGTTGTAAGACTATTATACAAAGATTTCAAACCCCCCATCTCGCAAGTTGTAAAACTTGTTTTGTTAACACAAAGGCCCTGCTCTTAGAACTAAAGTGATGAAATAGGCCTCCCTTTGCCTTTTCTTCATTTCCTGAGTACCAATTCTTTTAAACTTAGCCAATCATGAAAGACTATGAGGTTACACAGCAGACAAAGGGGAAAAGACACAGTTACCATCTGCATTAGAGTAAAATCCAAGTGCATTCCTGCCCAGTGTGCTTGCTCTTTCAAATGTATACTCTTGATCCAGAGTAAACTTTAGCTTTGTCCAGATACTTCAACTGGACTGGTGGTCTGTCTCTTTGAAACCGCAAGCTTATTTCTAAGAGACCTGATTCACATTTCCAACAAAGTATCAGGTTATAAAGTCAATATACAAAAGTCAGTACTTTTTAAGGATACAAATAATGACATTGAAATCAGGGGCAGAGCTAGGGGGTAGTGAATCTCACTCATGACAGTTTTAAAAAACTAACAAACAAATGCAAATAAACAGAAAAGGATAGTAACAAACATAATCTAATCAAGGGAAATATAAATCTTTACAATGGAAAATTTAAGACACTGAAAAAAGAAAGTGAAAAAAGACACTAAAATATGGAAAGGCCTTCCATGCTCATGGATTGGCAAAATTAAAATATTAAAAATGGCTGTATTCAGCCTGATAAGGCTGTCTCCTTAGAGGTCTCCCAGAGTTGGACATACCCAGAGACAGATACCCACAGCTATCCATTAATCTGATCAAAGGTTCCCAATGGAGGAGTTAGAGAGTAAATTGAAGGAACCATAAGGGCTGGTGGCCCCCTGAGGAGAGCAACAATACCAACCAGCCAGAGCTCCCCAGGGTCTAAACCACCAGCCTAGGAGCACATATGGCTAGCCACATGACTCCAGCTGTACATGTAGGGGAGGTTGGCCTTGTTGGTCAATGGTTGAGGTCAATGGTACCCTGAAGGCCGAGCACTGGGTGGGTGGGGGGGTAATCTGAGGGTGGGGAGGGGGGCTGGGGGTAGGTGGGTAAACACCTTCATAGACGCAGGAGGAGGGGGGATGGTATAAGGGGTTCCTGGGTGGTGGGGGAAATATGGTAAGGGGATAAAATTTGAAATGTAAATATTATATCCAATAAAAAAGGGGAAAAAATAGAAAAGCGGTTAGAACCAACATTCTTAATAAAATGTCAGCCCTCTTTAAAAAAAAAAAAACTATCTTGATACTAAAATTTGTTTTGAGAATTGTATATTGCAGAATGATCAGCCTTGGTGTATCTACTCAACAAGCAAGCTGGGCAGACCTGCTCAAACCTCTGAGGTCCGGGAATTCCATCTGGAGGCAGCAAAGACACAGCATCAGAGGATTGTCAATTTGCTCCCCCCCCCCCACTCCTCTTCTAATATCTCAACGCCCATAATCAGCTTGAAGAAGCTAATGATGAGTCAGCGCCCCTATTCCCTGGGCATGGGGACTAAGGTGGTAAATGTTGGGCTGTCTCTCTAGGGAAAAGTAGTGGTTTTGTCAGAATAGAGAGGATTAGCTAGGGTTTATTGCATAGCCATAACTTATTAGTAGAAATCTGTATAATTAATATCAAGATGAAGATATAAATTCTTAAATGGCACCAATTTACTTTGTTTACAAATTTTAAGGTTTTCATTGGCATGAGCTTCTTAGTGATATAAGAGTGAGATGAATTTTGTTACTCTCATAGGCATTGTACCAGTATAACACATTTAGGAATACAAAGCTTAGACCCAGTCCTTCTTTAACTTTTTTAACTGATTTGAGATGGTCAGCCTGTGAGTTAAGGGACTATAGCAAATTCATGACTTGGAGTTTATTATAAGGGTGTTCTCTATGTTTTATTTAGAAATAGCTGAGTGGAGTTAACAGGCAACAGTCCAGATTACCTTACATGGATAGCTGGTTTTCAAAACATCAGAAATCCTTAGAATTGACATGACAAACATTTCTGTATTAATGTTCATTTTCATTAGAGACCTGTCTGCTCCGGACAGCTTCTTATATTGAATTCTAAGAAGAAATTGAGCATCCTTGGAGTTACTCCAGTTGTGGTGAGACAGCCACTAGGCAAGAATTGCCACTTTCCTTCTACAGACAAATTACTGTCCAGAAAAGGACACACTTGCAGAATAGTCGACTGATTATATCTGCCTAGACAGAGTAATCAGCCCTTAATAATTCTGCAGCACTAAGGTCTGTCAGATGATCCTGGGCCAGAAGGCAGAAGAACAGATGCTCCAACGTTTTGAAGTAGAGCGAGTGTCCAGGTGTTCAGAGGTCTCTATAAATTGGCTAAGTTTTAGAAACTATGATTTGTGCTTCCCACAATTATAGTTAACTCAGTCATTCTGGATTTCTGATGGGGTTGAAAACATATAGCTATTGACCTTAAGAGAAAAGATTTGAGTGGATGGTCGTCAGCTGGCATTCATCCTAAAGCCAGGTTCAGAAGTAAATGTTTTAGTTAGAATAGACAACAGAGGAGCTGGTTAGTCAACAAAAGGATGGACTGGGTATTAGGACTATCCTGTACCTCACTGGCACAAATTGGCATAATTATGCTCTAATTGTATTTTGAGAGAAAAGTTTCATTTTAACAGGAAGGGTGATGTGTAGGAGGAGCTAAGGTAGGAGGAGTACTGAGAGGAAGAAAGGGAGTAAGAAGAGGAGAAGAAGAAAGAGAGGAGAAGCTAGGTGATGAAAGAGAGAAAGAGGGGGGAGACAGGGAGGCAGATGTTCAAGTATCTCCACCAGTCAAAGATAGTTGTTATATCTAGGTTGGTCAGTGGGTTACACCTCTGATTGAACAATTCCAAACCTATAAAGCCTATGATTAACATTATTTTTAAAAAATGTATAAATGCAAAAAGGAAAATGGGGCATGGGATAGGGGTTTCCTAAGGGGGGTGGGGGGGAATGGGGAAAGGGGATGCCATCTGAAGTGTAAATAAAATATCTAATAAAAAAAGAAAAAAATATTAATTAAAAGTAAAAAAAATGGCTGTATTGTCAAAAGCATTCTATAGATTTAATGCAATCCTTATCAAAATTTCAATAATATCCTTCCTTAATAGAACTAGAAAATTAATTAATTGTTAAATTAATGTGGATAAAAAAGTAACAAAGGCCAATTCAATCCTAATCAAAAGAACAATGTGTTCTGGGCCAGAAGGCTGAAGATTTGATGTTCCAACGTTCGGTAGTATAGGGGCTTTTCAGGTGTTCAGAGGTCTCTATAAATTGGCTAAGTTTTAGAAGCTATGCTTTGTGCTTCCCACAATTATAGTTAACTCAGTCATTCTGGATTTCTGACGGGGTTGAAAACTTATAGCTATTTACCGTAAGAGAAAAGATTTGAGTGGATGGTCGTCAGCTGGCATTCATCCTAAAGCCAGGTTCAGAAGTAAATGTTTTAGTTAGGATAGATGACAGAGGTGCTGGTTAGTCAACAAAATGATGGACTGGGTATTAGGACTATCTTATACCTCACTGGTACAAATTGGCATAATTATGCTCTAATTGTATTTTGAGAGAAAAGTTTCATTTTAACAGGAAGGGTGATGTGTAGGAGAAGCTAAGGTGGGAGGAGTACTGAGAGGAAGAAAAGGAGTAAGAAGAGGAGGAGAAGAAGGATAGGAGAAGCTAGGTGATGAAAGAGAGAAAGAGGGGGGAGACAGGGAGGCAGATATTCATGTATCTCCACCAGTCAAAGATAGTTGTTATATCTAGTCGGTCAGTGGGTTACACCTCTGATTGAACAATTCCAAACTTATAACGCTTATGATTAACATTATTTTAAAAAAATGTATAAATGCAAAAAGGAAAAGGGGGCATGGGATAGGAGTTTTCTAAGGGGGCGGGGGGGAATGGGGAAAGGGGATGGCATCTGAAGTGTAAATAAAATATCTAATAAAAAAAAACAACAAAAAACAAAAGAACAATGTGGGAGGTAATACATAATCTCAAATGCAAAGCCATAGTAAGAAACATTGATGTAAAACATACATGTGAACAAATCAGATAGAAGAGAAGACTGGGAAAGTAGCCTACAAAGCTACAGCCACTAAACTTTAGAGAGAGAAATTATATATATGGGAGAAAAACAAATAACAAAAAATTAACAGAAACCTTTTAATCAATTAATAATGCCAATGGGAAAACTGGATAGTCACTCCCAGAAGAATGAAATTAAATACATACATTAGCAGCACACATTATAACTTTACTGATAAAATGTATATTATTTACATGTCACATTTATGCTCATATATTGAATTTTACATACACATAATCCACAGTTGGGTCCAAGTAATTTTAGATCATTTTAACAGAGCAAGAAAGGACACCTTGTGCATTACAAGAAACATTTTCTACAAAGTAGAGAAACATGAGAGGAATGACTGTAAATGAGTATGAACCTCAGACTTGAATCCAGTTTGCATGAACTCTTAATATTACTTCCTTATCAAGTAGAGACTCAATTAATCTTAATGTTGCTAATTATTGTTAATTTGTAAGTAGTTACTTTGCTTAGTGTAATTTGTTTGTATATTTGTGTGTATGTATATGTGTGAGTGTGTGTGTGTGTGTGTGCACATAGTGCCCACATTTGGTGTTGTGATTGTGGGTGGGTGCATGCCATGACAAGTGTTAGAAAATCAGAGGATGAATTTCAGGAGTTGGTTCTAACCTTCTCCTTAGTTGACGTAGGGTCTCTTGTTTCTGTCATTATGCTGTATATTCCAGGCCTGGGAGCCTCTAGGTCCTAGAAGCTAGTAGATTCTCTAGTTTCTACTTTCCATCTCACCCTAAGAATGATGGGTTAATACAGATTTTCAGCATTACAGCTAGCTTCTTATGTAGTTTCAGGTATTGAATTCAGGACCCCTGGCTTCCCTGCATGTATTTTCCTTTCTTGCTAAACTGATTGGCCAACTGTGTTCAGTGTTCTTGATGTTTTTAAGAGCAGTATATTGATAACATGTCTTCTTTGAATACTGCAGAGGTTTGAATAAGAATGTCCTTCATAGACTCAGATATTTGAACACATGGTCTCCAGTGGTGGCATTATTTAGGGAGGTTAAAGCAGTGCAGCCCTGTTGGAGTTAGTATTTCACTTGGGGCAGACTTTGGGATTAAAAAACTACATACCACTTCTAGTTTGTGAGGTGTGGTGCTTGCATTTAAAGGGGTGAACTCTTGTGTTCAAAGATATGAACTCTCAGCTTTATGTTCCTAACTTGCTCTCAAGCTTCCCACCAGGCTGGACTTTTATCTTTCTGGAAGTTTAAGGCAAAACAAACTCTTCCTTCTAGGGCTTGTCTTGGTCGTAGTGTTTCACCACAGTAACAGAAAAGTAATGAATATTAACACACATACCTTATAAACATCCCCTTTCATGTTTACATACCACATATTAAATCTAACAAGTTAAAAGTCTTCATACTTCTTTATCAAATCATATCCTTTCTGTGTTTGCTTTCCCTCCAAAGAGCCTGCTTCTTTGCCACCATATAAATATTCTAGAATTTGCCACTTTGCAGACAGTAATCATTTCCTTTGACTCATTGAGGCCTTTTCTTTTGCTGATCTTTCCTAAAACCTTACAGTGAAGTGAGTTTAAATAGAATCTCATTCTTTTGTTTTATTTTTTCCAACAATCATGAGGAGTCTCTATTCAGTGTGGCAAAGTTTGTTTTTCATTTTTAAGTATTGCTTGTTCCAATTATAATTCTGATTACATGTAACTGCTAGATTGGATTCTTGTTCCATTACCCTGTAGTTATTGCATATGTTGTGATTTTATTTCTTTATATTTCTTTTACAAATTTGTGGATGGCTTTGCTTTTGCTTTCTACTGACTTTACACTGAAGATGTGATTCTGCCATGCACCCTCACAGAGCAGCTTTGCACTATGCTGCTAAATTTTTTTTTGTTTCTTTGCAAAACTTCTTTTAATAACTCTTTCACACACAAAAATTACATCTTTACCTCCTTCCAATCAAGAGTGAATGATGCTTTTGTTGTTGTTTTCTGGTTCATATATTAATTCTGAAAATACCTTCTTTTCATCGGCAGGCTCATCTACCTGGATATGGTGCTAGCTTTCCATCTGGTTATGATGATGCTGTCATCTCTTACTCTGTCAATTCTCATTTTTTTGTAAGGATTTTTACATATATTTTGACTGTGCTAAGTACTACTTTATCAATGTTGATTGTCTGGAACTCTAAAATCCTGATGAACCCCTTATAATACATTTAAAAGTTACATCTCTAGCCTTCAGGGCAACAGAAATTCTTATTACTTCAGCATCAGCTGCTATTTAAAGTGTTTAATGGCTGCCATTGGCTTAAGGAATAACTGTTCTCTCTTTTTTTATCCTAGTAACTTACTGAAATTAATTTCCAAATGGATGTATGATGCGAGCATTTATGCCATGGAGAAAAGCATCCTGGTTATCTTAAAAGGCAGCATCTCTGCCATAAACAGCAATTTGTCCAGTTCTTTGTCCGATGCAAGCCCAGCCTACAAAACTAGAAGCTGATAATGAGAGGAACGAATGTCTATCCTGGCATCCAGGTAGCGAGGGATTTCTCTCTTTATCAGGCAAAGCCTGGGAAGCCATCAGTTCTTTTACTCTGTGTGGTTCCATTGCCAGTATGGATAGTGGAAGAGAAGAGAAGCAATCTATATCCTGTCAGCCTTCATTTGAGGCAATGTTCTGAGTGTTGATCTTTTCTAAAAATTGGCATTTTATTCTGCTGCTTGTCTTTAATCACCAGTCTTATCATTGCTCCAGCTAAGCTTGCACCAGAAGTTTCAGTTAAATGTCCAGGTTGTGTCCAAGTGTTGCTGATGTTGGTGGCAACAAATGGGTATTTGTGCTGAGAAGACTGCTGTGTTAAGCAGTTAGTACATGTTCCTTATCAGCTTCATAATAATTATGAAACTAGGCACCTACTATGTGCCTAGCCCTGAACATCATATTCTAACTAGTATATTACTGATGATACTAATTAGTGTCAAATTTAAGCCTATATTTGTTGCTCAAGTATTTTTCTACTACCCATTCTAAAATGCAATACTGTTAATTTATCTTGTTTCTCTCCTAGAAAATTATTCTCACAGGAACTTTTGACTACCAAATTCAAATAAAATGTAATATTTTACTTCATAAAGGTTAATTGGAAATTTTTGTCACAAGAATTTTTTGGTAATTTTTCTACAGTAGAAATTTTTAATAAATCACACAGGTAAGAAACGAGCTTAGAAAAATGATAACAGTGGCAATGTTTTTGAGTAGATATTTGAATCCTACCATCTTTCAATAGAAATTACAAAATAAATTAAATTCATAAAATAGAATTACACACAACACACACACACACACACACACACACACACACAAACCTAGCTGCAAGATATCCCTAAAACCTGACAGTATTATATCTAGAGGCAAAGGAAAGAAGCTCAAGAATTTGAGAATAAATTGAAATGCAAAAGAAGTTCAAGAACAGGCTGGGTATCATAGTGAGATCCTGCCTCAAAACTGCAAACAAGGGGTATTGGATTTAAGAAAATCACCTGGGTAATTTTTAACAATGCTTTTATATTTAGCGTGACTATCATTAAGTAGAAAAGCCATGATAAAATGCTATAAAGATTCAAGAATTTGGAAAACACTTTCTCAGGAATTTACTAAAAAGGAGCTTCTCACAATGGCTAAATGACTCAAGAGAGAAAACATGTCATAGCATATATCCAGCTATTCAAAAAGGCTAAGATCCAGGAATGTATGTGTACAGCATATCCACAACAAGTAACTGAAAGAAGGTCATGCTTTAAAATGAATCCTAGAATATGGAAGGGAAATAATATTACTGGAATTTTTGCAATGGATGCCGAAGAACATACTTCAGTTGAAAAAAAAAAAAGTACTCTTTTCAAATTTTGACATATTCAATAGTATTTAAAATTGCTAGGCAATTTCTGTTCTTTGGAAACATATGCTTTTTATAATTATGGGAGTACTTTTGAAAAATTAAAGGAAATAGTGTTTTAATATAAAAGATTAAGTATAGGTCTCTGATTGGATATATTAAATAAACCTTGTTGTGATATGTGAAAGTGAATGCTATTTAAACAATTTGTGTGGGGTTAAGCAGTGGTAACACCAACCTTAACCAGGACTAGTCATGAGTTGATAACTGATAGATGGTGTAAATAAATGCATAAGTTTATACAATATCATGAACATGTTCATGTATTTGTCAGTTTTTATCATTTATACCCTTGAATAAGGCTTGGATTTTGCATATTAAAATGTTATTTTTAATGGATTTTATAGTACTAGAGTAAAAATAGAATCTTTCAAAAGTCTGAGTTCAACAGCTCTAGGTTTAACTACAGTTTGTAAGAAAAGAAAATTATTAAATCTATAACAATTCATTAGCCAGCCTGCATTGTTTTATTCAGGATGTTTTTTCAGGGTTTATTAAAATAAACCACTTCTTTAAAACACGAATAGAGAAATAGAGCTAACTAGAAAACCCCTGGTTTATAATCTTAACAAATACTTTTATCCAAGATGATAAATTTCTCAAGTATCATCTATTTTCATTTTGAAAGTATAGCTTCATATTACATGCTTCATTAACATAAACGTGAATTTTATGTGTAATTTATTTTTACCTCTTCATGATATTGTTTTGTAATTCTTTTACTTTAAAAAAAACATAAAAACATTTAAAAATAAGCTGTTAAACAATTCAAAAATTCAGCCACTTTGAACTAGGATTAAAATATATCAGCTATATAACAACAAATGGAATTAACTTACAAGCATGAAAAGAAATCAGAAGCTGAGAGAGCTTTTTCTTATGAATTCCTGGAAGATTTATTCCATGATTACTAAAGATTGAATAAACACTCATTTGTGAGTTTATTACACCGTTTTGAGGAGGCATTATGCTAGCAGGGCACAGCAATGCATTAGGAGATGACTGAAGCAGAAAGCAGTGCTCAGTGGAAATAAAAGTATCATTATGCTCTCCAAGAGTTATTTAGTACTCTAATGTAAACAAGATTAAAGAAAATATACATGTAACAAGGACAGTAGTAAAGACAGGCAACTACATAATTTTAACTATGACATTTTCATAATAGAATGTTGGCTAGGAGCTTGATTAACAGCAGGTAAGATGGACTCTGGGGAGACGGCTCCATGGCTAAAGGACATCGACACAAGCATTGGGTCTTGAGTTTGAGTTCCTAGCACTCATGTAAAACTGTAAGTTTAGCACCAGTGAGGAGAGGAGAAAGGACAGCAAGATACCTGGAACTCACTACACAGCCTGTCCAGTTAATCAGTGAGCTCTGGATTCAGTGAGAGATTCTTTCTCAAAACAACAAAATGTGCGTACATAAACACACATAATATGTACAGACTTGGGCTGGAGATATGGCTCAGCACTTAAGAGCACTGACTGCTTTTCCAGAGATCCTGAGTTCAATTCCCAGCAACGACATGGTGGCTCACAACCATCTGTAACAAAATTCTATGCCCTCTTCTGGTATGTCTGTGGAGGGCTTATATATATATAATATATATATATAATGTGTGTATGTGTGTGTATGTGTGTAATTATTATATACAATTAATTTATATTAATCATTAACATTACTATTATACATTATATTAATTATATATATTAATTCTACTATTAATTATATATTAATTATGCGTATATTATATATAATATATACATACAGACTTACACATAAAAGAGAAAATAAAAAGCATCCACAAGAGAAAAAAGTTCACCGGGCAGTGGTGGCGCACGCCTTTAATCCCAGCACTTGGGAGGCAGAGGCAGGCGGATTTCTGAGTTCGAGGCCAGCCTGGTCTACCGAGTGAGTTCCAGGACAGCCAAGGCTATACAGAGAAACCCTGTCTCAAAAAACAAACAAAAAAAAAAAAAAAAAAAGAGAGAGAGAGAGAGAGAGAGGGAGAGAGAAAAAAGTTCTCAGCCATATTACATGCAACTAAATATGAGGGGAAAGGGGTGTTTGTGATTGAGGGAGAGCCATATGTATAATATGCAGTCTCTGATTCAAATTATTACATAGCATGAGTAATGTGAGTCATGCTACCTTATGGAGTTTTTCTAGTGATGGAATTTTCAGAGAGCCAAGACTATTGAAGGTCATTTCCAGAATCATTATATGTAGGCATAGGTATCTTGTTGGTAGTATATATCAGCTTTAAACAAACTGCTTTGTGCCCTCTCTTAAACTAATTTTTAGAGACATGTGTAAGGAACAGATGTTACCCGTCTGCACCGGATCTCTTCTTAGGATTAAGGAACTTGTCTCAGCTGTTGGTATTGCTGTCTCTGCTGCCAGCCTTCATAGTTAATTGCCCTGGTTGATGAGAAACATCTCATTCAAGATTATCATCTGTTCCTGGGATCGCCTCTTCCCATGACTGATCAGTACAAAGACATACAGGTCTAGGCCAGCATTTAGGGCCCTTCAGAATTTTCTATGAACTAACTGAGAGCCCCAATGTGTCCTGTTATCAACCTGACATTGTCTCATTCTTGCTACCTTCATCAGCTATGATTCCCAAGAACTAACACACTTCCTCTATCCCAGGCTCCAAATTTCATTCTGCCTCCTGGGATTCCATGACAGATTAAATTTTGGGAAAAGCCACATGAGGTGCCCCATGTTAACAGGAATATTGGAGTTCCCTCTCAGGACTCTTGGTCTTTGAGACCAGTTTAAGAATGGGTTCAGAGGAAGTCCCGGGACAATTTTATCAGAGTTTAAAAAAAAAAACCCAGGCAGACAAGATGTCTGCCTGAAGGAGGAAAGTGAAGAGGAAGAGAGAAAGCCAGGCCATTGCTAACACTCAGGTGACAGAAGACAGGGTGCAGTAGGGACTTTAGAGGAGTGAGGAAGAAGCCCAGTCTTAGGGAAGGCCTGCTCTTAAAAGAGATAGAGGAAAAGAAACAGTTACACTTTCTAAGTGAGTCAGAAATGTCCACAGACTTAATGCAGTTGCATGGCTGCTAACCCTGCAAGATTTCTGCTGCTG
This sequence comes from Arvicanthis niloticus, assembly GCF_011762505.2. Lineage (NCBI taxonomy): Eukaryota > Metazoa > Chordata > Mammalia > Rodentia > Muridae > Arvicanthis > Arvicanthis niloticus. The sequence continues at coordinate 25,157,407 of NC_047668.1, forward strand.
AGGTAGGATTTCCAGGAAAGAAAAATACATTATCTCATTAAAAGGACAAGTTTCCCTCCCATCCTTTAGCATGGCATGAGGTGCTCTGCCTTCCTGAGGGGTAGATCGTTGGCCAGGCAATTGACTGGTCCAAATGGATTAGCTCTTAAATGGAGAGACAGTGTCATAGCTCCACTTGAGTAGATTCTATTCTCTTTTACTTTCAATGAGCCTTCAGCACTAGTATACCAGTAATAGACATCAAAAAATTTAAGGGAGAGAGGACAAAGTATATGAAAACAATATAATACAATTCTATGAGATTAAGTGGATACTGGATTGTACCTGGTTCAGTATGTGGTTTACATAAACTTATAGGTTTAAAATAGGAACGCATGAGTATCTGGATAAATTTTACTAAGAAGGAAGATTTAAAACGTAAGAGGCATATGAGTTCACCAGGTGGAGAAATCATTATTGCGAGAGAGTTTACTGGTGATTGGTCAGACAGACATCAAGGAAAAATACCTATGTTCTCAAGTACAGCTTACCCATATATTACTATGTATGGAAAACTACATTATGATGTGCCTCAAGACCTCCAGAAACACACAGATAAGTACTGTCATCATTTGTGTTTTCTAGCTACTAGACTTTAGATTTAGGTCAAGGTCATACCATTAAAGAAATGACAACAACCCCACCCAACACCTTCACATTCTGATGCCATGCCATCTACTCTGCATTACTTCTTGGGTTTCTTTCCCCTGGTTCAAGGATGGGAGAGAAAAATGTTCTTCGTTCCTAGACCTTTTTCTGCCTCACTCACATTTACCACCTTTTTAAGATTTATTTACAGCCTCAAATCCTTTCAGATCTTTGGTCACAGAGATCTTTTAGCTTTTTAAAAACATCAATAGCCCTTAATGGCCATTTTTAAAAGAGCATCCATAACAATCCTTTAGAGTTGTTTTTTATTATGTTTAGAATCATTCAACCCCAACTGTGTTATAAGCTCCAAGAAGTAAGGTACCATGCCATTTCCATTATTTGTAGAACATATAAATACATACATTGGGTTTTCTGTAACTAGGTAGGTTAATCTCAGATAGCTGTAGTGAAAATTAGTACTATAAACACACTCACTCCTCAGGATTTATGAAAGATTGATTCCAGGATCCCAGTGAATATACTATCCAAGCATGCTCAAGTGTCTTAGGTAAAATGGTGTAGTATTTGCTAAGACCAGGGAGATGGCTCAGTCAGTAAAGTTCTTGCCAAATAAGCATGAGAACACTAGTGCAGATCCCTAGCTCTCATGTAAAAGGTGGGTTTGGGAAACAAACATCTATGATGCCAGCATTAGGCCTAGGTATACACAAGAGTATCCTTGTAAAAGAAAATTTTATGGGTCCCATGAAAAACATATATAAAAGAAAAGGGCCTTATAGATTCCTTCTCCCTAACCTGAGTAGCTAAAGCTGCCACCTTCAGGGTTTGCCAACCAGAGGCCCAGTTAATCTGTTAACAAAGAATGCACAGTTATAGGACAAAGGGCTACTGAGTCATCCCAGGAATGAAGATAAGAGATAAACATCTGCCTGCAGGAACTGCTCCCCGCCCCCATGGACCGCCCCCATGACCAGATGTTCAAAAATTGGAAAACAACCAATCGTGTGCACCCGTGAGAAAGTTTCTCCTTTTCCCCACCCCGAGCTTATATTAACCCTAAACCCTGGAGCCACGAGGTCCATGCCCCTGTCTCCTACATTGAGACATGTGTCGGCCGGAACGTTCCGCCATTAAACTACCTCGTGTTCTTGCCACAAGTTGGTCTCTCGTGTGTCCTTTGGGTGCACACCATCCTGTGACTTGAGTGGGGTCCCTTTTGGGGGCTTCCCTAGCCTTCCACTTGGAGTTCATTGGCCAGCTAAACTCACTTAACTGGTGAGCTCCAGGTTCATTGAGAAATTCTATCTCAAAAAATTAGGTAATTGATCTCAACCTCTGGCTTCCACATGAACACGCATATACATGTGCCCCTTCATGCATACATGCATATAGTCACATAAACATATACTATGCAACACTTATATACATATAAAGAGAAAAAATAAAATGATCTATCTTTACATTTATATTTACCTACTTATAGTCTCCCATCTGCTTTAAATTTTCCCTAGCTGATTATAATATCTAATTCAATGTAAATGCAACATAAATAGTTGTCCCAGTATATTGTTTTAGCTATAACAATGAAAAAAGTCCATACATGTTTTAGAACACTTGAGATTCATTGGTGGTTGAATCTGAAAATGCAAAACCCATTCATTCCAATGCCATACCTTCAAACTACAGATGGTCCCAAAGAAATCACTAGTAAAATGACAAAAGATACAAGTTAAAATGAGCAACATAGCTAGGTAGACATTTCTTTAAAACAGATGGCCAATTTAGATGTCAAAAAAACACTGTCCATCACTAATCACCACAGAAATAAAAATCAAAACTGGTAAGATATCATCTTTCACCACAAGAAGACCTTGTCAAAAGGACTGAGGCTAACGAATACTACAAACACAGAGAGAAAGGGAACACCAGCCCACGACTAGTGGGAATGTAATCTATGACTACCATGATGGAAAACAGTATGCAGTGTGTAGTGACAATTTTGACCATTTTGGAATTTCGATTTCTGTTTTAAAAAAATACAACAAACTATCATAAGAAAATGTTTTTTATTTTAATCCCAGGTGTGAGGATATGGGGCTGTTTCAGACTGTCCATGGCAGCTGACTGTGATTTGCCTTGTGCTCTAGCAGAGAGGCATATAGTTTCTGCAACTCTGTGACTTTTGGAATTCTCTGAACTTTTCAGAAGGTAGATAAATGCTAGAGGCACCAAGGTGGAATTAGTAGTTATTGGTTGTTGTGGGATAGGGGTAGGTTGTGGTTCGTTAGTAGTTATGCTCAAAGAAGAAATAAGATCAAAGAAATTAGATTCAGGGATCTCTCTCCCCTCTATTCTTTCTCTCCTACTTAGTGTTAGGGGTGAAACTGGGGGATAAAGGGCAGGAAAAAGAACCCACGTGGTATCAACAATCAACTACAACTGGGCATACAAAACTTAAAAATAGGTCTACCAAATGATCCAGAACTCTAGCCATTCAATGCATACTCAATGATAAATATATCAGCCAGTCGAAAAGACATCTGTACTCTAATATTTAAGGCAGCACTATCTATGACAGCTAAACTACAACAGCAGTTGCCTACTGCCCAACGAATTGATAAAGAAACTGTAGATAACAGAACACTATACCTTGATTAAAAGGGATGAAATCCTATCATACAAGACAACACAGATAGAAGGGCATTCATTCTGATCAATGAAGCCAAGCCACATGTAGAAAGCTGAACATGGTATAATGTTACTTGTCTATGGACTCTATGAAAATGTCATTCATGGAAGCTAGAAGTAGAATGAATGGTAGGTACCAGAAGCCACAAATTAGAGAGCAAGAATGTATGAGGGGAAGGCTGACCAATGAATGCAAAGTTATTATTAGATATAGGCAAGAACTTCAGATGTCCTGTTGTAGAGCAGGGTGACCATAGACAATACTCAGGTACTGTATACTTTGAAAAGCTAGAGGAAGGCCTGGGAGAATGGCTCAACCAACAGTTAAGAGCAAATATTACTACTTCAAAGGCCTAGAGTTCAGTTCCCAGTACCCACATAGGTGGCTCAGAACTGTTTGCAACTCCTGCTCCATAGGACTTGGCATCCTTTTCTGAATTATGTAGGCACCTGCATGGCCAGGTACAACAACATAAATGAGAGAATCAGTCTTTATGAAAATGCTAGAGAAGGGGGTATGAATACTTTTTAACTATAAGGAAATGATACATGTTTGAGAAAATACGGATGTCTAGCTTAATTACAACACAATGTATACATTAATAGAAACGTTATCTGGTGCCTCATTATTATGTACAATTGTATTTTTAAATCAACTAAAATAAAATTAATCTTAAAGTACAGCACTTATTTTAAAAGATGGTAAGAAGTGGATACAAATGGTAAGCATGAAATCAAATATTGATTATTAATTTTTTAAATGAAAATCTGACAAGTTTTTGGAGAAATAAGTTTGACAGTCATATTCAGTATTAATTTGATGGAGAAAATACTGAGCAGTAAAAACAGTAACTGCATTTTACTCCAGTTCATGGAACTAAATATTTTTGTTTTATCTTATGGTATTTTCTATACTTTTCATGACTACATATTATTGGAAGTTTTCCTTTGTATCACCTTCAAACTTAAGAAAAAGACAGGATATTTATTTCATAGAGAATGGCTAAACAATTACAAGGAATAAATATTCTAGCATTGTCTACTTGATCTAATGATACTCTGTGACACCGAGACAGACAAATTTGGTCCAAATCCTTTTAACATCAAGCCATTGTTTCCTCATCTAACTCAATAGTACACCAGTAACAAATTAACTGCCTAACAAATAGGCACTTACTTATCAGAAGAAGAAATGTGTTACCTAAATTTATAATATCCTCTAAAATATACACTAGGAAGGACATTAGGAAATTATATCCCATGGTGCTGATGTCTACCCATAACAGTAGGGAACAACTGCCCTTTGAGAGGCCTTGGAGTAGTGTTAGAGTCACTGGTCCATAAACTTCAACTACAACCAGGTGGCAGCAAGAACATTTAAAGGAGAGTTGGAATGCACAGGTTGGGTACCAAGAAGATCCTCTGAGAATGCAGAAGAGAAATGTGAAGACATCCAGAATGGTCGGAGCTGTGAATGCTTTCTGTGTTTGCTGATGTGAAATTCTGAGTACTCCAGGAGAAATGTCCTATCCAAGGGACATCAGAGAAAGAGCAGGTGATGAACTCTTCCTCTTGGTGTGGATGCTTTGCTTAATTTAGAGAGCACTTATTTTTTACTTCATAAGAGATCAAGAACTCCCATTTCCAAAACAACATAGCAATTATGACCAGCAGAATTCCCATAAAAGAGAACATAAAGAACCTTGAGAGACATTTAATTGATCGAAAAATAAGAATGGGCCAGGATTTTTAGCACTCCCTGGAAGTATTAGGTAGAGCTACAGTTAAAATTATCTGTTTTGTTACAAGAATAGCACAAGGCTGTCCTTATGCCAGAGTAATTATCTAGTTAATTGTTCTAAAATGAGTATAACCCAGTTTCCAGATACATAACACACATTTTGGCAAATGTAATTTGACTGATGCCAGCAGTCCACAACAGTTCTAAATGCAAAAGTTGCCAGCGGAGTAAAAGGACACCCAGAGGAGCCCTTGGCAGACCCAAGACTGCAGAGCAGCAAGCCCAGAGACAAGGAGAGAATAAAACCACTGAGCCAGTATCCAGTAAATTAGAGTGAAGGAATGGATAGAGACAGGGAGAGGGACGTAGAAACCGAAGCAAATGAACGAAAGAAGAAAAATGAGTAAGCGTGGTGGAAGACAGGCAGTCACATTTTTTGGCACTGTATACCTGACTGCCTTTTTCTTCTGAGAAGTAAATAAAATTAAGTACACAATGGTTTTGGCAGAGTTTCAGGGACATAGTACCAAGGAGTGGGCCTTTGCCATTCCCAAAGGGATGTTTCTATATTCTCTATAAGTATACAACACAGCCAGTTAGGTTTTCAATGATGACAATAGTTCTCTAATTACTGAAAATGCTTTGCCTGGTCTGAATGAGAAACCATACTTTGTAAGTTTATAGAATTTTCCACTTACTACTGTATATCATTAATTTCATGAATGGTCATTACTTTTGAGTCCTACACCAAACACATCCAGAAGTCAAGTTTACACATGGAAAACTGATGAATGTAGAGAATAACACATTTTATAATTGGAACTGCTTGGTTTCTTTATTTTTTTTTTTAAACACAATAGCCATTATCCGCCCACTGGGTGCAGCAGGATGTATAAAATAAATAAAATATAAATGTGCAAACTCACTAAATCTTAACTAAATTCACAAATGCCTCTGTGATCAAAATGTTCTAGCTTCTCTCCCAGCAGCCTCTTTGTCTGGATTGTGATGGAGGCACTCCATAGACTTTGGTTCCTGTACCGCTTATTTGCCCAGCCTGGGGCATGAAAATCAGTGAAAGCTGAAAGGGATCAAGAGTGAGACACAGGAGCAAATAGAACTCACCTCACAGCCTCAGACCTGGCAATTAGCTGATCAAAATCTAAATTACCAAGAGGGAAAACATGACAGTTACTGAAAAGCACACTCAGGTCTTATCTGTCTATTCTGTGCTCCTCAGTATGGATCTTCAACATGCAGCTGTTTCTTTGTACATACCAAGGGAACTACGAAAAAGGGTCATTCTTCTGCATCATGAGGACCATACTGGTTTGCACCAGCCTTAGTGGCAGGCTCCTAATTTTCACAGGTGTATCTCTCTTTGCCTGATACCATGGCTATTCCAGAAGTGTGAGATCCTTGGTCCTAATCAGTTCTCTTACCCTTTGTTATATTTTTTAAAATGCAATCATTTAAGGAAGCTCCTGGAATTTACATCACAGTACATCTCACGGCCACAGCTCCTTTGCTCTGTCTGTTCCTATCTCATTTATAAATGAAGGATCCCAGGAGCACCGCATCTTACAGAAACCCCAGTGCATATTCAACATGGCTACCTGGAGGCTGGCAGCTCAACATTTGGCTAAGTCATAAGTGGTAGGCTGGTGTGCAGTTGGGCTCATACCCCCACACACAAGAAAAGCATAGCTGCAAAGAGATGACCATCACTAGCAAAAATAAAAATAATAATAACCCACAAAACTAAAAACAGAATCAGACAGCAGGACTCCAGACATCAATTTAATTCAATTTCTATCAGCAGCAAGAGTGAGAATAATTTCCTTCATGTAGGAAGATCAGAGATGAGAAAAGCTTCATTGGGTTTGGAGATGGAGAATGACTGGCCAAGAAGACAGCCATGGCAAGTAATACTAATCGCAAGGTGAAGAAAGGCTGGCTTTTGTGTGCCAGGGTCTGAGAAGAGAATGTGTGGCCTGCTCTGAGAATGCATGTGGAACTCTGCCCTCCGAGGAGCTCAACATGGACATGTCTGTAGTCTCTGCAAACTGGAAAATAAGCTTTGTATCAACATCAAAGATAGCTGCCAAAAATGGGGTGCATAGACTAGAAATAGAGTGAGTAGTCTTCTGACTGGCAAACAAACTGCAACGCAGGTCACAGTGCTTAACAATATAAATTGTCTTATTTCAGTTATTGCTTTCTATGTGTTATTTATTTATAATCAGTCATTATTTACTTATCATTTACTACTTACTGAAATCCCAGTAAGAGCAGGCTGGGGGGGGGGCTTATTTGCATTATATAATTCACTCAAACTACCCTTTGTAGTACAAACCATTATTTTCCATATTTCTCATTGGGGGGCAAGTTTCCGGAGTGGAGTATGGATGAGGAAGTCCTTCTATGCCAAGGAATCATTTTTAAAAGAGAGAAAAATGTAATTCCAGATAAAAAACATTCCATTTCCATGAATAAGCAAGGTTTCAGAGGTGTGAAATTGTTCACAAACAATAAAGTTGGGGCTTCTTAGTGGTTTGGCAGATTCCTTGCAAATATTTCTAGCAAAGTGTACATGTTGTACCAATTTCAGTATCAGGAACAAAATCCTTGTTTTCCTTTTCCTTTTTTTTTTCATAAGAAATTAAAAACAAAACAAAACCAAAAAAAAAAAAAAAAAAAAAAACCCCACAAAAACCAGCACTACCACCAGCCTTGCTAAACCTAAACTAGATTGCTCCACTACTATACCCTGATCAGAGCTTATAAAACAGTGTTCTTGAGGAGATAATTCCTCTGCCTCATGATTGGTGCTATGTTAGGATCATCCCTCAAAACTCTAGGTTAAAACAAAACAACAGAAGCAGTGTGCTCCTCCCTCAGGTACTATTTGCAGAAGTCACTCATCTATTGATTCCTGATGTTGCCAGTTTTAGCAAGATAAGACTCCTAATCCATCCACTGAATGTTACTCTGCCAGAGATGAAATAGCTCTAATGCCAACAAAGATTACTGTGATGTTAGGCTGGGGAAGATTGTGTTGTTGGAATTACAGCAGCCCGGGAACACTTGCCATCTCATGTTAATGCCAGACCGAAGTCAAATACTGAATCTTCCTCATCCTGCTAAGAAACCAAGGGGTACAACAATATTTGTGTGCTTGACACTAGGTTCCCATGATAAGCTAGAGTGGTTTCTTTTTAACTGGCCTCCCCTTCCTTTATGCATCTAGTTGTTCCTTGGGCACTAATTATTAATTGAAAATGCACCATCAGCTTTTTAAATGTAATTTGTTTTTCAGAGGAAGAAACACTAAGTAAATAGAAATATATGAATCAATGTAAGGGCCATGGTTCTATATTCTACCAGAATAGACCTTCATGTACTAGAGAAATGTATCCTAAATCTGGACGTGGTTGGTTATGTCTATAATCATAGCCTTTGGAAGGCTGAGTCAGGAGGACTGCCTTGGATTCCAGGTCAGCCTAGATGACATAGTAAGAACACATTCAGCCAGGACTAGAGCGACTAGAGGACTGGAAAAAAAAAGAAAAGAAAAGAAAAGAAAAGAAAGAAACAAGGACTACAAAGATGGCTCAGTGTTCAAGTACATGTGCTACTTTTGGAGAGGACCCCAGTTCAATTCCCTACACATACATCAGACAGTGAAGAAACCATTTGAAAGACCAGCTTTGGGGCATCCATTGCATTTAGCATTTGTGGGCATCTGTACTCAGGTGAACCTCACCCCACACAGATACACATATATACACAATTAAAATAAATGTGTGAAAATTGCACAAAAAGATTTTTTATTTTAACAATATTCTATATGTCTATATTTTATCTGTTTATATATGTACATGAAGTCACAATATACAAGCTTGTATTTAGACTATATATATATACATATACATGTGTATACACATATTTGAAACCAGCAGAAGACAAAGAAACAACTGAATTTTGCTCATATGACAATGCAAACACACACATTCCAGTTATTTTTTACACTTTTGATAAGATATGTGTACTATGACATCTGCAGACAGAATTTAACCTAAAGTATACATTGAGTAGAAAGCAAAGGAAAGTCTACCTGGCCACAATTCTAATTACTGCTAGCTACTACCAAAAGAATATCATTGGGGTATGTTATGTGGTTTGTTTGTTTTTGGCTTTTTTGGTTGTTGTTTTTGTTTAAAATTGCATTCCTCCATCCACCTCTGCATGCTCAAAACTCTACTGTTTTGAGTCCTCAGACAAAACAGTGCCAGGGAAAAACTAAATGATGTGGACAAGCCAAAATACAAGAAGATACTTCCACAAAGAACACAGCAGTAAAAGTCTCATACAGGACGCAACAAGATGGCTGTGCCCTGTCCTGCCAAGGCTGAAAGTAAGACTTTTAGCATGTAGCAAAACGACTTCAGAATTAAGGAGAAATGTTTGACATAGCTTCTTCATATCCAATTCCTTACACCCTCTTCACCACTTTTTTTCTAAAGTACTTAAAAAATATACAATGTCAATTAAAATGTATGCAATATGTAAGAATAGGACATTACATCTCTGTGGATACATCAGATATTCGATAAGATGACTCCCTAAAAGGAAAAGAGAAGTAGAAGGTGCCTGCCCAGAGGAAAGGATAACATTCTCTGGAAGGGAGTGGATACATCTTTATGGGGACAAACCTGAAGACCAAGAAATACTCTGAAAGGAAGGTACTAGGGATAGAGAGTGCCAGTTCCTGGCACTCAATCCTGAGAAGCACTTAGCAGGCCGAGGGAACAGCATGCAGAAAGGTATACCCCCAGAGAGAAATAGAAGGAGGAGCTACAGGGGTATTTACCATGACAGGATGGTCAAAATAGAGACTATTTCTTAGTAACATGTAAGACAAACTGTTCACACTATCAACATCTTCACTGTAATAAATGTCTCCAAGAGGCAAAGGACTCAGAACCAAGCAAAAAACAAAAACAATATTGGCTCAAGAGCTACCTCGCTTTCCAAGAATTCGTACAGGATCTATATTCTTATATCATCTTAGTGTTGAAATTCTACTCAAGTTTTGCATCTGAAAAAAATTATTCATTGATGTAACGAACCTAACAGTGAAACCAATAAAGACTTAAAAGAAACTGGGGGCTTGAGTTCTTAAGGTGAAGTCTTGTTTTCTGTGTTTATTGTTTTCTAACACACATTAAAATTAATTCAACCAATGGAGTATATGTATGTGTGTGATTTATTAATGTGAGTTATTTGGTGTACTCGACTTTTGAATGACAATCTTTAAATTAGATTTATGCTTTCATGGGGTATTGGTTGTTGCCAAGTCAATCTGTCAAACATAAAACGATGCTAACGCACGGAGTAGAGGAGCCCAGTAATGGAATGCACAGGCAGTAGACGAGTGCATGAAGTTCCTAGAACAGCATACATTGTTCGTGTCTGTGCAGACAACCTTGCCTTTCTGTCACAGGCCTCTCATCTGTAAAACAAAAAACTGAAATAGTACTTTTATGGACTCAGTTAAGGCATAAGTAAGAAGGTTGATAAGTATGCTCTCAAGCCAGCATCTGAGTGGTATCCCCATCAGCAACTGAATGAAGTGGGGAGGGTTATGAGAAATCTGTCAACAGTAAAATGTCTCTGAAAGTGAAATGACAAAAATGAATTCGAAATCAAACACACAATGAATGTGAGGTATTGATGCCAGCGCCGGATCGGATCTTATGGTGGGCAAGTTCAGTGTAGCCTTGGTTCTGAGCATACAGTATGCATAAGGTGTACCTGGCAAAGCCTTTCATGGCAGAGTGGTAATGAACATTGCCTGATGTGCCTCATCTCAGACTCCACACTATTGCATGATTTAGATTGCAGTGGCTTTAGTATACATAAAACATTTTCTGCTCATAAAGAAATATACTACCATGTGACAGAAAAAAAAAAAAAAAGACTTGATATTTCCCTTCTATTCTCACTCAACATGTGAACATTTAACTTTTACCTTTAGGTTATAATGCACTTGAATAGTTGAATAATACACAACACAAATCAATATCGATGTCAGAGATGGTGCCTTACATTTCATGAAATTTTTACATGCTTGGGTTTGGGGTAAAATTTCCAACAATTCCTAAAATGGCCTTACACATAATTCTGCCATTTTATACTATGTACTTATGCAAGGTGGTATTATAGCATGTATAATTATAAAATCAATATATCAGTGAAATTCAAAACACATTAGTGATGCCCCATTTTCTATAGTATCAATATTAGCAAAGATATGATAATTTACATAAAAATTAACAAACATATATCACTAATATACATATTATTTGTCTCTATAATTAATAAATTTATATGCATACCAATAATTGTTTTAGAATAAATTTATGATTCATATGTCTTATATACCAAAATATCCAAAGTTGTTTAAAAATTTCTTAGGCAGAATGGACCAGTAATTGAAAAATTTTTTTAAAACTCTGCTCTAAAGCTCACAAAATATTTCAATATTGCAAAGATTCTTAGCAAGAAAATATTTGCTGAGGAGTCACTTTGTACAGAACATTAATGGCAGTATTCCACGTGTGTGGTGCACTTTTGCCTCTGTTCCATGGATACTCCATAACTGCTCTTTTGTCAGGAAGTAGGCAAGAGTCTTTATATTGTGAGTAACTTGGAATGCATAGACGGTATTGCCCTGCAATACAGAGATTGGGTGTGTTTACCACACTGTGTCACAGACTATCTCCCTCAAGAGCAAAGTTCTAGCAGCTTTTCTGAAGTTTATTTTAAAGTATTTGAGTTTCCTAGGCACAGAGTACCTCTCTTGCACACAATCTGCCAAGTGTGCAGATGGTCCTTGTTGCATTATCCTGTGGGAATTAATCCAGGAAAGTCACAAAAGAAAACAATGTTTTCTAGCTCTTGCTAGGCCTGAGGGAAGAGGCAGGGATGTGGTTTAGCAGTTGGGAAAGAATGATGCAAAGTCATTAAGTTAGATTTCCTGTTAGTGTTTATACAATATTGTGGGAAAAAACAATACAGACTACAGTGTCTCATTTAACATGTGTCAAAAGTTACTCACAAAGATACTGTATTTTTCTATATTTAAAATTTTAAATTGATTTCTCATTATGTGTGTAAATAATGATGTCTTAGGAAAGTTGTAATGAATCACCTTTTCCAACTCCCATCTGCTCCTCACAACTAAGAAGTTCTTTTTCCTCAGATGAAGTTTTCCCCCCAAAGGGTTAATCCTACTAACATATTGCTTTGTAGCATATACCCAAATGATGCTTTATCCTACCATGAGAACACTTGCCCAACCATGTTCATTGTGGCACTATTCATAGTAGTCAAAAATTGGAAACAACCTAAGTATTCCTCCACAGAAGAACAGATAAAGAAAAGGTGGTACATTTGCACATTGAATTATTACATTTATAAATGAGATTATAAAATTTGCAGGCAAATGGATAGACTTTGAAAATATCTTACACTCGGTAACACAGAAAGATAAAAATGGTATGTATTCAATTATGTGTTGATATTACCTGTTAAATAAATTATAACCAAGCTATAATCCATAACTCAAAAATGTTAGGAATACAGGAAGGAACTAGAGGCAGGGACACTTACATCTTCCTGGGAAGGGTAAATGGAATAGCTTTTATAGATGCACTGGGAAGGGGAGGATGGAAACAGGAGGATCAGATGGGGAGAGGAATTGGGGTTGAAGCAAAGAATGCCCAGAGAGACAGCTAGAATTGAAGGGCATTTGAGATGTAGTGTCAAAATCTAGTGCAGTAGAAATTTCCTAAAATACATAAATGCAAGTGTGGTTTGAATATGCTTGGTCCAGGGAGTGGCAGTATTAAGAGATGTGGCCTGGTTGGAGTGGGTGTGGCGATGTTGGAGGAAGTATGTCACTGTAGGGGTGGGCTTTGAGAACCTCTTCCTAGCTGTCTGAAAACAGGATGAAGATGTAGAAGAACTCTTGGCTTCTCCAGCACCATGCTACCAGGACACTGCCATGCCCACCTTGATGATAATGAACTGGACCTCTGAACCTGTAAGCTAGCCTCAAATGTTGTCCTTTATCATGGTGTCTGTTCACAGCAGTGAAACCATAACTAAAACAGCAAGTCTAATGAAGTTTCCAAATAATGAGGGAGAAAGAGTCTCAAACAACCATCTCTTGTCACCAAACAAAGCTTCTAATATCAGGACTGGGTTACACCCAATTGAGCAGTTAGCTGAGGAGGGTCCCTTTGAAATCCCCAAACAACTCAATATGTGCCAAGTCATTAGGTTGCTATCCACGATCTGACAGAATGGCCCCATTGTATAAGACAACACAACCCATTGACCATGAGAGGTCCAGTGAATAGCTACATAGAACCTTCAACCCTATGTTCTAGTTTCTTTAGTATGAGAAAGTATTCTGTAATCTACCATAAGAGAAATGTAAACACCAACCCAACCACAAAACCTTTGATCTACAATCTGTCTTGCCTGAAAAACATAATGGGGCAATGGAGAAACCTTGTAGGAGTAACCAACCAGTATCTGATTGTATTTAAGTCCCACTTCAGAAAATAGAACCTATACTAACACTGCTTAAATGACAAAGAACCAGAGAATAGATAGCCCAGAAAGCTAAGGTAAATCTGGACACTACTTATCCAAAAACAAAACAAAAAGTACAACAGTAAAATGACTCTTAATGATACTCATAAATCAGTGCCTTATTCAGGCATCATCAGAGAAGCTTCCTCCTGCAGCAGATGAGAAGTACGAAGACCAATGGCCAGACATAAAGCAAAGAGAGACCTTGTAACACACAGCTCTGAATATGGTGCCTCCATCAAATCCTTCCCATCAGAGGTCTGGGAACCAGGTTGTAAAAGAGTCAGAAAAAGTGTACGGGCCAGAAGGGGTAAAGGGATACTAGGAAAACGAGGCCCTCTAAATCAACATGACGAAAGCGCATATAAACTCACAGAAACAGAAGCATTGAAAACAAGGTCTACAAAGGCCTGTATTATATTAGGTTCAGTTTAGCACTTTTATAGAATATAAAAGAGAGAAAAAAAATCCCATCCAAACATACTTCCCTACTTTTCATTACACCTGAAATTTGCAAAGCATTTCACAAACTAAACAGTGATCCAGTTAGCAGTTACACACTGAGTCCTTTTGCTTACAGTGGTTTAAAAGAGAAATGTCACCTACAGGATCAAGCATTTGAAGACTTGGTCCCATGTCCAGTTCTTTCTTTGCTTTGTGCTTGCTGTTGAAGATGTGATCTCTGATTCTTCTTCCTACTGCCACACTGTCTCTCTCAGTGATCCTAGGAGAGAATCCTTCAAAAACAACCTGCCCTGGACAAGAATTTAACTCCATGAATCTCCACCTCCTTTCTAACTCCAGAATACCAGAACCTCAAAAGCAAGATGATAAATTAGGCAAATACTTCTGAGCTATGTGCAACATTCAAAACTCCTAAGTGTAGCAGTCACAACATTGAGTGAATTCATTCAACAGACATTTTATTAATGGCCACTTAGCAGTTTGAAGCAACATCGAATTAATCATATTTTAAATTAGTTCCTATGAAGAAAAATATTATTGTTCCCTTTCAATCAATGCTTTATTTAGATAGCAATTATTTAGTTTCTGAGTTTGGCCCAACCATGTGATAGGTTGTGATTTAAAAAAAAAAAAAACTATGCTAATTCACTCATTACAGAAGGATAGAAGAATCAACACACAGAAGTCTAAACTGACAAAATAGTGGGATTAAATGGTGCCTATTCAAATAAACAAAATGATATATGAAAGCCCCTCAGTGTGTGATCAAAATTATGAAAACAGTAGCTATTTATATTTTGCTAAAAGTAAGCCCTCCAAGCCATATTTTTGATGCATATTATAGCACATATATAAAATATTTGTTGTATTACATTTTTATTTATTATTTATTTTGCAGTGTTGTGATTTAATCTGGAGACTTGTGCGTGCTCAGAAGTTTTATTTGTAGCCCTTTCAGGTAATCTATTTTGAACCAGGGTTTTGCTGATTTTTCCAGGCTGGCTTTAAACTCATTGTAAACCCCAGCCTGACATTGAACTCACTTTGTAGCCCAGGAAGACTTTGATCTTGTGATTCTGCCTAATGTAGCTTCCTAAGAACATAGGATTACAAGCAGGCACTCATGACCCTTGTATGCACACACAAACACACACACACACACACACATCAATCCTGGGTTTAAAAATTAAATACTCAAAATATTTTCATCCAGCTGTCAAATATTTAAAGTAGGGCATACTTAATAGTTGAAGACAACTGAGATTATGAAGACTAGGGTTTCATGAATTAAACATAATAAAGACTAGGGAAGAATGTTGATAGCTCTAACTCATGTAATCATACAGAATTAGATGAATGTGTCCCTTAAAATATGGATAAAGTATACCTGTCCCAAAGTTATAAAGTACCTAAAAAGGTTTGAGCTGAGATGAGAAAGCAACGGTGTTGGTTCTCTCTCTCTCTCTCTCTCTCTCTCTCTCTCTCTCTCTCTCTCTCTCTCTCTCTCTCTCTCTCTCTCCCTCTCTCTCTCTCTCTCATGGCTCTAAGCTGAGTGGAATATTTTGGTTCTAATTTGGGTACCAGATAATTTCTACTAACTAAAAATGATCCTTTAAGACAGAAATATTTTATGTTTATCTTCAACTTCATTCTCTACAGTTAAGTTTCCCACTAAGAAAACCCACATAATACAAAGCTTGCTTGCTTTTAATTGCTTACACTACTGTAAAACAAAACATTCTGGAAAACAAGAGAAAATTTCATTTCTACATAAGAATTTTTAGAAAACCACCAGCTATCAAAACTAAAGGATAATGCCTGTGCAGTTCATTAGTACTCCTTAATTGCTTTTGTATAATGAGCTGCAAACTATAATTGCTTGCCTGACATTGATATGAATCTCAATTGATAGATTTATAAGTTGTAGTAAGGAAGGATAGCATGTCAACCCTGGCATCTCAACATACAAAAGGCAAATGAGAGAGACAGTAATCACCTGTGGTTGATTTTCATTTCAAAGGGTTTCTACCAGTTAACAAAAGAAAAGTCAGAAATATGAGTTGTCAGGCTACCCTGTCTCTTCTTCCCCTACACACACCATCAGTAACTATCCCTCCCATCTGTCCAGAATCTGAGCAAAGTCTTTTAAGCCCCAAGCTAAAACTCCATCTGAGCTCTGTATTCTGTTTCCTTCTTCCCCCTATTTACTAGCTCCATCACCTAAACTTCTTCTTTCTATATATTCAAAAGTTCATCTCTATCAGCTCCTGGTCTGCAATTTAAATGGTAATATTTAGTATGCCCACACATATGCTATGTCTCTCTCACTCCGAGATAAGATCCCACAGAGCCTACACCACACTGTCGGCCTGATCGACTTTCAAGTCTAAAGTTGATAAACTACCTATTTATACCTTCCAATTTCATATTACTCTCAGGTTTATAAAGATGTTATTAAGGAATATATATATGCAACACTAATTAATTTTTAAAAGTCATGAATTTGAAAGAGAGTAAGAAACGATATATGGAAAGGTTTGGAGGAAAGAAAGGAAAAGAGGAAGTGATTTTAATATAAAAATAAAAGAAATAAAAAAGTTATTTATACTAGTTCCGACATAGAATTAAAAAATTCCCTCCTCATGAAATTCATTGGTGAAATTAGAACCTTTATTTAAAAACGTACAATTGCCTAACCTGGTTCTGTCCTTGTCATCCCCCTTCTTTGTAATTACTTCTTTTTGTTTGTTCATTTTTACAATGATATTTTAATTACATTTCTATCTTTTCTCCCTCCTTCAAACCCTCCCATGTCCCCTCCTTGCTCTCCTTCAAATTCAGTCTCTTTGTTCATCAATTGTGATGGCATGCATATATATACAAATATAGATATTTTAAATACATATATATTCTCAAATATAATCTACTGAGTTAATGTAATATTACTTGTGTGTGTTTTCAGGCCAACCACATTAATGACTAGTATGGCCTTATAGGTGCAGTAATGACAAGCATACCTCAGCAGTAACCAATGTCTCTCAAATTAGTTAAGATCTATTCAACAAGAAGGATACCATACCTCGAAGTAGAAGCATAGCTAACTAACCACTGCAAGTAAATACTAAGTGCTTCTTCTGAACTCTAATCCTCATGGCTTAACTACTGGTGTTCCTCAGGAAATCATTTTTCATCCAATTTTCTTAAAAGGAATTAATGTTTCACACAAACATACACTTGTCTCAATCTCTGTTTCTCTGTATATGTATGTGTGTCTCTCTCTCCCTCTCTCTCCAACATCTGCCCACTTATTCAAATTACCCTACTTAGTAGCACTTTTTTCATAACCAATATGACACCAAACACAGTGGTTTTGAAGTAAAAGAAGATCTGAATTTGAATATAGTCTTTCCCTCAAAGTGTTGAAATCTAAACGAGTGTGTGTGTGTGTGTGTGTGTGTGTGTGAGAGAGAGAGAGAGAGAGAGAGAGAGAGAGAGAGAGAGAGAGAGAGAAGCATGCATGCATGGAATTATAGTATATGATATAAGTAGGTATTCACAAAATTAAGTGGATATTCAGGAAAACTATTCTTTAGTCAGCTGAGGACAGCTGAGGAACTTAATATGATAAGGTAGAACTTACAAAATACTCATGGGAACAAATATGAAGACAAAGTGTGGGACATAAACTGAAGAAGGGGACGTCTAGAGACCAGTCCACCTGGGTATCCATCCCATGTACAGTCAGCAAAGGCTGATGTGCATGCCATGAAGTGCATGCTGACAGGAGCCTGATATAGCTGTCTCCTTAGAGGTCTGCCAGAGTCTGACATATTCAGAGGCAGATGCTCACAGCTAACCACTGAACTGATCAAGGGGTTTCCAATGGAGGAGTTTGAGAGAAGACTGAAGGAGCTGAAAGGGATTGCAGCCCCATGAGGAGAGAAACAATACCAACCAACCAGAGCTCCCAGGGTCTAAACCACCAGCCTGGGAGTACATAGGATGGGACCCATGGCTCCAGTTGTATATGTAGGGAAAATGGCCTTGTCAGGCATAAGTGGGAGAAGAGAACCTTGGTCCCAGGAAGGCTGGATGCCCCAGTGTGGGGGAATTCGAGGGTGGGGAGGTGGGAGTGGGTGGGTGGGGGCACATCCTCATAGAAGCAGGAGGAGGGGGTAGGATAGGGAGTTTCTGGGTAGGAGGGGAAATGGGGAAAGGGGAAAACATCTAAAATGTAAATAAAATATCCAATAAAACATAAAAGCAGAAAAAAGTTTTATTTTACCTCCATCAGACAATCTTTACAGTGATTTATATTAAACCAAATATTTGAAGTGAAGCACCTTCAGTTTCTATTTGTTTAGACTTCAAATAAAGAAAGAATTTGCAGGCTAAGGGCACAGTTGAGAGTGCAACAGGACTTGCCTAACATATGTAATGCCCTGGGTTCAGTCCTTGGCAATAAAGGAGAAAATATAATTTAAACAAAGAAAGAAATCACACAAAAATTTGTAAGTAAATAAATTTCTAGCAATGAATACTGCTGCCATCAGTAGCATCTCTCTGAAAACATAGATGCTCTTTTTTAAGAGAATCTGAAAGAACCTGGATAAAAAAGAAAACTGAATTCAGCAGATAAATATGCAACAGATACAATAATTGAAGTGAAATAATATATTCCATCCATAAGAATAATGCTTTAAAGATATTGGAACTTTTCTGCTGGAAAAAAAAGAAAGAAATTTGAACATTGCTAAGAAATTGTATATCTGACGGAGAAAAAAAGGACTTAAATACTGGTCAATAGTTTGATACAGTTACTCTTATGACTCTGTGTATTACTAATATTGGCATTATAAATATTTCTATTTTATCTCATAAGACTATATATATATATATATATATATATATATATATATATATATATTCCTATGATAATGATTTATCCCCATTATTTCAGGAAAGACTGAAGCCATCAGGGAAAAAAGCAATAATAGCATCAAGGATGTGGGAAGGAAGACTATGAGATAGGAATCATTGGTAGATGCCATGGAGCAGTGTGTCTACTATGCCAAGGTAGATGCAACATCACTGAATATGTCTGGGCAGAAAGTATCCTATCTTCTCAGAAAGTCATCATGGTGACATTCAATTTGCATCTAAGAGGAAAAAACAGAGAGAGAGACAGAGAAAGAGAGAGAGAAAAGAGAGAGAAAGAGAGAGGGAGAGAAAGAGAGAGACTGAGACTCTACTTATCTAATTAGAAGGTCAAATTTTCTTTCTCAAATGATATTATCTTACTCAGGAATCATCATGGGTACCATGGAAACATAGAGTATGGATGAGAAATGTGCGTGGGAGGGGCATCCTCTCAGTGGTTTTCAGTCAGAACTACAATGCTAAGATTGACCCACTTTGAGTTAGCAAATAAATGTTTCCCTCTTTTTCCTGCTTAGAGAAAGCTTCTCAAGTGAAATGTGGAAAGAAAGCAGCAAATACAGAGAAAAATAACAGGAGGCCAGAAAATGAGTGAAAACCACAGTGGCCAAACAAAGTCCACAATTTCGAAAAAGAAGACTATGAAGGAAATGGGGAATTTTTTACACGGCTAAAAAAATAAATAACAGTGTACCTCTTAAGATTTTAGAAAAATAAAATCTTAATACCATTCCTGAATTTGATACACTTGTTTTCATTATTCTACATAATAGCTAGCATTGAAACTCTATGTTTTAATTTTAGTGGGGGTAGGATTATGTATACATAGGTAACAATGTATACGTCATGTATACAATGTATACAATGTATACAATGATAACAATTTATCCCTCAGGTTAATTTTGATATTCTAATTTAAACAACAGTCAACAGCTTTAACAGAAAATGGTTATTGTAGAAAAAAATCTGTTTTCTAAAGATACATTAAAATGCAAGTGAGAGTAGAGCTTTATATGAAAAGCACAGTAAATGCTATATTAAGAATTAATGAGTTAGGTAGGCCACACATGATGACACCGTTGATAATACTACCAACCCAAGAATTTTTATACTACCACTTTAACCTCTATGTCAACAGACTTAATATGTTCTGCTTTTGTTTTTAATTATCTGTTATGTCCTGCAAAGGGTTGATTGTAGACACTCTGAAAACTGTTATGACCCCCTCAAAGACATAAGGCAATTTTCCTCTCACCAGGATATTTTGAACAAATTACTCTCAGTTTTAACATGAATAAGTCTGTGAGTTTTGGTTCCTCAGATATAAGGCAATGCAACTCAGTTATAATTTTAATTGCAATTGTTATATCATGCCAGTAAATTGAGATAAAATTCTATTGAGGTGTGATTTTGCTTTCTTTCCCCCCACCCCTTGAATTCTGGTCCCCAAGCCTAGGGAGTATCTGAAGTGTAATTATTTTTTAAGGTGCCTGAAATGGTTCTAGCATTTGGAAAGATATGTTGTGATATATCTGTTAGCATTACAAAGTATTGTGACAGCTTGTAATAATTAAAGGCTTCTATAGTTAAAACTTTTATGATTAGCCCTATTATGGCTCATTCAACTTAATTTTTAAAGTTTGTATTATGTCCAAGATAAAATGCTTTTTGGTCATAGAATGCATTCTAAAGTTTAATCTGGACATTTTGTCAGAATCTTCCCTCTGGTTTTCCCTACCCTTGGGATACCATACTGTGGTGTACCTCCAAGGCAAAAATTAATGCTAGTATTGATGTTTTATATTCCTAATGACCAAAAGAGAACCTCTGTTCTAGTGTGATCACCCAAACCCTAGGAAAAGCTCATCTTTAAGATAATGTCTTATACAGGTCTCAACTGCTAGAGCAATGGTCAAGTACATTGAACAATACCAAAAAGTCTAGTTTTAGAAGACAGATTCTATGAGCATTCTGAGTGAAAGAGAAGTACTTAAGCTAAGTAAAACTGTTACTTTAAGAAAATAACCTTAAATCCTATTGCTGAAGACAACACATACTTTGATCCCACAATACAGAGAAGTCAAGCTGGAACCAGGCTATAAGCTTCCTCCATACTGACTATCCTTTATAATAACAGATAACCTGCTGGGTATGAAAAGTCTCATCAACAGTTTAAGTCAGCTCTGAGTCCTGTTAGCTACAAAAATGGCATGCCAGAGAAGATGTGTCCCTGGTACAAGAGTAGTATGACTATTATAGGAGTAGTCATTTTGTTTATGATTGGATCTGACACTCATTCTATGGCAGAAGAATAGGTATTGGAGACTGAAATATCAAGATTAGCATGTTTGGGAATTGAGAGATGGCTCAGTGATTACAAGTACTGGCTTCTCTTGCAGAGGGACCATGTTTGGTTCCTAGCACCAACATGGTAGCTCACAACTATATGTAATTCCAGTTCCAGAGGAGTCTGATGCCTTGTTTTGCCCTCCATGGTCACAGTACACACACATGGTATATATACATACATACATGCATACATACATACATACATATGCACATGAGTTTTCATATAAGCATATGTGTGTGAAACATGTATATATATAAAATAAAAAATTAAAACTTTAAAATAGCAACAAAAAGTTAAAATGTGGCAGAAGGCTCTTTTAGGGAAAAGCTGGAAGCTCATCTTTAGGTTGATTTCACCTGGAGAACATAACATAAAAAGCCCTTAAATATAAATGAGAGAAGTAGGTATGAATTAAATGTTCTATAAAGGGTCATGGGCCTCACGACTCTGGGATTTCTGTGCTCTTTCCTCTGCTCACTATGTATTTCCATTCTAGAGTATGTTTTTTCCTTTTTAATAAGCTGTCTCTGGTTCTGTCTCT
Organism: Arvicanthis niloticus; assembly: GCF_011762505.2. Classification (NCBI taxonomy): domain Eukaryota; kingdom Metazoa; phylum Chordata; class Mammalia; order Rodentia; family Muridae; genus Arvicanthis; species Arvicanthis niloticus. The sequence goes on from NC_047668.1 coordinate 25,179,448, forward strand.
AACCATATGTCCTGTGTAATCATTTGCCTTGGATTCCCCAGTAATAGTTTCATGCGAAGGAATTCATTCTTGTTTCTGTAAACTTTGTCAAGAGACCTGAGGTGAAGAGGTCACAGGCCCTAGGGGAATAGCAGAGCCTATTAATATAATTTTGCTGAAAGATTATGCTTTCAAAGTGCCTTCTAAATATTTGTGTTTATACCCACAGATTAGTGCTGTCATCAGATTTGGTCAGGTAAGTTCTAATAATACAACAGGTGGTGATTAATACAGAAACCCAAAGTTGATCAAGACGAAGCAATGGTAGAGTGACCCACCATAAATTCGATATCTATATGGCCACCCCTAGGTGTCATAATACAGACAAAAGAATGACCTGTGGTGAACAATGCCTTGGAGTATTGTGAGAGAGGCCCCAGGAAAAAAAAAAGGCAGAGCCTTTTATCTCAAGTGTATTTTGTTCCCTGGATTGTTACTGGATGTAATTTCATGCCTCCTGTGACAAACATTCACATTCAAATCAGAAGACATTTTATTCTTGTTGGTTGTCAGAAAATAGCTATAGAACCCAGTCTGGTGAAAGGATGTGTGAGTGCTGTCCTCATTGTACCCTGAATCTGGATATGGCCTTCTGCCTTGCTTTATCCTTTCTTAGATATAATCTAAACATGATAGGCAATTGTGTTGAAATTGGTCTGTCCTAAGAAAGTTCTTGAAAAGGGCTACTTTGTTAATACTTAGTATGTGGTTATTGATATTTATCTAAATGTTTTTCTAACCTTGTTTTGCTGAACTCAAATAACCTTCCTTGGATCATTGCTTTCTTTGTTACATTCATGTACACTGAAACTGAAGTAAGGGTGTCTACAGAATTAGATTACAATCCACCCAGTTTTTCCAGGTTCTCAGATCTTGGGCCCATCAGAAAGTATATGCATAGATCAGTTTAAAAATCAACTCCTAGGCTCGGAGAACATCATGGAAGAGGAGTAAGAGGGGTAAAACTCAGAGGAAGGGAAGTAGTTTGAAAAAAAAAAAAGAGATAATCTGGAAATGACATAGATATTCCATTCCTGCAGCACTGCAACTGTGGTTATATGTACAAGACTGGACCTGCCAACAGTTCATCATGTATGGAAGACAATGGTCAATGTGGGAAGAGCATCATTTTCTCCATTGGTGTAGCTGTTGATAATCTGTCTATGTTCCAGTAAATAACCTTCCATCCATTTAAGCAACTATAATTAAACTAAGTAACACACACACACACACACACACTGGTGAGAGAACTTGCTAGAAATAAGAAATGTTTCATTAGGAAAGGAAGAGAATGATAAAGAAGAAAGAAGGAGTTTAAACAACTGAAATTCATCACACACAAATATGAAGCTCTCAAAGAATAAAAAATAGACTAGTTTCTTTTGCCCCTTAGACTCATATTTTAAGCATGAGTCATTTGCTAGCTAGTCTTATGTCAACATAACACAAACTAGACTCACCTAAAAGTAGACATCTTCAGTAAAGATTCCTTCATAAGATCCAGCTGTAGGGTATTTTCTTAGTTAGATTGATAGGAGACAAACCAACCCATTGTGGGTCTTTCACCCATGGGGTGAAAGTCTTAGGTTCTATAAGAAAGCAAGCTGAACAAGCCATAGGAAGTAAGTCAGTAAGCAGCACTCTCCATGGTCTCCCTATCAGCTCCTGCCTTCAGGTTCCTGCTCTGTTTGAGTTCCTATCCTGACTTCTTTTGATGATATGCAATATCAGCAATATGGAAGTATAAGCCAAATAAACACTTTCCTCCCCAGTTTGCTTTTTGGTCAAGGTAATAGAAACTTTGGTCACAGTAATAGAAACTCAAATAAGACTAGCCCTCTCATTTTATATACCTTAAAATGAATTATGGAACTATACCATTGTAGATGAATAAACTATAACTCAGAAAGAGCATCTTTCTGATAGCCAGTCCAAGTCAATATGCCCATGACAGTAAGTTATGGAACTCAGTCTTCCTTTCTTCCCTGCCTCAATGCCTTCACATTCATCTCTCCAAGACTTCTGCTACTTATTCTGACTTATGGTCAATTCTGAAAATCGTATTCCTCTCATTCTAACATAAGATTAGCTGTTTGTCTTTATTTTGTAGACCAATCAACAAAATTTTACAAGTTGAGAGAGAGAGGGAGAGAGAGAGAGAGAGAGAGAGAGAGAGAGAGAGAGAGAGGAAAGCAAAATGGATAATGTCTGAATTTTTGTAAAAGATGGAAACAAAACAGGGTGCAGAGGAGGTACGAGATAATAACCAGAGGCATTGTGAGAGTTAGGGTAAGACCCAAGACCTCCAGCATGCTCGAGGACTGAAACGTAGCAATCAGAGAATGCAAAGCAGAGCAGACCCCTAAAAGAGTAGAGTGTTCTTTCAATAGGGAAATGTTCTCATGTCTATGATTGGGTTCTTTAATGAATATGCATCTTTATGCTATTGTAAATATAGCTGATGTAACCACAGATGACTTTATGATTGCAAAGATGGAACATGATGTAAGAAATCTACACTCTCTCCATTGTTAAAGGAAAATAAAAATGGAAGCCAAGCCACATTTTAGACATATCCTCGAGTAACCGCCGACAGCCATTAAAACAAGACTTGTTTCCTGATTTCCTTCAAAATTCTAGCTCTAATCATGAATGAAAAACAGAACTTAAGCTTTATTCCTTGTCAGCATGATTCATTGAAATTAAGCCAATCAGTTATAGAAAAATCAGCACTAACAGTTCTGCTTACTTTAAAAAGAAGTAGTGAATAGTAGCCAATCAGCAGACAACTCCAAATGCTTCTTTGTACTTCATAATTTGTGCACTCTAAGTTCTATAAGGTGACCTCTTACAGCGGGACCTGAAATCTTCTATATTTTGACCTGTCTTTTCTCTTTCTACATGACAAACAATTTTTCAAAAACTTCCAACTTAATCCAGTTTTATGGTGGGCACTATTATTACAGCAAGAAGCCAACCGACTTCTTCAAACTTACTAATCAAGAAATGTCAGAAAAGGTTAGGATACAAAAATCCACAAAGTACTTTTCTTTGTAAATGTGGTCAAATTTGAGGAGACATCAACACAGGGCCCCGTCTCTTAAATTAAACAAAGTAAGACAGTTAATTATGAATGAATGAGCACTCATCTTCATCCAAGAATCACATACACTATCCTTTCCAGAGAGATGTTGAAATACCAAAAAAAAAAAAAAGAAAAGAAAAGAAAGAAAGAAAGAAAGAAAGAAAAAAGAAAGAAAGGAAAAAAAACCAACCATGGAAAGATTATAAACCACAAAAGAGGAAATAAAGTGCAAATCAAAATAAACCTAATATGTAAGGACTCCTCCCATTGTGCTATGCTAGGAGACAGTAAGAACATGGAAATGTTAAGAAATGTGAACCTCCAGGAGCCCTAAAGAATGAAAAAGAACATCTATCCGGCACAGTACTTGTTAACAAGCTAAAGTTGATAGAAAGCATAACAGGTGATGAAGTACACAGAGGAGAAAGATGTAGTTACGTGAGAGGCATTGCACACCACCCTCACCCACCTTGATTTCCCGAATTTTCTAGAGGGTAATTAATCTCTAGTGTGTTGTGTTTATGTGGGAAAGTGCACAAATGTGTATATGCATGCACGTGCAGGCCATGGGGCAACCTTGGGTGTTGTTCTATTGATAATTATGGCAGTTTGACAGTTGGAACCACGTTCTGAAGTTTGACAGCTGGGATTAATTGTCTGTGTGAGTTTGCATTATTTCTAGTGGTACAAATATTTAAAATCATCCCTTAATCACGCAATGGCTTCACAAGCAGTGTGGAAAGCAAAAAAACTCAGTGCTGAAATAGAAGTGCTCTTGGCAGCTCTCTAGGCAAGGATCTCATACCGATCACTTAAAAATCACTTTCAAGCCAGGCAAGATGTGCATCCCTGTAAGCCCTTTTGAAGTAGAGGGAAGAGGATCAGCTGTGGTTATCCTTAGCTAAGTACCAAGTTTGAAACCAGCCTAGGCTATATGACTTGTGTATAAGTAGTTTTCTTTCATGTATTATGCATCTTTAATCATTCTTAAAAATCATCTTTGGATATTTTCATGCATAAATTGATTATAGGCTTAAAATCTCTTTCAAAACTTAAGAATTTAAATTCCCAATCTCCTTTGAATTCTGAAAGCAAACTTCCTCAACATTTGATGGCAGACATATATATAAGCAACTTTACTGTCTTTGTACCCAAATCAGTCCTTTTTTAGAGAGCAGAGTTTACCCTCAGATGGATTTTTATTAGCTTCTAGAAATAAGTTTTTCATTGTGAGTTGTTTATCCTTATTTTTGTGCATCATTTTTACATCTAGTTCCAGTTATTTATGTGTGCGTATGTGTGTCACTGAGTTACCATTTTATTCTGCTCTACCCAGGCCAGTGCTTCCACCACACTCTGTCATCACGCAGCTTCCAGGTGGGCTTAAGGGATGGGAAACAATGGGGCATAACTAAAGGGTGAAGGAATGAGGGTGTTTCTTTCCCCCGGTATGACTTGGTGGGAGGGTAGTGGCTTCACATTACCACCTGCATCTTACCTGTGGTGGTGTCAACGGCCACTCAGATGGCTTCTATTACCCTCCATGTTTAATCCCCTCCAAACAGGCCTTACCTACCATGGGTCTAACCCCCACTAACAGCTGCAACTTGTGGGATCTGCCTCTCACTCCTTCCTTCAGCTCTCTCTCTTCCTAGTGACAGAGCTCCTTCTTATCACCTCACAGGTTCTTATTTGCCTTGCCACACCTTCTTACACCCAAGTTAACAACACTCTTGATAAAATGTCCTGTTTAAAAAAACCTAGAATGGCTTCTGTTTTTCTCACGTTCTATTTTAGATGCTGTCTTCTTTTGACTGCATGGCTGTGAACTCCGGGCTTTAACCAGGTTCTTGCTCTGCCTTTCTGAACTTGATCTGATCTCCCTTGTCATTAGTCTCACAGACCTACCTGAATATCCTCTTCTAGAATATTACTAATTTACCATTCTTCTTGGAAATCTTCAAATGACTCCCTATGGCACTGGCATTTTTTAATGCTTGCTTTTTCACCTTTTTACAATAAATTATATGTTAAAAATATATTTTAATGAAAGAGAAGAATAAGAATATAAACTAATTATCACTACAGAAGAAATAAAGTAAATAAATTAAACCGGAAGAGCATTAGTGAAGGGGACATACAACTAGGACAGTTAATTCCAAGTATGTCACCAAGCAAAAAGGAAACAGCAGATACATGGCTGACTTCAGCCAAGCCAGCAGAATATCCTTGGCATTTGTGTGATATGGAAATTGCTCACCTTACCATGATAAAGAGGAAGATAAGAAAACAAGACTTAAAAGTTCAGGGAAAGAAAAAGCTTAAACTCAATAATTCATGATGGATGTATTGCTTGTTAGTCAATCTTTCATAGTTACTACTCATCTTTAGGATTCTAATACATGAGGAACAGGAGAGAACTGACTCAGCAGATAACTATTTTTCAGATGCTAAGAATATCCCCATATTGTGAACCCTCAAATGAATAGTAATTCACTCTGTCAACATTGCTACAGGAAAACAGAGGCAGATCCCAGCCTCCCTCCTGAGCACAGAGTCTTCTGATTGTGTCACTGATTTGATGAAGGGAATGCTTTCAGACTCACATATTCTCCCCCAAATAACAAATGCAGGAGTAAGGAAACCTAGTTCTTTCCCACCAAGAAGAACAATTAAGTGAGCCCTTCAACCTTTCACTCTACAGTGAGTAGTTCAGAAAAGTACCCAGTCAGGTTTAGGAATTGTTGGTTAACCCAGAAAAATAAAAAAATATCTACTTGAGAAAACAAGTTCGGTAATAAAATTCTAGAAAGAATTAATAAGATGTCTGCTCAATCAAAGATTAGTATTAGTCACCTAAAGCATCTGAAAAATAATTAAGAGGCTGGAGAGATGACTAATACATTAAGAGCACTAGCTGCTCTTCTAGAAGTCCTGAGTTCAACTCCCAGCAACGACATGGTAGCTCACAACCATTCATAATGTGATCTGATGCCTTCTTCTGTCATGCAGGTATATGTGCAGATAGAGTACTCATATGCATAAAATAAATAAATAAATCTAAAAAATAGTTAAAATGTAGAGACTTTTGTTAAACACTATCTGTCTAGTTTAGAGTAATGTATTTTGGCAATTCTTCCTTAATATGATACAGTGAAACAAATTGTGTCAAACTAATTTTAAAAAGTAAATAAAAATATACATTTATTTTATTTATTTACCATTTATTTATGTTTACTATGTATAGGGCTTGCCTGGCATAACCATATGTGACCATATCCCAGCCCCCACCTCCAGCTGAAGCCTCCTACTCAACCAGAGGATAGGCCATCTCCCTAAAATCCAACACTAGAGGCCAGGTCATTAAAAATCAGGTAACCTACAAACACACACACATACACACACACACACACACACACACAAACTAGCCCTGCCCATAACTGTTCAGCATAACCCTAAGTGTTCCTTCCTCTCTTCAGAAAAATATCCTGGCCCACAACTCAAGTGAAAGCCTCCTACTCCACCAGAGGCTAGGCAAGCATCCTGTATCTCATAGACCAGGACAGCTCCCTGAAAACTAGGCTGAAGCCTCCTTCCCAACCAGAAACCAGACCAGCATCCTGAATTTCAGAAGACTTCCGATCTGATCAGAGGTACAGAATATTGCTAGAATTTCAGGTCCTATCTTGAGACAGCAACCTGCTGATAGACAAGAAGATATCCAGGCCATCAGAAGTCCAGCACTAACTGAGGCAGACACCCTGTACTCAAACACATACCACTCCAGCCAGAAGACCAGAGAGGAAACAGAAACTAAGAAAGAAAACATCTAATCAACAAAGACAAATCCAGAAATCAGCACCTACACCTATAATCACTCCAAATCCTGATGTCTAAACATCAGTGTAAGAACACGATCCAACAAGAGCCAGGGCAATATGTCTCCACCAGAGTCCAGGCATCCCACCACAGCAAGTCTTAAATATTTCAACACTGCTGAAGCACAGGAAAACAATCTTAGATCCAACATTATGAAGATGATAGAAGTCCTTGAAGAAATTGGTGGAAAGATAATTTAAAAATTAAAGGAAATCAATAAATTCCTTACAAATGGTCAATAAAGCTAAGAAAAACACAAATTGTTGAAGAAAATGAATAAAACTGTTCAAGACCTGAAAAAGGAAATAGCAGCTAAAAAAAATTAAAAAAAAAGAAGAAGAAGAAGAAACAAGCATTACCAATAGAGTATAAAAGATGGAAGAGGGAATCTCTCAATCATGGAAGATACTATAAAATAAATAGATACAACATTCCAAGAAAATGTTAATCTAAAAAAAATTTACTGACATAAAACATGCAGGAAATTTAGGAGATTATTTTATTATTTTATTTTTATTGAATATTCTTTATTGGATATTTATTTACATTTCAGATGTCATCCTCTTTCCCCATCTCCCCTCTTTAGAACCCCCTATCACATCCCCCATCCTCCTTTTTGCTTTAAAACTGTTTTAATTACCATGGATGTATTAAGGTCACTTGTAGGTTGAGGGTCTAGCAATATAATAGATACAAATAGTCAAAGAACAAACAAGGCAATAAACAAAATTCCATGAACACTCCCATGGTCACTGTTTTTAAGGGCTTATCAGGATGACCAAAATATCTGAGCCTACTTCCCTGTCTTGGCCCAAAGTCATTTTCATGTCCGAAGCCTACTTCCTTGTTTTAGCCTAAAATTTAGATTCCTGTCTAAAATTACTTCTTTGTTCTAGCCTAATATTTAGATTTCTGCCAGAAATTACTTGAAAGATAGATAAATAGATAGATAGATAGATAGATAGATAGATAGATAGATAGATAGATAGATGATAGATAGACATATGTGTAATGGTAGCCAAGCAATGTATGATAAACACTTAAAGTTTTTGAAGAAGGAAATAATTAAAGAAAATACCAGAAGATGGCAGATCTTTCATGCTCATGGATGGGAAGGATCAACATAATAAAAATGGCCATCTTACCAAAAACAATCTATAGACTCAACAAAATCCTGATCAAAATTTCAACACAATATTTTACAGACCTTAAAAAACACTATTCAACTTCATATGGAAAAACAAAAAATCCAAGATAGATAAAACAACCCTATATAATAAAACAATATCTGAAAATATCACCAGCCATAATTTCAAGCAGTACTACAGAGCAATAGTAATAAAACCAACATGGCGTTGGCATAAAAATAGTCAGTTTGATCAATTGAATCCAATCAAAAACACATATACAAATCTACACATCTGGAGACACTCTATTTTTTTTTTTTTTTGTAAGGAAACCAGAAATACACAATGGAGAAAAGAAAGCATCTCTAAGAAATGATACTGGTCTAACTGAACACTAGCATGTTAAAGAATACAAATAGATCCATATCTATAATCTTTCACAAGTCAAGTCCAAGGGGATCTAAGTACTCAACATAAAACTGTATACACCGAACCTGATAGAATAGAAATTGGAGAATAACCTTGAATACATTGGCACAAGAAATAACTATCTGAACAAAATACCAATAGCACAGGCAGTAAGAACAACAATTAATAAATGGGACCTTGTGAAACTGAAAGCTTCTGTAAGGCAAAAGACATTATCAATCAAACAAAAAGGAAGCACACAGAAAGGGAAAATATTTTTACCAACTTCACATCCAATAGAGATCAAATATCTAAAATATATAAAGAACTCAATAAACTAATATAAAAAATAATAATGCAGTTAATAAATAGGGTATAGATGTAACCAGAGAATTATTAATAGAGGAATCTCAAATGGCTAAGAAACATCTAAAGAAATGTTCAATATCCTTAGCTGTCAGAGAAATGCAAATTAAAATTACTTTGAGATTCCATCTAACACTTGTCAGAATGACTAAAATGAAAAACACAAGTGACAGCTGATACTGGCAAAGATATGGAGCAAGGGGTACACTCTATTGGTGGTGGAAGTACAAACTTGTACAGCCATTTTGTAAATCAATATGGCAGCTTCTCAGAAAATTGGGAATTGATCTACCTCACAACCTAGCCATACCATTTCTGGGAATATACCCTAAGGATGTTCCATTCTACCACAAGGATACTTGCTCAACTATGTTCATTGCAGATTTATTCATAACAGCCAGAAGTTAGAAACAACCTAGATATCACTCAACTGAAGAATGGATAAAGAAAATGCAGTACATTAGCACAATGAAATGTTATTTTTCTGTTTAAAAAAAAAAGTGACATCATAAATTTTGTTGACAAATGGATGGAACTGAAAAAAAAAAAATCTCCTGAGTGAGGTAGTCGAGACCCAGAACAACAAACATGGTTATGTACTCAATTATAAGTGGTTATTAGCTATAAAGTAAACAATAATCATACTACAATCCACAGACCCAAAGAAGATAAGTAATGAGAGTTTAAGAGATGAAGCAAGGATTTTCTAGGAAGGAAAAATAAAATAGAAATTGGGGATGGACTGGGGGGGGTGGGTGGGAATGGGAAAATGAGGACTCAGGCTGGGGGTGAGGAGAGAGAACACTGGAAGAGATGACTGGAATTGTGGGTATTCCATGAGCAAGATAGAAATTCAGTACAGTGGAAACTTCATGGAATCTATGAGAGTGACACTAGTGACACTAGTGAAGATTCCTAGCAATTAAGAGACATACATCCTGAACTGGCTTTCCTTTGTAACCAGGCACAGCTTCATGTGGAGAAATTTGGATATCTACTCAGCAACCGAACATTCAACCTACAGTTTATCATGCCTGCATAGTAGACTAGGACTGAAGTTAAGCATAATAGTCATCAGAGAGACCAGAAAGAACATCCAGCAACTTATGGGAGCAACTGCAGAGTACCACACCAAAATATTAGGCAGAGCTTACTACTAATAATTACAAACGTTATGGCAACATGTAGGATAGGAGGAAGAGGATGTGTTTGTAAAAGGCTTTATATAGTCTCAATTTTAGAAACATTAAACTGATAGCATCACAAATAAAATAAACCCAAATTCAAATGGGAAAAGAGAGAAAGTGGCAGAGGCTAAAACAGAAGGAGAACCAAACTCACAGGTCTGGTGAGACGGTAGCACTCCTGTGCTGTTTTTCCAATAACCGTTGAAAAAGAATTTAGTCTATGGCAACATATTCTGCACCGGAGACATAAAGATAATTTAGACTTGACTTCTGACCATAGGGAGGTATAAATACTCCCCAAATAAGAAATAGCTAGGTATTTTTCAATAAAAATTTCAATCAACTCTTGTCTGTGATTATAAAATTGTTCTTCCCTGTAGAAAATGCTGCTACAAATGTTTTAAGGAATAAAGGAGAAGGCACATCTATGTAATTGATAGCTATGACTCCTTGCGATCCCCCTAGACTGCACAATGAAGAAGTTTCCTAGGCAAACCAGACACGATAGATCTCTGGTTTTAAAAAGAGAGTGGTCTTAGAGACATAGAAACAGCAGTGTGGTAGAATGCTTAAAACACATTATTCATTGTTCATATTGAAAGCAATAAAATAAGATATCCTGGTTATATGGCTTAAATTAAAATGGCCCTTTCCTTGATTTTAAATGGCATCACTGTTCCAATGGTCCATAATTCCATTGAGGCTATCCTGGATGTTGTCTCAGAAATCCAAACAAGCAAACAGACAAATAAACAAACTAGAGGGGATAGGAGCAACAGATAATAAATTACCAATGACTATGGAACCAAGTAGTGATTCACCTCTAAGAAAGAATTAATATGCTAGAGCCAAGGATCTTTATTTAGCACATTAACTATTACCCTAGTATAATGAAATAATGTAGCAAAGATCATAGTACATAATTATATATTTTCTAGTCTTATTGTTCATTAGATTTTCTTTTTCTCTTACGTTAGAGAACAACTCCTTGTGCGTCAAATACTGCCCACTGTCATACCAACAAATTTAGCTTACACATGAAATTATATTAATTACTTTGGATCACATCAGGCGCCATATTCTCACATTTATATTTTCTCCTTTGACTTTTTTGACAGTGATGAGCTCAATAGCTGCTTTCCATATATAATAATAGGGCCTCCTCAGCTGAGGGCATTGTACTCTCTGGATTTGTCTGACTGACAGATGAAAGTCTGTCCTGTGCTTAAGAGGAAAAAGACACTTTAATTAACACAGTTACTTATGAGTGTCTTAGACACTGTGACCCAGAGTTGATGACTAGAACAAACATTGGCAAGAGAATCCTCATCTTTGTTAAAAAGACTCTTTGAGCTGCGACAGCTCTTATTTGAAATGGGTAAATCATTTAAAAGTCACATGTCCTTCAATTTAAGCGTCATAAATCATAGATTTTGAAGCATCTATTTCTCACCCTGAGCTGCAGAGCCATTAAACCATCAGGGATCAAAAAAGGCAGTTTAGCAGAGGAATAATCGTTTTATCAAGAAATGATCTATACTACTGAAAATCCATATGCGAAAATAACCCCTCCAAAACAATGAATCTATGTATACCTAAAGCCATGTAAAATTAACTAAAAAACAAAGCAGTTGGGTGGCTGAGATGGCTCACCAGATAAAGACTCCTGCCTCCAATTAGCCTGACAACTTAAGTTCAGTCCCCAGACACCACTTGTTGGTGGGCAAAAACGAACTCTCCATGGTCATCCTCGGACTTCCACCTGCATGCTGTGGCATCTGCATACCCCTCCCCAAGTATATGCACATCAAATAAATGAATAGATAGATAGATAGATAGATAGATAGATAGATAGATAGATAGATAGATAGACAGTGATAAAAGTAAACCCACCCCAAGTATGTGCACATCAAATAAGCAGATAAATAAATAGACTCATAAATAATAAAAAATAAACTCAAGTAGATATAGTTATATAAAATTATATCTTTCCAAAAGGTAACAACCTCTTATTCATGGTAATTCTTTTCTATGTATAATATGAAAACATAAACCATAAAGAAAGAAAGATACTGGTAAATTAGTCTTAACAGTAAAATCTGTGTCTTAAAATTACTATTAAGAAAGTGAGTATAGAGGCCATAGACTGGACAGAATATTTTTAAAGCATTTGTTCAAAGGATTAATATGTAAGAATATAAAAAAGGTGTGTGTGTGTGTGTGTGTGTGTGTGTGTGTGTGTGTGTGTGTGTTGGAGTATATATCAGTTACTTGTTCCACTCCCCTTTTCGAGTCCCCTTCGCCCGCAAAAGAGACACGTGAGACAGTGTTCGGGTAGTTACTACAGCGAGGCTTTATTCTTGTATCAGCTGAAGCGGAAGACACCAAGCCTGGAAAAGGCACTGCTTATATGCACCCTAGAGTGGTGTGTTCACTTCTGATTGGCTGTTCACTCATCACCCAATATTACGCCCTGGGATGGGCAGTGGCTTGGTGCGCTTTTGCCTCTTGCACCTGCGCAGTTTAGTTGTTTACTTGTGGGAGCACCGGATGCCCGCTCCATCTTGTAATGTCAAATGTTGTCACACTCACCGTGGCTCCTAACAGTTACTTTTCCATTATTGTTCTAAAACACCATGACCAAGGCAAATTATAAAAGGAAGCGTATATTTGGAGCTTACGCTTCCATCTCAAACCACAGGCAAGAAGCAGAGACTGTGAAGTAAGAAGGCATTGAAACCTCAAACTCCATTCCCTGTAACACCCTTCCGCTGACAAGGCTGAACTCCTAACCCTCCCACATGTGTGTGTGTGTGTGGGGGGGGGCATCTTGTTCAAATCACCACAGGTAAAACTACATTGCTTTTGGTTTCAGAACCAAAATAAACTATTACATATAGTTCAATACAACCCATCAGAAATAATATGTATTTCAAAAATAACAGTATAAGACATGTTTTTATTCTACCCCATCGTATGTTTTCCTCTCCTTGCTACTCTTCCAAATTGAAAAAAAAAATTATTTAAATGGCATATCTTGCTTCTATGTCTTTGTTCCAAACTCAAACTTAGAACTAGTTCAAACCTAGAACTCAAAACTGAAGCCAAGGTGTTTAACCATCTAAATTTACAAGTGCTACCTCATTGCTTCTTGTTCTTAGTGCTGTTTCTTTCTTTCATTTTGTTTTCTGGGGTAGGGTTAAACCAAACTCATGGCAATAAGCCTGTGTCAGCCTCCCATATTCTGGGATCAGAGGCAAGAAGCACTATCCCTGGCTTCATCCCATTTGCTGTTAGACATCTTGATTGACTCTAACGACTGAGAAGTGATTTTGCAGAATGGCTGTTCTGGAATGATAGTTTGGTAACACAGGACCCCTTCCATATACCTCATTCCTGACTCTCCTATTCCATGTGCAGAAACTGAATAGACCTTTATTCTGTAACAGAAAGGCATAGATTTTGATGGAGCAGTGACCAAGGGAAGAATAGAAAATCTTGGTTTGATCTGTTTGTTTGATCTAGATGTCTAGATTCAGTATACAGCACAACTGTGAATGAGCATGTGCTAAACAATAAATGATATATTTTAAAGAAAAACTTTTTATGCAGTTTTGAGTAAAGATGAGGCCTGCAAACTAAAAACAACTCCTAGCATCTCTGTGAAACTATACAAAAGCCAGTGTATAAGGGTCGGACAAACATTTGACAAAAACCTAATTCTTATCCATGAGATCAGGACAGCTGTAGTCCCAGTGTTTTCAAACTCTCAGTCCTTTATATGATTTCCATTTAGGGTGCAAGAAATCCCAAATACAGTCTTCTCCACTGATTCTGCTACTAAGTCAGAAGAAGAGATTGGTCACTGGAATAAAAACATAAAAGCAAAGGTAAATCTATTTTTTGCGGCTTCAGGTAAGTGAGCTCAGGGAACCAGTGTCTATTTTGGAATTCTAATTTCTTGTTTGAGATTCTTGTTTTCATTTAAACCAAAATAATACATATACAGCAAAGATTTATAAGTATAAATCTTTATATTCATTCAGAAAAGTATAGTAAAAGACCTCCCATACATTTATGCCTACTGCTCTGGACCCTTCAAACGGATGACTGGAGTCATCATTTGTTCATCCTCACTGCACTTCTATGCTTCTTAACAAAACTATCTTCTAATAAGTTTTTTAAACTTACTCTATTACTACTTTCTTTCTATTCCAACTTTGTCTTGGCGAGACTGATTCTGATTAAGAAGAGGAATTGTCTCAAATTGACTTAAAGCACAAAAAATATCCTATGTAACTGAAGGTCCAGAAGCAATGGAGAGGGGTCAAAAGGAAGTAGAGGCAAATCCAGTCAGTGATTCAGTGCCGTGCACAAGAACTCAGATGCCTTCAAACATAGGGCTCTACTTTTCACATCAGTTTTCCTCATTGGCACAAGACACTGAAAAGGAACATTGAGGATCATACACTTTGTCCTAGCAGAAGAAAGAAACCTTAATCCATTGGATTATAAATTCTTTTTCCTCTTTTATTCTCTGTTCTTTTTAAATTTTTGTTTATTTTTGAGTTTATAATCAATCTAGTTGCAATGTTACTCTCTTCAAATCCTCCCATATAACCCCTCCCGGCTCTCCTTCATTTTTATCACCTTGCTTTTCATTGTTATTGCAAATGTAGATGTATTTGTATATAAATATATATTCTTAAGTATAAACTGTTATAAATTCTTTATCCAGTCAGGGTAGTTTTTGCCTTTAAAATTCCATGTACATTCAATAAACTTTCTATTATATGTTTTCTTATTTAAATTAATCAGTCTTGTCCCAGGAAAAGAAAGTGAGGAAACATATTCTCCCATGGAATGGGCCCCGGATACCTAAACAAAGTTCTATTTCTGTAAAAAGAAGACAGGACTAGATACAGTTTCAAATATAGTAATGAGCACAGTCAGCGTCTGCTCACTTGTGCTCTGTTCAATCTCGTGTTCTTGATTGCATAGGTATTAGCATTGCTTGTACTGCTCTTTCCTCCTGAACTTGCCACTCAGTCCTGTTTCTATCAGCAAACCTGCCGGTTGTACTTCTAGAACAGTGGTTCTTCACAGTAGTTAAAGATTACAGTGGATGGAGCAGCACACATCACCCATGTTTAAGATCAGAGATTCTGAGTTAATAGGTCTACAGGAAGTCACAGAGCTATGGTAAGCTTATCAGGTCATTTTAATTTTGAGGAGTACGTGTAGTAACTTACGGTTCTTTTGTTTAAACTTCTCTCAGCAAGTCAAATGTTAGCAAGAACTGAAGACTTCTGTACCAGAGGAGAGCTGTTCTGTGGAACATAGAGCTGGAGATAGCTCTCCTGTTCTTAAACTTCACACGCTTCATTCTCTCACTAATGTTTGTAACTTTACATATGTTTGACTTAACAGCTCTCCAAGACTGTAAGCTTCTCAAAAACAAAGCGTATGCCATCTTGGTTCACAGAAACTATCACAGCGACAGGTAATGAGACCATAAATACAGGGGCTGCCTGCATAAGGCCTAGCTGTTAAAAGCTGTGTACTGTTCCTGCAGTGAACCTGAGTTTGTTTCCTAGCACCCATGTTAGACTCCTCACAACTACTTATAACTCCAGCTCCAAGGAGATGTGAAGCTTCTAGCTTCAGTAGACACCTGTGTGTATACACAGATACACATAAACAAACACATTCATGCACACACACACACACTTCACACACTAAAAATAATAAAAATAAATATTGACAAAATAATGTATGTACAAAATATATAAAAAGATAGTTTTGCTTTCTCCAAAATGGTTTTGGTAATCTTCAAAAATAAATATATACTTTTTATACACAGCAACAGTTCTGTTAAACTATCAGAAATAGAAATACTAAATAGTTTATCAGTGCCTCTGAGACCCACAAATAGTGATAGTGAGGGGAAATCTTTGCTGTTTTACAAATGAGCCTTTTTAAACTGTCTTTATATTTTATAGAATTTGCAGGTCCCTAACCATTTTAATTCCAAACCATAAAGATGAGTTTTCATCAGTGAATATACATCAATCTAGACAATATTTGTAATTGAATGTGTTCTTTAACACAAAGCATTAAATGTTTACTATAAGCTAAGCTTTTTTGAAACATTATCTTGTCTTTCTGAGGACAAGCCTATGAAGAAATGTGCTAATCAGCTTTCTGTTAGAGTAGTAAAAGCCTGAGATAATCAGCATATAAAGAGAAATTTGACTCACAGTTTTGAAAGCTCAAGTTTCTGGTCAATCACCCCTTGGGTTTGAACTTGTAGCAAGGTAGTATGTAGTAGAATAAAACCATTCCCAGAGTGACTGAGGATCTGGAAGAAAAGGAAGAAGATATATGTTAGCTAATCTTGATTGTCAACTGGACATACCATCTCTAGGCACATGACCCTGGGATATAGGGGAAAAAGAAAAATGTAGCTGAGCAAGGCAGAGAAAGCAATCCAGTAAACAGCATTCATCTGTAGTTTCTGCTCTAAGAGCCTGCCTTAAGTCTCTAGTTTGGCTTCCTTCAATGATGAAATATAAACTATAAGGTTAAATAAATCATTTTTCTTTCCAAGTTTCTTTGGGCCATGTTGTTTATTATTGCACCAAAACATAAACCAAGACAGGATGAGAATGGAATCCCGCAACCCCCTTCAAGAGCAGAGTTCCACTGGCATAAACGTCCACCTTGTAAATCATTGACCATCTCACAACAGTGTCAAGCTGAGGAGTAAACCTTTGGCGAACATTCCGAATCCAAGTTGAAAAGCAGTTCCCCGAGCCTACCATAGCTAGGAAAGAGCACAGTCATGACTCGAATTCAGCTGACTGGCTGTATAACCCAAAGCCTATCTTTTATTCCAAGGAGCAGCTGTAGCAGGTGAGGCAGGAAGATCACAACGTTAAGGCCAGTTTGAGTAACTTATAAGGATCCTGTCTCATTAGTAACAAAGGGCTGGGATGACTCAGTGTAGATGCATGCTTAGTGTATAAGAGTCCCTTGATTCAGTCTCCGTCCTGGTGGAGGGAAGGCTGTTCCCCATTCTTCATATAAAATACAAGCTCTGCTCAGAAAATGTAATCATTTTTTTCTGAAAATGATCTAATAGGATAAACCAAATTAATAATCTCTTTGAAGTCTCAGCAAAAAAAAAAAAAAAACAAAAAAAACAAAACAAAAAAAAAACTGAAATTCAATCTTCACCATCAAGTCTTTTCCCAAAAGTATAACTGTGACAGCAGAAATCCAGCCTATGAAAAAGGTAGAAGGATTGGTGCCTTTGAGAATCTTCTATCAGAAAAGTGATACTCGGAAAAGAACTGGCAGATAAGAATGATCACTCAATATTAGCAAGTCTATTTAGGATTAGTTTGCACCATAAAGTCCTCAAGACTTCAAGCCTAGGAAAGCTTATTGAACTCTCATTTAATATATATTGGAGATAAAAATAACTCAGGTTCAGGTGGTAGCTGGATACCACCAAGAACAAAAATCTCTTTTTACATTAGAATCTTGTTATACGAGATTCATGAACTCCATTCTCTCTGGTAACTGCCAGCATCTTTAGATAATTGATCATGTGAGCTGCCCTTGGGTTTCTACTGACTGTCAATTAAGTTTGTTCTTAATGTTGCTGCATAGGAATGGCTACAGGCAGTGGCAGATGACACTGCTGCTTTAGGGTGATAGGATTTAAGAGAACATCCTGACAAATGCTTCTGGCAGCTAGAAGCATAATATTCAGATGTAAATTCCCTTTTACATCAGCAGAGCAATATTTATCTTTGACAGCCTTGATTGCCTACTAGGGAGGTCCTTTTCAGAGACTGAGTTGAATAAAATGCTGGCTGGCTTTTACATTGAAAAAAGTCACAATCAGGAATGACAACAGTTAATGGAACACCCAGGTCTTATGGAAAACTTTATTTTTTTTCCCCCCAAAGAAAAGTAAACTTACTTAAAAGAAGTAGAAAAATAGTAAGATATATGCAGAGCATATTTGGATTTAATTGAGGTAGTTGAATCTTATTTGTTTTTAACTGTTGATGTATTAATAGAATGTTTCAGTCATGGCTTCCTGGTTCAAGTGACTGACTCCTCAATGGAATCAACTAAAGTGAACAGTGGGAAATTTAGTGACTCATATAATCCATCTGCCAAAAAGACAAAAATTGACCTGACCTCTGGGGCTGAGCCCAAGCCGTTTGTGTGTATGACTTAAATTGTATACTCCCATCAGCTGACATCCCTCCACCATTGTCTCTGTGTGGCAAATGATATAGCTCTGGACTTACCTGCACTCACAGACCTAGAAAAGGAAACTGATCTTTTTTCACAACTTGAATTTTAAAACTCTACACATAAGAGTTAGACAGTCACGGTTTGGTTCCTACTTTAGACCACTCAACATAGACAAGGTCAAATAATTAGGGTATACAACTTCCTTCTCCATCAACGCCCACTGCACTGACTAAGGGACTTGGTCCAGTTGTTAGATGATGTGTTAATGCAGAGAAAAACAAGGAACAAGAGAACAAAGATGACTCAAGTAGTGTTCAAAACAGAACAAAATAAAAACAAAAGAAAACAAACAGAAAAACAAACAAAAAAACACTAGTACGTGTACTATCTTACTTTTTAATTGTTTAACATAACGTTGATAGGTTTTTATTTGGACAAATGTACTATAATGAACTGAGTTAAGTGATCAGTAAGTTCACTTTTCCCCACCTTGCACGAGGAGCATTACTTGGGGGTAAGCAAACAAACTACAGATTTTATTGGTTTTGGCTCTTTTTTTTTTTTTTTTTTTTAAATACTATGCATCAAAGATTCCCATTGGCTTAATTTTGAATTATTTTCTAACCAACAGAGGAAGGACTACAGACTTAACTTGATAATGGTTACTTTTCCACATATGGGGTGCCACATTAATATTTTAAACATAGTCTTTATATAGATTCCAGCTGAGCTGCATGTGTTAAACTATTGCTCAGGCAAGTGTGCATGTTTGAGATAATTATACTGCTTCCCCTATTTATTTATGAAGTGTCACATTAAAATTTAAAGCAAGATCTATCATTGAATAGAGATGTGTTACGCATAGCAAACGGCAGTCCTCCCTTCAGTCTGTTGTTGAGTGTTAGATTCAGCTTTCAAAACCAACTGCTTAGTACTTAACGCGACAAAGTTAACCAAAATAAACACTCTGGAGCATGGAATAAAACAACACACTTGTCTAAGAGTCAACTTGAAGAGTTAGATTTCCCTGGATAGTTAATAGAACTGTATAAGTTATTCATGATTTTAAAAGGAGTCTAGTTTTACTGTATTTCTATATTCCAGCCTTTCTGGTGATTCCTGGTAGAAACTTTCAGGGTAGGACTGTGCTTTATGTTGATTCTTGAATTCATTATTGACATCAGTGTATGAAATTAGATGAAAATGAAAGGCAAAGTCTGTAAAAGTAAACTCCTTAAGATGCCAAAATATTCTAGCTCATCCTTTGCCCAACCCACCAGATCACCAATTTTTATTTTTTTAAACAAAATAACAGTCAAAGTTTAACATAATTTTAATACTTAAATTATAATGTTTCTACATTGTAATACTTCATCAAGAAACTGAGTATAACTGGAATGTGTATTGGGAGTATATATGGTGGGTAGAGAACATGAGGCCTTCAGTGAGTATCAGTACTCTGCTCTAACTTAACAACTCTTTAAGTACCACTTTTGTGACATCAAGGCAAATGTCAACACAGTAGAGAAGGAAATAGCTTCAATTATCATTACAACAGCTTGCAGTTCAAAACATAGCCATTCTCTGAACCACTGAACCAAGGCAATACATTCATTTTTACAAACTCTACACTCATATACAAGGTATATTCATGTATATGTGTATAAACATACAAAATATGGATTAACCTAGATTGAGACACTAGATTCCTCCAGCTATTCGATCCTTGGTGAATGATTTAACTACTGTAAGCTTCAGTATTTCCTCAACCATAAAGTAGACATCCTAACAATGTCTACTTCATATGTTTAAAAATTAAGCAAGATTAATTTATGTATAGCATTTGGCGCACTTATATCTATTACTATAGCTCTGCCAATGAAAATTATTGCCATTATCTAATTTTTGTATTAAAGATTTTTGAGTAAAGCATAAAGGTACATTCTTTAGAATATAAAACTACAAAGGCCACTCACAGAATACCTTGCCCAGGTATTATTGTTGTTATGCAACATTTAAATATTCATTATAAGACCATGATTCATGTTTTTGTATTTGTGATTGATATTCTTGGCTGTTATCTTGACTACATCTGGAATTAACTAAAATCCAAAATTG
This sequence comes from Arvicanthis niloticus, assembly GCF_011762505.2. Classification (NCBI taxonomy): domain Eukaryota; kingdom Metazoa; phylum Chordata; class Mammalia; order Rodentia; family Muridae; genus Arvicanthis; species Arvicanthis niloticus. The sequence continues at coordinate 25,199,934 of NC_047668.1, forward strand.
GAGGGGCTGTGGGTTGTTTTGTTTTGTTAAATTTGAGGGAGACAGATCCATTTCTGATCTGGACCTTTGAGGTGAAAAGCATATGCCTTTTATATGGCCCTCACGTTCTGCTGAAAAACTACATAAAGATGTGGGAAAAGGAATGTTTTGCTCTTTGCCTGATTGCCCTAGCTTTGCTAGCGAGTTCATTCATTTTTTTACCCTGCTTTCCTCCTTCCTGTGACCCTCAGACATGTTCTCCTAGTCCATCTCCATTCTTAAATGTCAGTTCTTAATATGGAGAAACACAATCTCTATTCAGAAGCACCAGAAACATCTTTCAGGATTCCAGATGAATTTCCTACCAGGTCAACATGGCCACTACACTCTCTTATGAACCAGTTAGGGCAATAAAAAGCCAAGAAAGAAAACACCCACCCAACAAAGACCAGATATCACCACCTGGAATTTCAATCATCCTAAACCCAGAAGTCCAGAAAACAATAAAACAGAAACAATTAAATAAAAAATACAAAATCAAAATGCAAAGCTAGAAGGTGGAGAGAGAATACCTAAATTAACAAAATCAGAAAGAAACGGGAAGACATAATAACAGACACTGAGGGAATTCAGAGAAGCATAAGGACATACTTTAAAAACCTGTGCTCTACCAAATTGAAAAATCTAAAGGAAATGATAATTTTCTCCACAGGTGTCCCTTACCAAACTTAAATCAAGATCAAATAAACAATTTAATTAGACCTATGACCCCTAGTCAAATAGAAGCAGTTATTAAAAGTCTCAAAACGGAAAAACAACAACAAACAAACAAACAAAACAGGTCAGTATAGTTTTAGGCCAGAATTCTATCAGACTTTCAAAGAAGTGTTAATGTCAATAATCCTCAAATTATTCCACAAAAATCTAAATTTGATATTGGGATATCAGAAGGAACATTGCTCAAATTATTTTATAAGGCTACAGTTACCCTGATAACCAAACCACCAAAAAGACCCAACAACATAAAAGACAATTATAGGCCAATATCCCATATAAATATAGATATAAAACTTTCCAATAAAATTCTTGCATCCTGAATCTAAGAACACAAAAAGAGGGTAATCCACTATGATCAAGAAGGCTTTATCTCAGAGATGCAGGGATAGTTCAAACTTAATCTACCATTTAAACAAACTGAAAAACAAAGACCACATAATCATCTAGTTAGATGCAGAAGGGCCTTTGACAAAATCCAATACCCTTTCATGATAAAAGTCCTGGGGAGATTAGGGATACAAGGTACCTACCTTAGCATAACAAAGGCACTCTGTAGAAAAACTGTAGCCAACACCAACTTAAAGTCAAAGCAATCCCACTAAAATTAGAAAGAAGACAGGTTTTTCACTCTCTCCCTGACTATTTATTGCAGTACTTGAAGTCTTAGCTAGACCAGTAACAGAATTGGTATAATTTTTTTTCAATTTAAGAAAATATCAGAAGATGAAAGGATCTTGCATGCTCATGGATCAGTGGAATTAAAATGGTAAATATGGCAATCCTTCCAAAAGTAATCTACAGATTCAAGGCAATCCTCATCAAATCTCCAACAAAATTCTTTACAGATCTTGTAAGCACAATTTTCACTTTTGTATGGAAACACACACACACACACACACACACACACAAACCACAGTATATGCACAACAATCCTTAACTATAAAAGAACTGCTTGAGGTACCACCATCCCTGACTTCAAATTGTACTACAGAACTAAAGTAATGAGAAGAGCATGGCACCGCCACCAAAACAAGTATATTAACCCAGAGAATCCAACTGAATACCCAGACATAAAACTGCACATATGAACGCCTAACTTAAAAAAAAAAATTCCTAAATACACACTGGAAAAAGAGGGCATCTTCAACAAATTTAGCTTATCAAACTGGGTAGCTACATGTAGAAAGCAAATAGACATGTACTTACTACCCTGCACAAATCTCCACTCCAAATCTATGAAAGACTTCAAACTAAAACCAGATACACTGAATCTGATGGAAGAAAAAGTGGGGAATACCTTGAACTCATTGACACAAAAACAAAACAAAACAAACAAAAATAAGAAAAGAACAAAAAACTTTTGAACAGAATACCTTTAGCACAGGTACTAATTTCAACAATTAATAAGTGGGACCTTATGAAATCAAAAAGCTTTCTCAGAGCCAAGGACACCATCCTTCTGACAAAGAGGCATCCTACAAAATGTGAAAAGATTTTTTCCAACTTCCTATCTGAGAGAAGACTAATATCCAAAATATATGACAATGTCAAAAGAAAATAAATAGTACAACTTAAAAATGGTGTACAGATATAAAATGAGATTTCTCAAACAAGGAAACTCAAATGGCTAAGAAACAGTTTTAAAATGTCCAGCATCCTTAGACAATAGGGAAATGCAAATCAAAATTACTTTGAGATTTCCCCTTACTCCTCCTGTCAGAATGACTAAGATCATGCTGGTGAGGATATGGCGTATAGGGGATTCATCCACTGATGATAAAAGTGCAAACACATACATCCACTATGAAAATTGATGTGGCAGTTCCTCAGGAAGATGGGAATCAGTCTACCTCAAAATCCAGCAATACCACTCTTGGACTCTTGGACCCAAAGGACATTTTATTCTACCACATAGACACTAGCTCAACCATATTAATTGCTGTTCTATTAATAATACTCATAAATTAGAAACAACATAAATAAATGTCTTTCAACAGATGAATATATATATATATATATATATATATATATATATACATTTACACAATAGAATATTATTCAGTCATTGAAAAATATAATCATGAACTTCACAGATAAATGGATGGAACTAAAAAAACAAAATCATCCTGTATGACGAAAGTCAGAAAAACAAATATGGTGTGTATTCACTTATATGTAGTTTTTAGTTGTTAAGTGAAGGGTAACCAAGCTGCAATCAGGAGAATCATAGAGACCAGATATAGAGTAATGGACTAGGGGTGGGGACAGATAGAACTCCCTAAGAAAGGAAAATAGAATATGTCACAACTCTAGAGGCTGTGGGACCTTTGGAGAATAAAGTCAATAAATGAAGCAGATGAGTCTCTTTCAACAACTTTATTTAGAGCCGCAGATAATTTATACTCTGAGGGTTAAAATGTCATGTAAGTAAACTTCTCATGAGTACAAGCTACATACAATCACAAGGAAATGCACATGTACAAAAGGATGTCTTTCCATAAGGGCATATAAAGGATAGTTTAAACAGATAATTTAATAACAATAGCAAGCAATAATCTGAAGTAATCTGAAGTAAACTTACTCCTATCCACTATACCTTAAAAACACATGAAAACACATTCCAAAAACATTTTGTGTCTTAAAGAAACTGAAGAGTCACAAGACTCATCTTTCTTTCTTCGTGTGTGTGTGTGTGTGTGTGTGTGTGTGTGTGTGTATTCTCACAAGTGCTCAGAATTTTCCTCATATGACTCCATTCCTGGACCATGTTCCAGACAAAAATAGTTATAAATGGATAGGAAGGTACTGAAACTAAAGGATTATATGGAAAAGCAAAGCAAAGAGGAGGGAGAAAATAAAAGGGGAGATGGCTAAAATTAAGGCCCATTTAAGAGGTTTTATGGACACAGAATACAACAGAAGCTTCCTTAAACATGTGCATCTATGAAGGGCATCTAAATGAATCACCAGATAGTGGGGGAGAGGTAGCTCCGACTGAATATCTTTTGTAACCAAATGAAGCTTTCCAGTAGTGGGAATGGGTTGAATCTAATTGAGTTCTTAGCCAAAGTTCTCCCATGGGAATCCCTAAACAGCCAAGGTTGTTTCGAAGGCCATTGGTATATCTCCACAGACTGATGACAAGGCCAAAAACAACACCTACACAACTCATTGAAAATGGAAAAGTCTAACTTGTGCTTACATAAAGCCTCCATCACTATGGGCTGATGTTCTTGGTACCACAATGGTGTCTTGCCTGTAGGATATGCTAAATGCAACTGTGGCACAAAGCTTATGGGAATAAGCAACCAATGCCTGATTTGACCTAAGGTCCCCTGCACGAGATAGAGCCTGTACCCTATTCTGCTTGGTTGACCAAAGACCTGAGATTAAACACCCAAATACAACTGTTCTACTAAAGGCAAATAGCAATAAAATGACTCCTAATGACATTCTGCTATACTCATAGATCAGTGTCTTGTTCAGTCATCCATCGTCAGAGAAGCTTTCTCATACAGCAAATGGAAACAAACTACATGCAGACAGCGAGAAACCTTGGAACATTTGGTCCTGAATGGGATGCTTTTATCAAATCCCTGCACTTGGTGCACAGAGAATGCTTTGGAAGGACAGATACAACACAGAAGTCAGAGGGGGTGAAGGACATGAAGAAGACTGGGCCTTTTGAACACAACAGGACCTACACACATATGAATTCACAGAGAATGAGACAGCAGGCACAGGGCCTGCATGGGTCTGTACCTGATGGAGTTTTTAATTTTCTCCAGGGGAGTCTCACTGAGAAAAAAAAAGCTACTCTTAAGGGCAGGCTGCATACCCAGCAGTTAATGGCCAATGGCAAACCCAATGGCAGTTTTGAAGGTGGTTCATTGTCTCAGAATGTCATGTCGGGGCTGTTTCTCTCTCTCTCTCTCTCTCTCTCTCTCTCTCTCTCTCTCTCTCTCTCTCTCCTCTCTCTCTCTCTCAAGATTTTATCATTAATTTTAATTTTTTTAGCTGACAGGTACTTTGTGTATATATTAGAGCTTCTGGTTGTGTGTTTGTATAAGATCCCTGAGCATGCAAATGCACGGTTCTCTGCATCTATATTTGTTTCTTGTGCCTTTGGGGGCTCTTTTCCTTCTGTTTATTTTTTCCCATTCTAATGTGTTTGTTTTTGTTTTACTTTAGTTTGTTTTGCTATTATCACTTTGAAGCATATTAGATATCCAATAAGACAGAAAGGGGTAGATCCAGATGGAAGGGGAGGAGGGGAGGAACTTGGAGGTGTAATAGGAGGGGAAGTGGTAATCAGGATATATTATATGAAAAAATGTATTTATAATAAAAGAAAAATATTCAAAGCCTCTTAACTGTGGGCAAAAGCAAAATCAAGTTAAATACTTTCTTCCAAGTTGCTTACTGGCTTGCTCCCCATGGCTTGCTTAGCCTGCTTTCTTATAGAACCCAAGACCACCAGCCCAAGAATTGATTATCCACAATGGGCCAGGTCCCCTCACATCAGTGACTAATAAAGAAAATGCCCCTGGGCTTTCCTGCAGCCTGTGTATGGAGGCATTTTTTCAATTGAGGCTCCTTCCTCTCTGATGACTCTAGTTTGTGTCAAGTTGACACAAAACTAGCCAGCACTCAAAGTGACTACAAAAGCTTCAAATTCAATCTCAATTTGTCTTCTTCTAGTACTGTAAGAACTCGGCAAAGCCTTGTTCACAGTTTTGGTGGTACAGGTTATATTTCAGTGAACAACTAACTACAGCACAGTGAACAGTGAGGCTGGGCCAGATTGGAGGCCTGAAGAGGGAGAGAATGCAGAGGTGAGACTAGAATGAAGCAGGGGAGGAGGGAGGAGCACAGGAGCTTAGCTGTGCAGGGAAGAGGGCATTGTGAGCTGCAGTTTGCTGTTTCCTGGGCAGACTCAAGGTTAGACTAGTGGTGCACCTCCTCATTGTCTCCTCCACCTCCCCCAACCACCAAGGCAGGTGGCAGGAACTTGTGTCACTGCTTTTTCTTGTGTGAAGCATGCAGAGTGTGCAAGGCTCAATTTGACTCCTTTCAAAATGAAGCTGGTATATATGTGTGCAGGGAGAAGGAGGGGAGGAGGGGGGGACTCGGATCAGCCTATGTATCCTGTCTGGTTGGTGGCTCAGTCTCGGGAATCTCCCTGGGATCCAGGTTAGTTAAAAATGTTCTTCCTATGAGGTTGCCATCCCCTTCAGCTTCTTCAATCCTTCCCCTAATTCCTCCATAGGGGTTCCTACTTCAGTCCAATGGTTGGGAATAAGTATCTGCATCTGTCTCAGTTGGTTGCTGCATGGGCCTCTCCGAGGACAGCTATGCTAGGCTCCTGTCTGTAAGTATATCAATAATAGTGTCAGGCCTTGGTGCACGCACCATGAGATGGATCCCAAGTTTGGTCAGTCACTGGACAGCCTTTCCTTCAGTCTCTTTTCCATTTTTGTCCCTGCAGTTCTTTTAGATATGAACAATTCTGGATCAGAAATTTTGACTGTGGGTTGGTAACCATGTAGTTCTATTTGGGGCCCTGTCTATCTCCTGGAGGTGGACTCAAGTTCCCTCTCCCCACTGTTGGGCATTTTGGCTAAGGTCATCCTGAGATACTCTTACCTCCCCGGTTTCTAAAGGCTCCCCATATTTTCCACTCCCAAAAGCTGCATATTTCCATTCATTGACCTGGTTCTCTGGGTTTATCTCCTGTCCACCCACCCCATCCCCAATACCCCGTACAAATATAGCAAAGGACTGCCTGGTCTAGCCTCAGTGGGAAAATTGCCTAATCCTCGAAGAGTTGAGGATGGGGGAGGCACCCTCCAGGGGGAAAGGGGGAGGAGGAATGGGGTGAGGAATTAGGGGGAGAGTACCTGGAGAGAGGACAATGTCTGGATGTAAATAAATAATTAAAAAATAAAATAAAATTGTTGAAGAAAGAAACCAGGGTAAATCATGTAATTACATTTTAATCTCCAAAACAAAAAAACTCTATTGAAGTCCATTATTTAATCCTTATGGGCAGTTTTAATTCTACCACATGTAACACTAAGCTAACAGAAGGAAAGCTATATGGTGTATGCTATTCATATTACTGTATGCTCTAATAACGTTATACACAAGTTTAACAACTAAGAAAACACATATGATAATAATTAAGCTTTTGTCTAAGTTTTGTATATATAGTAACATAGCACAAGTGTAGAAAATATGATATATTAATTTATACAGGATAATATACATATTGTGTTATTTTCATAGATTTTTATCATATATACCATATAATTTAAAAGCATTAAGCAATTTATGCACAATATACATATAAAATATAATTATCACTATGCACGGCTGTAGGGAAATTTTAAAGATGAAGTCACGTACTTTATAGCATAAACAGACAATTTTGCCTCTTCTAATTCTGGTTCCAAAAACTCACATTTTTAAGTCACATTTTACAGTCTTCTTTCTCAATAACTTTTCTTTTTTTTTTTTAACAGCAAAAGATAATTTATTACCTCTGATGACCATTTAATTTCTGTAAATTTTAATATTTCTAAATCAATTCTTTTTTACTTCAACTTTAGTCATAAAAAATCAAACATTCAAAATTAATTAATGTGGAAGGAAATATGTATGCAGTTAACCTGAAAACATGTTCATTCTATCCTAATAATGAAAACAGGATGTAGGCTGATCTAGTAACAAACAGGTTTAAAAGTATAGTTTTTCTCCTATCCTAACAGAATTTCCAATACACAGTTACTTTTGCCAACAGAAATAAATCTAATATTAAGATTTAAAGAAATTATTTGAGAGTTTACAAGCTCATTCACTACACTTAAAAGGCACATTAAAAATCAAATAGTTCCAACGAAGCTAAAACTAAAGTAGAGATCAGGATAATTCTATATAAGATAAGCATAAGGTGTGTGTTAATGTAAAGAAACAGAATTTAGCCTCAAACTGGACAAATATAACTTCAATAACATACAAAATTTTCTCATCAAAATATCTCTGTGTTACTACAGCCTTTATATGTGCTGTACTAGTTAATATTTTAATACAAGAACAACAGATCACATTTTACTAGCCAATGCTTCTCTCAATGCAGAGCATACAGTGTCAAAAAAAAAAAAAAAAAAAAAAACAGCTGAGAAAATCTTGCAGTTACCGTTTTGATGTTGTATCAATATTTGGTTTTCTAAATAAAGATTGGTTCAAGTGTAAAAAAAAAATTGAAGCTGGATAGAAATATGACACACCTGAAGTTGGGAGGGGCCACAGAGAAAGGTGCTGAGTTCTGACAGCCTCCCAGGCTGGGGTGGCAGTAGCTGATTGGTAAAGTGAAGTTATCAGGCAAACTAGTAACACAAGGCAACACAGAGTATTCTAGCTGAGCTCAGGAAGATGATATCCAGGAACGTCCTGCTGCAACCTCCCTCCTATGGTTCAGACTAATTCATTCAACTGCTTGCTTCTCTCAACAAATATATCCAGGTACTTGCAACGTGCCAAAAATGTAAAATGGTGACAAACATATACATGATGTTGAGAACCTAGCAGGACAGCACAGATATGTCAAATAGTGACAGAGGACGGGGTGGGGAGAATGCTCAGAATGAAAACACAGAAATACAAAATGGGATAGTGAGAAACACTAAACAAAAATTCCTGAGGCAGTGCAGTCAGAAAGCAAAGCAATCTTTCCCCAGGTGACTCAAACATGCCAGAACTGTACAATGAACAGGGACCCCATGGCAAGAGAATATCCCCACCAAAACTCAGATTGAAATTAATGGCCAGTGTGGTGTCATAAGAAGGAGAGCCAAATGGAATCTTGCAAACATGATTAGGTTATGAGGGCTAGACAGTAGTTATAGCATTGAATTTCTCTAGAGTGGTTTTTCTGAAAAACCTGTTTTACTCTGCTCCCTGGACACATCTTAGCCACCACATGCCACCCTGGTCTTCAGAGAATCTTCACCTGCACGGATAGCCTCTCCAGAAAGAGTTCCTAACTCTTGGACTTCTCAGTCTTCATAGCCAGGAGTTGAATAGGTCTTTATTACATATAAACCACAAAGTCTGTGATATTCAGTTACGGTAGGAAAAAAAAAATAGTGTGAGAAATGAAAGCCAAGTCCTTCAGTGTAAGTGTCTAAGGCCCTAGATATGTGTGCCTTTGCCCCTATCCTATGCAAAGCTGACCATACCCTCACTAAAAGCCAACCACACCCTCACTTCACTATCTGCTCTATGAACTTCAAGATTCTAGGCAACTTCTTGAAGCTACTTATTAAGTTAGTTAGTGCTTCGTGTGTGTGTTGACCCCATTATGTATGAGTAGACTAGTTTCTCTTCTCATGTACAATCTAGATCAGAGTGCCAAAACAAATCAATAAAAGTCACACATGGAATTTAATTCTCTTCCATAACTATAATAAAACTCATGGGAAGCAATTTAGTAATATATTTTGTTTGATCTAGGAGATCCAAAATAATATCATTTGTGCATATGATGAGTATTAAAATTACTGTAATATTTAATGCTCTTTTACTCCTATAGCATACATCAATTCAGACTAAGCACATCTTAAGGTTTCTAGTGGCTAGTGTCTATCACATTGGATGATATTCAAACCTAGATGAAGGTTTCAAGGGATCAAAGTCAGAGTGAACAAAGGAGAGAAGGTAAAACAAAATTTAGTGTGTAAAGCAGAACTGTAGGACAGACTCGATTAGAAAGTCACACTTTAGCTGAACCATGAGGAAATGAGCAAGTGTGAAGCTGCAAAATGAACGCATAAACCCCAAAAGAAAGAAGAGCCCAGGGTGCTTCAGAGCGGATCAGGCTGAGAACTAGTGAGGGAAGACCATGGGCCAATCACAGTCCCTTAGAGGTGTGTTTGGTATCAATTAGGTAAACTACAAAATCATTCTGCCCCTTCCATTCTACCTACCCAGGATGAACTCAAGGCAGCAGTTGCAGGGGATGTCACCAATGACAAGAAAAAGATCCAGAAGTTTTGAGCTGATAATAAGGAGATACGTACCAATTTAATCTCAACTCATCTTCCCTCCTCTCTCTTCCTCTCGTCTCCCTTTCTTTCTCATCTCACTTGACAAGAACGAATTTAAAGGAAAATATACCAAAGTGTTTGTACATATAAATCTGGACAGTTCTTTTGTATAATGAATTTTTAACTTTAAAAACAAAGAATGTGTTAAAAAGAAACGCTATAATCTGAACATTTTAATTTATATTTTTCATTAGCATGCAATGTAAAAGATTTCTTTATGGTTCGGGGATTGTTTTGTTTTGTCTGTTGTTTTACTACTGAGAATGAAGTCTAAGACCTTATTCATTCTGGGAAAGCACTCTACCACTGAATCATACCCCTTTTTTAATGGTATTTTCACACACACACACACACAATTCTCTCCATCATCTCGTCATTCTCTCCCAGCTTATACTTCATCTCTCAACATCTGTTTGTATACCATATGTGTACTTACTATTGAGTATTAGAACTATCCCTCTTCTTTAAATTCTCTTTTTCCTTTTTATGGGCCCCTTTCATGTTTTCTGGACTGCACACACACTTATTCCCATGTAAAAGCACAGATCTAAAACCTGGAACCTGACATCTGTATATATGGGAGATGACATTATCGCCCTAAGCTGGGGCATCAATTTTCCAGTTGTATCCATTTTTCTGTAAAATTTCATAATATCAGTATTTTTATTGAGTAAGATACCATTGTGGATTTGCACCACATTTCACGAGTCATTCACTGTCAATGGACATCTAGGCTGTTTCGGTTGCCTTGCAATTGTGACTGGAAAACAGATATGCAAAAATCTCTAAGGTACAATGTGGAGTGCTCCCAACAACTTTTGAATAAGCAATCTTTATGGAAGCAAGGTCATATAGGTTTTGTATATTCTGATTACACAAAACTTGATCCATGGTTTGAGCAAGTCTAAAAAATAACTCAAATTGATGAAAATAATAAAATATAAAATATTCACTGTAAAAGATCTGAAGATAGCCTACGATTTTGAAACATAGCCTTTTTCTACTAGCAAAATTAATTTTTCATTATATACTATGCAGGAAAGCATCCCAGTGCACATAATGAATCAGCAGTGTCAGGACTAGATTAACTGTGGGGAGAAGAGTTGGAATTATAATTAGAGTCGTTTTAATAATGAAGTTCAGAGGCCAGAGAAACTAAGATTATTGGATCATTTGATTTTTAGATTTAAACAACGAATTATTAGAAATGATGACACTCTCATTTATATACCATCCCTTCACGTCATAACTTGCTAGACTGTAATAGTTGAGCAGCATTCTCCTGAACATCCATGATAATTTGTTTATCTCTTATATGTCTCTAATTTTTCATCGCTATGCCAGTTTCACTTTTTAAATTTAATATGTAATTTCAAAGCAGAAAATCAACTCTAGCTTCTATATTAATTATGGGAATTATCCAATTTCTTTTTTAAAGCATTGACAAGGTCTACAATACATTAAACTTCAGATGAGCCCCCATCAGCTCTGATTGTAATGAGAGGCTATGGTTTCCCCCTGGTAACTAATTAGTGTTATTCACATAGCCACCTTTAGTCCAGGAACCTCAGAAAAGAAAATAAATGTGTTTGAACCAAGGTAAGGGCAAGGATAGAGCTTCCTGTAAATACATTATTTTCTTGGCTCTCTTAATGGAATAGTATATGAAGAATTAGAAATAAATCCACTGAAAGTGTATTTCCTCCAGCTTGTTACAAATGTTGTGAATATAAATTCGGACATGAACTAGATTAGCTGACCTCCACTCTATTTTTATTCAGCAGTTTCTATTATCAACTTTTAAGAATATCATTACTAAATAACACAATATACAGGACCAATGTAGTCAGCAGAGGGTTTAATATCTCTTGGGTTTTCTCCAACATGGAATTGTTCCTTCTGCTGGTCTTTTATATCTGGTATTAATTTATCTTTCTTTTAAAATTATACTACTACTACTAATTATTATTATTATTAATATTACATATGGATATCTATAATATATCTAATGCATACATATATATACACATGTGTTTATGTATTGTTTATATGTATATTTACATGCATACTTCTATTGATTTAATAGGCTCAATAGTCTAATAAATTTTTAAAAGTATATTTGGTTCAATTTTTGTAACCATTTTTAATTTTTTGCCAGAAACCACTATTTGAATGACAGTGCTTTTCACGAAAAAAACTTGAAAAATCGTCACCTGAAAACTTGTGTTTCAGCTGGGCAGCAGAGGTGGCACACACCTTTAATCCCAGCACTTGGGAGACAGAGGCAGGTGGATTTCTGAGTTCGCTCACTTTCTTAAGTCATGCTTAAATACAGCAGGAAGAGTTGATTTGAGAGAAACTGCCAAGAAAAATAGAACATGGGGGTCTACCTACAATTAATTCTTATTTGTAACACCACAAATGCTGAATAATTTTTTGAAAACTTCATATATTAATGTCAACTTAAATTCTACTTAGGACCAAAGTATATAATGAAAACACAGTATTGCCTTTTTTTTTTTTTTTTCCAAATCAGCACTTAATAGTATTTGAAGATAATATTTAAATCAAATGGGGAAAGGGGATGGCATCTGATGTAAGTAAATTATCCAATAAAAAAAAAGAGAAAAAAATATTTAAATCAAACCACATCCTCTCATCTCTATTCTAAATACTGACAGATTCTATGCATCTTATTGACCAAAGATTTTTACCTGTAAATAGTAAATGGCTCCTTTAAATTTTGAGGTGGAATAAAAGATTTTCCTTTTCTAAGCAGTGTTTTTTATACTGGAAGCATTGGCACAAAAAGTACATATCTATCAAAAACTTGACATTGGATCTTTCTTCCCAATTATTGGGATTAGAGTTATGAGTTCCTATAAATGGTTCTAACCTTTTGACATTGTAACATACTGCTGCGATCTACAATGTTAACACTCAAGAACTACTCAAATAAGGTGAAGAAAAAAATCGCCAAAAAATACCCCACCCTTAATTAATGTTTTAAATAAGGTTATAATTTTGTGTTGGGCCATGTTCCAAGCTCACAGGCTGCAGGTTGGATATGACAGCTACAGAGTTCCTATCACTGCATAGATGTGTGGTAGTCCTTTGTGTCTCCTTGGGAAGGCATTTGAGAAGGACATGGAGGCACCATTCTCCTTCTCCAACTTTCTCTCACCTCATCTCATAGAATTGGAACAGAAATGTAGGAGAAAGCACACAGAACGTTTTCTGGGTGGTAAACATGCACTCCATGTAATTACATTCTTCACAGCCACAAGAATACTGTTTCTTAAAGAAGAGTGCAGCTTTCCAAATGGCCTACCAACTAACTTTCTGCCCCGATGGCTGTTACCAGTGCACACATTCATCATGCTTCATGGCCAGCACAGGCTGGCATTTCTCGAGGCTTTTCTCTGCAAACGCTTTCCAAAAGAGCTTTCCTCCTTTCTCACCAGCTATTTTAACTAAAATTCTAAAATGTAAATTAAGTCTTTTATACACTATTTGTTGCCTCTTCAACCATGGTTTACTGCCTCCTCCAAGGCAATGGACTTCTTTTGTTACCGAAAGTTACAGAACTGTTTGGGAAGCCTGTAACAAATGAACGCTCACTCTCGTGGCACCATGGATCTTCCAGGTCCCTTCCTAATGTCTGGTATGGAAATGACACAACACAAGTCTCACTAATAAAACATAAATAGATGTTTACAGCGGGAATGTTGGGCTGGATTCTCATGGTAGGTTTAATTACAGAGTCATATTCATACAGGGGGTTCATATATTAAATCTGTCCTTTTGCCTTCGGTGTAATTATGTGAGGGGAAATGCATCAGATGCAATATGCTGGTGGCCAGAGTGGAAAATTGAAAGGAAGTAAGCCTCTGACATCATTGCATTGCCAGAATGATCTCTGAAATGCTTCTGTATTTACTATCTAAGGTAATATATGGCTTATTATTTAAAACACTTTGAGTTAGGGTTTCTGTTGCCAGTAACTAAAGCTTCCTAATACATGGAAAAGGCTTTCAGTTTCAAAAATGGCAAATTAACTTTCAGCAGAACAGAAATAATGCTGTGCCTATCCTTCCACTGCGAATGAAAGGAACACTTCTAGATCACCTGCAGTGGTTCAAGCTTCCAGGAACACACTTACTTCCTATTTTCCCAGTTGCCCTCTATGCTCTATTTAATATACCAAGAAACTGAGTTGTAAGAAACTGAGGAACTTGCTCAAAATGACACCTCTTGCGTGCCAAGAAGCTGGAAGCAAAGTCTGATGACTCCAAGGCTGACATTCTCTCGTATGCCAATTCTTGTCCGGATAAATGTTTTCATGATGGATATATGAAGGCAAGCTTGTTTTCCACAGGCCAATATTTCAACAAAGGGCAAACACGTGTTCACCGGAGGCATGCCATGCATCTGAATGGTGTCCATTCTCTGCCAGCCGTTCATAGCTAGCCTTTCTAGTTCTGAACGATGAGTGAAGGCAGGAGTGCTATGTGGTTGTCGACTTCTTATACAGACAAGTTGTCTGTCACTATGAAGACTCTCTTCTCATGCTGTGGAAAGCATACATTCCATACAAAGCCATAAACCAATATAACTCTTTTGAGAATATTTTCTTCACTCTGAGCAGACACAAGAAACCAGTCTGAATATTGAAAACTATAGGTCTCCTAGAACTAGAAAATGAAATCTGAATAGATGACTCTGAGGTTATGATCATTTGCTATACTGCAAGGTTTGGTTCCCAGCTTCTACATGGTGACTCAAGCCTCGGTGACTCAGTTCCAAGAGATATGACATCCTCTTCTGGTCTGCTTGGGTACTGCACACAGTTGCATACACTCAGGCAAAATATTTATGAGCATACACGTTGAAGTAAATGAAATCTTTAAAAAAAACCGTCCTGATAAGGTTTGAATGATAGTGGGATTCACTATAACTTTGTGTGTATGTATGTGTGTGTATGTGTGATGTTTTTAACATATCCACCATTTCTGATATCTAAGAAATAAATAAAATATAATAATATATGCTGGTTTTTCAATGTTTAGTAACTATCCTATGCCACTTTAAGAGCTCTGTGTGTAATAGACTCATTTATTCCTCACCAGAACAGATTAAAGTTTGAGTAGTAAATTTATTAATTGATAATTAATAGTAGCATACTCACGTGATAGATGATGATACTGAAGCAGACCTAGTAAATACTAGTTAGAGTTGCTTCAAGTAGCTGGTTGTAGCACAGGAAGGCAAATGGCCCCAGAACTTTACCTTATTTGCCACTTACTGCTGACTCCCAAGCCCTTAGCTGGTGTCTGACAGTCAGTTTTCCTTGAGTCTTTGTTGAATAAGGACCTGGTGGTTGTTTTTATTAGATGAAGGCCCAAGTAAGTCACATAAACCTATCATGCATCAAAGTAAGAAAGTGTTCAGGAAATGGGCCTGAAACCCTGTCGATTAGTTACAGAGGCAGGAAGTGATGGATGAGTGACCCACACAGGCAGCAAGGCTAGTAGGCAACAGAGTGGCTCAATATCAGAGGAAATAACATTACTGTTTCAGTATGATTTCCCTTCAGACTGAGCTACAAACATAACCACCAGCATTGTGTTATATTTAAGTGTAAAAATTTGGTTTTGTAAGAATCAGAGATTTGGTTTTTTAAACATGCAAAGTATAGATGCTGTTGGACATCCCTCTGGCCTCCACTGGCAACCCTGAATTCTTTGC
Source organism: Arvicanthis niloticus (assembly GCF_011762505.2). Classification (NCBI taxonomy): domain Eukaryota; kingdom Metazoa; phylum Chordata; class Mammalia; order Rodentia; family Muridae; genus Arvicanthis; species Arvicanthis niloticus. The sequence continues at coordinate 25,215,545 of NC_047668.1, forward strand.
TGGAGTCCTCAGGACTTCAGAACTATGGGCTTCAATCCAGCCTATCCTGTGGGAGTCCGATTCCTTCTACCCTACTCAATCACCCAAAAAAACTATTTGGGGACTGCCCTGAAAGCTCCTCACCTCAGGCCATAGCTGACCACTGCATCATAAAAATTTACTCTCTACCTCACTGGGAGATGGCTCTCCCTTCCCTGACTGTGGTTCCCTGACTGGTTGGCTGAAGAGGAGTCAGTGGGGATCAGAGAAGGCAGGAGTGGTAGGAGGGTAGATAGTGAGGACAAGAGCCAGGAAAGATAAAGATAAACAAGAGACAACAAAGCCAGCTGTCTTGGTGAAGTATAGTAGAAGTTGAACAATATCATAAGCACTGGTAATTAAAATAACATATATTATATGTACATGTAAATAAAAAACTTTAATCAAAGCGGGGTTGGGAGGAGAATTTGAACTGCACAGACAAATATTCCTATCACCTATTTTAAAAAGGACATAGATTTTATTAGTTACTTCATAACACAAAAGAAAATTTTAGAGCAGTGTAAGACATTCTTTGTTTGTTTGTTTGCTTTGTTTATTTTCAAATATCACCATGTGAAAGTTGACAGGCCATCAGGAAGGGTGGCCTGATAAATGCCACCTAATTCCTTCTGATTGAACATCTCATCTTTCTTCCTTAACTTCAACACCCATAAAGATTGTTTCTGAAATGCCCTTCAGGAAGATAATTCTGAGTTGAATAAAAAACCTTGATGAGATAAATAATATTCAAAACCATTAATTCATGCAAAGGAATCCAATTATCATACACATTTACAAAATCTTGACAATGAAACCCATATCCAGCAAGTAAACATTTTTTTTTTAATGCTCCTGCTCCTCCCAGAAGCCAAGGGTATTAAATAAAAAGCCCAGTGCCAGCTGTAGGATACTTTTCTGTAAATTGTTGATCAGAGGGGATCTGAGCGACCACTCCAAACAGCATGGTATGTGGCCATTGCTCTTGGTTGCCCCTCAGAACTTGATGGTAAGATTCTATTGCTGAAGATACCACACACTGGGGTAACATGACCTGTAGAAATCAAGCTGGTGCTAACCTGGAAGCTTCCTGCCTGCCTGCCAGCTATACAGAAAGTCTCAATAATCTTACCCAGCCATGAAGCTGTAAGCCTCAATTACTGGACTAGTAAGATAAGCCCAGTGGTGAATAATAAAATGACTGCTATGGGCTTAACCAGCCACTTTCTGGTCAGATTTAAGATCTGTTCCACAGGAGGAGACTCTTGCCTGGTATTCTAAACCTGGCCAAAAACTTGTGGCTGGGGAGGTTCTAGATCCAAGAAAAAACATATACTGTTATTTTGCTAAGTTGACATAGTATCAAATTGTCTTCTAAGTAATTACCTTTATACCAATATATTAGTAAAGGTAGCAGCCCTCGTTGGAAAAGCTTTTTGGCATCGATGAAAGTTAATACAGAGATTCAAAATTGGTCAAAGTGCATTTGTGACTGCAAAGTGTTCAAGGATGCCTTTATCATCCAATCTTCCCTTTCCCTAAGGTTTAGGGAAAATGGCAAAAGTAGGACAGAAAGATCCTAAGGGCCAGAGGTTGTGAAAGCTCATTGCCCAAAACATTATCTTCTGGTCATTATACAGCTGATGCACTCATGAAGTCATGGTAGCTGTGTGTATCTGCACAAGATCCACACAGAAATCACCTGCCAACATTTTATCACGGAATAGAGAGTTCATTAAGGCCCACTACTCCCTGAGGAACTACAGTTACTGGTAGCAGGGTCGGGGTGAGGAATCACCTTCTTTCATGTTGCAAGAACTTATATATTGCCTATATTATAGTAAATAACCTCCCACACATGCTCATGCAGAAACCACACTAAAACACAATGACACAATGTATCATGCAAAAAAAAAAAAAAACAAAATAAAAAACAAACAAACAAACAAAAAACATGTGAATGTAGGAAGGGAAAAGTAATGGTTTTAGTGGACAAAAACAGAGATGAGACAGGGTAAAGGGGGTTGAAAGGAAATTCATTATATACAAGTAAGATACTATCTAAGAAAATCTTTAGAAATATTTAAGATTATTTTTTTCTATAACTATAAGAGTACCCATTGGCTCTGATGTGAAAATGTCAAACTAACTTTTGCTCAAGGTCTTCCTTTCTATTCATGGCAGAGACATGCTTGCACCCCACTGGCTTTTCACTCCAGAGGAATCACAGTGGGAGAGGTGTGCTTTCTCCCCAGCTCCTCTCCTGCAGACACCCTCCATCAAGAGAGCCTCGCCTTTCTGATTTTAGGAATCAGAGTTATTAGCGTCATCCCCCAAGCCCCACTCTGTGGCAGGCTGCAGAATAACTTCAACATTTCAAACAATATTTTCAGATTACTTTATTTAGTACATTTGTTCTGTCATTAAATGAGGGTGTTTTGTTAAAACCTAGAACACAGGGCTTTTACCAGAGGTTTCTAGAATGATGAACAGTTCTTAGGCACAGCACTACCAGCATCTCTGGCAAGCAGGACTCCTGATCTTTGCACTTTTTCAAGCAAAAAGCCTAGTCTGGGACCCAGTTCTTCTCTGCAAATCACTATATGAAGTCTCTACTCCTGCTTGGCCACAGATTCAATCCCCACTTTCTTCTCCCAAATCCTGGTACCCCCCTCCTTCTAACTATCTACCCATAGTGGGCAATAAATATTTGCTTGTTCTCTGAGTGAAATTCTCTAGATTACTGAACAGAGATTTTTAAAAGTAAATATGACTATGCTAGAATTATGCTTTAGAGAAATCAGTGATATATATATATATAAAAAATACATGTACATACTTTCCCAACAAAGCATGTTTTAATTACAGGCTTTATTATGCATCTTTTTTTTTTAGAACCTCACTGTAAATTATAAAACAGAAAAACCACTCCTTATTTAAAAAGCTTGAGTATTTATTAAATGTTATTTTATATATTGATTCATAAGAGTAAAAAATACACATGCAAGAGACATGTCCAAGTTCGAAGCTTGCATGCCCAACAGGTAAAAGGGTAAGACTTAACAGGTTTTTGAGGAAAACAAATCTTTATATTTAGTTTCATGATAAATACAATCTGAATGGTGTAATGTTATTTTTCAATAAATAAGGTGTATTTATTACCTCTAGTGTAAAGAGACGTGCACACAGCTAGGAAAGAAAGGGGCACACAAAGAATAGAGGGAAGTATGCCAGAATAGAGAAATCCTGCAAGAATAGAGAGAGCAGAGGAATAAAGAGGCAGTATTAAGAAAGAGGAAGACATGGTGCCTCAGTTTCTCTCCTAGGTTGCTTTCCATTGCTATGATTAAACACTGACCAAAACAAATCTGGTATGGGAAGTCTTAGTCCATCTTACCAATTACCTCTCATCCCCTGGAAAAGCCAAAAGAAGAACTCAAGGAGAAAACTTGGTGGTAGAAACTGAAGCTGAGATCACAGATGAACACTGGCTTGCTTTCCATTGCTTTCTCTACTTGTTTCCTTCTACCATCCAAGACCACCTGCCAAGGAATAGCACCACCCACAGTGGACTGGACCCTCCCACAGCCATTGTTCATCAAGAAAATGCCCCACAGACATGATCACAGGCCAATCTGATGGTAGTAATTTGGTTGTTTCTTCCCAGACACTATAGTTTATGCCAAGTTGACAACAATTAAGTGGCACAGTATCCGCAGGAAATTAATTACTGAATACCCTGTACATTCCAAAGTCAGTGGGTATCAAGTCTTTTATATAAAAGGGTAAAATATTTGTATATAAGTTTTGAAAATCTTCCTGCATGTGCTAAATGCTTTTAGATTACTTATGATACACAATACCAAAGCAACTCAAGGGAAAAATGGTTTGTTTTGCTCTTAATTTATGGTATAGTAAAATTCTGATGAGCCTTAGCAACCAGGGACTTCCCCGCTGCATTCCCCCCCCCCCCACCCAAGTTAACCACATGGATTCTGAGGTGGATACAAAAGCAAGAGAAGTTTATTATTCCAGCATGCTGGGGTATCCCTGCATCCAAAGGAGAGGCAACCCCGGGCAACTCGTTCAGAGAGGTTTTATAGTTTCCTGGGGCAAAATGGGGCAACAGCAACTTCTGCACAATATGATTGGTGGAACGTTGTGACTTTTAAATTGATTGGTCCTTAGGAAATGAGGTAGTAAAGGCTTTCCATATCTGCAGGCAGTTTTCCTGAGCAATGTAATCAGCCTCTCCCTCTCAGGAAGGGAGGGGAGCCTACATGCTCCAACAACCTCTCCCTTCTGGGAAGGGAGGGGGCTTGGTGAACTTTTCCAAAGGCCCTGAGATGTCCTCTTCAGTATAGTTCATAATGACAGGAAATCAAGACAGTAGAGACTGAAACAGCCATTGATATTGAAGACCCCCTCTCTGGGGAGACCCTCACTCAAGTCTATGGAAGTTACAGCCACCCAAAAACTCGCAAGACACCGAATCTGGATGCAAACAGCAGAGGCTTTATTAGGGAGAGTTAGCCGGCTAATGGTCAATTCATTTGTCCACGCAGGAGCTGAAGTGACAAAGACCGGCTGGCTGAGGGGCTTTTTAAAAGGGGAAAACCACAGGCCAGGGAAGTGAGGAGGGAGGGAGGGGTTGCTAAGGAAATATAACATAAAAATAACAGAAAATTCCAGAGGAACCCAATCTAAGTGAGTCAGGGTCATGTGGAAAACACTCTGTATACTCAGTCTTCTTAAAAATGTGGTCTTGCCATGTCACTGTGGCCTTGCCTTGTCATTGTGGCCCTGCCCTAAAACTTGCTCAACTATTTCTCAGTTGCTCGGACACAGCCCTGCCCTGTCATCTTGGTTACTAGTTTCTCAGCACCTCCTAGATGACTTGCATTCCTCTCTTCCGGTTCCTGAAACCGGCCAGTCTACATTTTTAGCTTGCTTCAGAGAAAATTTTCAATGCCCTTTAAAGTGAGGCTTAGAAAAAAGCCTATGTACATTTTATAAAATTATTTTTATAATTTTTCACCCTAAAATATTACATTCTCAGCCATTCAGAAGAGAGCAATGATGTTCTCTTTCATCTATCTATCTATCTATCTATCTATCATCTACCTATCTCTATCTCTAATCTTGCTATCTCTAGTATTCAGTACTCCAACATTACAGCCCAAGGAAATGGTGTGGTATCACCTTGGGTGGGTGAGTACCATTTTAATTAGTGTAATCAAATAATCCACAGGGATGCTTAGAGGCCCATTTCCAGGTGGTTCTATCAAGGTGACATCAACTATATATATTAACAATGTGAAGATTTTATATACATTCAGATCAGATTGTTTTCCCCTATATTTTCAGTCTCTGGCTGGCAAAATAGAAAAGACAAATTCACATCTAAAACCACATGACAGCTGACTCATTGAAAGACAGGATTGCTAGCATAAAGATACATGGAATTCAACATCTGATGGGACTTGAAAGGGGTTAGGGGTGGGAAAAGATGACTGAGTCTTCAGCTGTGAGCAGGCTCAGAAAGCATTAGCTTAGAGGAGTTTAGCATTCTAAAGGCCTTGGGTTTTTCACTAAATTTGCATGTCTTTAAGGGTAGCATTTCCAACTCATTTTACCAGGAGCTTAAATAACAATGCCAGACATTGTTGTTTGAATTTCTCTGTTCTGTAGTCTGGTTCTATGATTCCCCTGAGAGAGCAAATACCCCAATAGCAACTGTTTACCTTCTCCTGGCTTCTCACGCTATGTATTAAGCCCGAATCTTCACTCTGTGTATTTGGTTAGTTTCTCTCAAGTTTCCAACCAATGACATCCTTCTCCCAGGATCTTCCTCTTGTTGATGGCAAACTCAGATTTCTTTATAGATATACCTATGCACAGTCTACCTCTTCTGGGACCCCCTTCCCCCATCAATGTTGAATACAAGACCTAATCTAATCCCTGAACCTATCTGATGCTTTTGTCTCAAACTCCTCTTTCTGGATCCTTTTTTCTACCCTTGTAGAGTGAAATTATAAAGACCATTTTATAAAATATATTCAGGCTTTTTCTTTACCCCTAGACCTGAGCTAAAAAAATGCAGGTTCCAGAAAGTTTAACTGAATGTAAGATTTTAGGCCTTCACTGCCCCGATACATTCCAGGAAGAGTACATTATCCCTGAGTCAGAGGACACTTGCTAGGTTAACATTCCACAAGCCTCAGGGAAGAAAACCCACCTGTGGGTGGGGAAGGCCCAAAGCAGGAAGACACATTCCTGACCACAAAGAAGGATGCAAGTCATCTGGGTGGTTCCAAGAACTAGCTAACTTTCCACTGTTCTTGGTTACCCCTCCTCCCCGCCTAGGTCTTCCCAGTGTTACAGCCTGCTGATGTTCAAAATTTGTAAAGCAACCAATCATGTGTAACCATGCGAAAATTCCTCCCTTTCCCCAACCCGTGCTATAAAAAGCCCCTCAGCTTGCTGGTCTTTCGGCAAATTCTGTTCTTGTGTGGACAAGCAGTTTGACCATTAGCTAGCCAACTCTCACTAATAAATGTCTTCTGATTGCATCCAGGTATGGTATCTTGCGATTTTTGAGTGGCCATGATTTCGTGAGATTTGAGTAAGAGTCTCCCGAGTTTAGGGGTCTTCACCCTGAGTGAAGCCTTCTTCCAGATCCACCAGGACACAGCCACAACCACCAAACTCATCAGGTCCCAAGCTCACATCCAAAACCTGAAGCTTTAACTATTACCTTTGTCTAAGGTCTATTTGCAAAGTACTGCATTGCCCAACCTCTGAGGGAGAATGCTTTGTCAAGTGTTTAGAACTTGGTCTCATTTCAAAAGCTCTCATAAAAATGAAAAATGAACCAGGTGGTGGTGGCACATGCCTTAATCCCAGCACTTGGGAGGCAAAGGCAGGCAGATTTCTGAGTTTGAGGCCAGCCTGGTCTACAGAGTGAGTTCCAGGACAGCCAGGGCTATACAGAGAAACCCTATCTCAAAAAACCCAAAAAAATGAAAAATGAAAAAAGTCAAAGTGGACCAGGCCACTAGGTTCTCCCAACATCCCTCAGTCCCTACCTGATACAGGATGTAGCTGGCATAACCCAATCTCTACCCTGAACTCTTCAGCCCAGGGACTGGGATGCTATTTCCTGCTCCACAGGCTTTTCTTTATGAGTCCAGACATTTTGGTTATCTGCCTCTTTTGTATCTTGGGTTTCTTGACTACAGTACCTGCTTCTTCTCTCTCTCCTTTCCCTTCTCCTTTCCATCTTCCACATGTCCTAACCCTATCTGGTCATGTTCACTCTGGAATCTCCGAGATGTTCTTGTCCACGTCTCTCTACCTATGCTCTCCCATTTATCTACCATAAATTTTCCCTTACACCATATCTAGGAGCACTCATGCCCTTTCCTTCCTATTTTATTTTATTTTATTTTTATTTTTCATTCACCTATCTGCTTGGGTAAGAGGCAAGACATATAGAAAGGGCTGTTAGAAAACATGTAGATAGGCTGTTAGTGCTATATCAGGAAGGATTGCCTGCTGCCAGGTATGTTCAGAAATCAAAAATCTCTCTTAGAACTGAGTATAGAAATGTGAATTTACAGCATATATTAGAAATCCCTCTCACCTCCAGGGTTCGAAAATATCATTCAAGAAGCCAGCATTCCAGGTATTGGAAGGAAACCAGGCCTTGTTGGAGAAAGAGATCTTTGACAAATCTTTTGCTGACTCAGGCCAGGTTTTACCCCTTAGATGTGTTAATTTCAAAATGTCTGTAGGTGGCAAGGGTTAGTCAGTCCTGAGGAATGGGAATGTGTGTACTCTGGGCCTTCCCCACCCATAGGTGGGTTCCCTCCCCTGTGTCCTGAGGAATGTTAGTCACCCTTTCCCACCCAGCAAGTATCCCATGACCTTTCTAAAGTTCCTGAGCTGACCAGGAGTGTTAATTAGCCTCTCCCTGCAGGGGATAAGTGTTCCAAAGTTCCTCTTCAAGCCATAAAAGGGTTAATAGGGAGAAAAGCAAGGGGAAGGGTCTTTAAAGAGAAATCACAGGAATAAATAGGAGTGTTGTATAAGAAATGAGTGATCCGGGGCTTCTTTTGAAAAAGAAGAGAGTAACACACAGCAGGACTATATCATATCCTCTAAGAGAATATGTGTGTCAGTAACTCAGCAAGGATGCAGAGATATAAGCTAAGGAGCAGAAGAGGGACCGAACAACTGGAGAGGTAGAAAGGAAAGGAGCTTGAGAGGTGGCTTGGTGAACTCAAACCTCAAGACATGCAAGTGAACCTAAGTGGTAGCTGGTTTAGAAACTCCCACCATTCCAACAGCCAGTATAAAGAACAGACATTTTAAAAACAGAAGGCAGTGGCTGGAGAATTATTTTCATACTTGATCTATAAACTTACACTTTGTTATATGCTGGTTAACTTTGTCTTCATATCAGCAGAAAGGATTTACCTCATGACTGGGTTATTTTTTATTTGTCCTTATGTATTCTCTCCTAAATGCACACTTTGGGTATTCTGGGTCAAGTACAAAATCTTTATTACCTGAAAAGAATAATAGCCCATCACCCCTTTCTGTCTGAATGCCATTCCTGAGAGTCCTGCAATGAAGTTAATCATCCAACTAATTCTTAGGCATGCATAGGTGAAGGACAATGGCTTTTCTTGTTCATAAAGGCAAAAGAAGTTCAGGAAGCAAAGGCTTTCTATAGGAACACACGAAGCTTAAGAAAGTTGGAGATATACTTGCATGGTTTTAACAAGCAGTGAATGAGAATTACAGAAAACATTAGCAAAATGTCATGTGCATTTTGTTCTACATCATATTGTAATTTTCATATGGTGAGGATGAGTTGAATGAATATTTTGTGTATTTCATATGTATGTTCCTAGAAGTGCCAGGGAAATGATGTAAAATTCTTATGATTAGCTTGAAGATGTAGAAGATGATACCCTCACTAGATGCTACAGTTTCCTCCAGAAGTTATAAATAAGTCCATGAAAGAAACTGGCTTAGAGGTATCCCATTCCTGACAAGTGGAAGCAGCCATGATTACATTTCATTTACTGTATTAGGTGAATCACAGAGGCATGAAAGTGGTTAATACTGCTGAAAAGAAAGAAATCGTGTCTTTTTCAATTAAGATTGATCCTGATCATATATCTAAATATAGTATGTTTTATTTGTAGTAATTATGTTCTAGAGATTATACAACTCTAAACTAAATAGGTGGAAGACAATGATTTATAAAAGTAGAAAGACAAAGCTTCCCCATTGACAGTCCTACCAATTAGTATATATTTATTATGTAAGTAGAATACATAATTGAGCATAATAAAAATATCAGAGGTGATAATTACTTTGTCATTACATTGTTTTACATATTTCTAGTGGTTTCTGATGAAAATATAATGTGATGTGGAAAACATTTTTTATTCATTTTATGTTTCAGTTATTAAAAAAAGAAAAGTCGGTTTTAGGAAATTAGATAAATGTTGCTAGGCATAAAAAAATAAGTTATAAAGGGAGCTTTTAACACTGGCTTCTTTGCAGGCATTCACCAGGCTGCAGTCATGAGGGAGAATGCTGTGGACTGTCAAGTCAGTAAGGTTCAGCACGGCCTTTGCTTCAACCATGCTCTGACCATGAGCCTCAGGTTTTATGCTTATCTGACCGCATGACCAGCTCATGTAGTAATAGTTCTCCAGAGGAGAATTATCATGAATCGTAGATCATTGATCTTTCTAACCTCAGTTGTTGATGTGAATCCTAAACTGTACTTGGTAATGGACAGGAAAATGGGGATGGAGAAAAAAGGCATGAGGAAGAGGTGGAAATGGAGACTATCTGTGGGAAAAGCATTCCTTTGGGGACACAGAAAGATTTTAGGATGATTAAACTTTTATGTATGTAGTCTCACAGTCTATCTAGACAAACAGCATATCTTAGGAAACTGTGGGGTTTTTGAAATGTGTCCACACTCATAATTTAAAAATTGTCCAGAGTTTTAGTTGTCTGTCTTCAGAAGAGATTGTTATTAGTTACTCTTCTCTGTGACCAGACACCTGATAAGAGAGGGTTTGGGTTCTCTCACATGGTACAGTTATAATGGCAGGGAACTCCTGGAAGGAGTAGCTTAAGGTAGGTGGTCACACTGTATCACAGTCAGGAGGCAGAGAGCAATAAAATCACCCTAATCTATATAATCCCTTATAGACACGCCCAGAGACTTATCCCATAAATGATTCTAGGTCTTGTCAAGTTAACAATATTAACCATCACAGATATCATGCACAGTTTAAACCATTTTATAAACACTCATCATCTGTTGCTCTGTACATACAGTTGGCAAAGCCTTGGCCAAATCATCTACATAGCTCTGATGTGTCCTAAAGTAATATAATCTCTAAAAACAGAAGACTTCTCTAAATGTGCAGAAAGAGGTTTGGGATCAAAGAAGACCATTCCTGAAAAGACAGAACAGAGAGTCTTTTAAATAATTACTGGCTTTAATAACCCAGTTCTTGGTCATTCTTAATATGTCTTTGAAAGAAGCTTAAGTACATGTGGTACCTACCATTGCTCTTAGCTCCTGCTGACACATACTGTTTCTGTTGAACCAGGACACATTCTTTCCAAAGTTAAGGGATGATACATCTGTTTACTCAAAATAGTTGCAGCTTGCAGAATAATTCATAGGAGTCCTCATTATGATCAAAATGTCTGGCCTGAAGAATCTATTTTATCACCATACTTTATGTAGCTAATCCTCAAGTTATTGCATTTCTTCTTTTCAAACCAAACTCTTTTTTATCTTTGTCTTCTTTGCAGTTTCTTTCTGGGCCTCTGGGTATTTGATCTGCCTTTGTTTACTTGTTTTTAACCCTGGTTTTGTGTTTTATATTCTGAAGCATACTGAACTAAAAAAACTGCAGCTTTGGACTCTATTTTTTAAGAAAGTTACTTCATAAAGATTTACACCTGAATGCCTTCCATTTGACTTTTTTTCCAAGATAGATAAATATGGAGTTTTTCTTGAAAACATGATTTGACTCCTGGGCTCAAGTAGTTATCCCTCAGTTCCTGTAAGAACATTGACCTCCGAGTATCAAAATTATTTAATTTTTCTTTTGGGTCTATCTAAGGAATCATCTCAGAGTATTCTTTGAAACCATTTCTTAGAATTACTTAAGATGCTCAAAATGTCTCCCCTGAAAGTAAAGGCTTGAATCATACAAGAATAGCCCACTTCTGGGACATTGCCTTTGCTAACCCCTGATGGGAGAGCAGATAGAACCAATAAGCAGGTGTGCTACTCTGTTCTGTGTAAACTATTTAAAGGCAATTGATGGCTATAGATACAGAGTATGACCTGAAGGCAATATCCCAATATAAATAGCCAAAAAGATTCTCTTTCTAAACTGTTTTAAGAATTCAAGTGGTCATGAGCACTTCTCTTGCTCATAGAAAATATCTCAATGTCTTATGTACCAATCAATACTGTATAAGAACAACTGTTTATATGGCTAGTTAAACTTTAATTATTTTATTTAGATAAAATAAAATGAAGAGCTGAATTTCTCAGTTGTTTCAGACAAAAGCTAAATTAAATATACAACAACTACATGAGGCTATGATTACAGTGATTACTGGGTTAGACCATTCAACTATAGAACCATTCCATCACTACAGACAATTCTCTGGGCATTCCCAGACTATAAACAAACATGATAAACAGGACAGTTAAGTTACTACTGTATAGCAACACACCATCTTTGTTCTAATTAACAAATATTATAGTACAAAGTACAATTCTGGAACTGTTTATGTGTTTGGATTCAGGTTTTTATTAAGCAGCTGTTATGTGCCACATGCTGAATGCGTATCAAGTGCTTTGCTTTTCAATTCATGATGGCTGACTGGAAGAACTTGATATCAAGTGAAGTGCATGAACAGTGAGGCTTACATCAGTTCAGCCACAAGCAAAATACAAACAAGAATGAACTTCATCCTCTCAGCCATGTTTCTAGGAGAAATATCTCAAAATACCAAAGTATTCAGTTATTGTTGGGCAGTGGTCTGTGAGAGGCAGCTAGGTACCTGGTTGAGCACAGGCTTTGATCCTAGGAGATCCTCAGGGACAGTAGGAGTTCGGTCTTGCTCCTGGGCCCCTGGCTTCTTTCACAAAACTACAGCCCCTCTGACAGAGAGGTTTATGGCCATAGGTCACATAGCACAGGTAAAGGGCATGACTACAGGCCACAGAGCCTCAAGACAGATTTCCATATTAATGAGAAACCTAAAGGCCAGAGGGCATAGTCAATTAAGCATAGTCAATTAAGCATTCTTCCCAGACCCTCTTCCTTATAAAAGGTATTTAACCTCAGGCCAGCCCTGAGAATACCGAGGGTATAGCTTCATCCATTTTTCCGCCACAACAATAAACATTTTAAGACCATGGACTATCTCTCTTCTTTGGGGCCCGCCATGGGGAACCATGGAGAAGGCCTTCAATTACAGAGCCAGTTTACTCTCTATATTCCAGACAAGGAGACCCAGCCAAGTGAGTCGCTGTGACCAAGAGTCTCATCCCCACAGGACTCAGCCAGAGCTTGGCCCCTCACCCTTTTGGCTGCATATCAGTCCCAGTGTCTTGGTCCTTCTGTGGCCTCTCAGCTGCGCCTGAGATCCCAAGGGCCAGAGAACCAGTCGTTCCTGGTCACCTTGGCCCAGGGGATACCCAACCCAAGAGCTCTGGCCCCCTGAGGGACCCCAAACTGTGTTCCCTCCACTCCCAGAACAGAGAGTCCTGCGGCTTCTCACAGCCCGAAGTCTGCCTGGGTGGCGTGGAGTGAACTCAGTCAAATTCCTGCATCTCTGCCTCTCTGAGCCAAAGCTCTAACCCCTTGGGGCGGCAGACTCAGGACCCACAATTCAACCCACAGGACCCACGCACACACCACAGCCCCACAAGTTATCTCTTTCTATTTCCATAACAATCTCCATAAGGAGGCCTAATAAAAGTCTTTCAGTTTCAGTGTTATTGGACACAGCCAGTGTCATTGCAGTCACCAGTGTTTGTTCCAGGGTTACAATGTTTTGATTTGAGTACCTATCAAACACCTTGTGATGAAACACCTTGACCAAAGGCAACTTGGAGAGAAAAATGTTTAATTCATTTACACTGCTATATCACTGTCATCACTGAAAGAAGTCAGAGCAGGAACTTAAAACATGACAGGAACATAGAGGAAGGAGCTGATGCAGTGACCATGGAGGAGTGAAGGTTCCTGGCTTGCCCCTCATGACTTGCTCACCCTTCTTCTTACAGATCTGAAGGCTGATAGCCTTGAGGAGGTACCATCCAAAATGGGCTTTGTCCTACCTCATCAATCAGTAATTTAAAAAATGCTCTACAGTCCAATCTTATGGAAGCCTTTTCTCAATTGAGATTTCTTCCACTCAGATGACTCTAGCTTGTGTCAAAGTGGCATAAAAACTAGCCACCACAGCATCATATCTACAGTATATGCTGCATTCTTATAACTCGAAGTTTTAGGCTTTGCCAATTTGCTCAAAGTTCTCTAAGAAACTATTAAAAAAAAGTAATTTAGATTTGATACATTTTTGATGGACTACTCTTTTATTAGTGAAAGAAAAATTTACTTAGGGTAGCATTTGAATCACCTACATGATTGTCTTCTACACTAACTTTTCCATAAAGTCTATATGTAAAAAAATATATATATATATTTTCAAAAGTATTTGTGGTGCTTCTATAGGTAATACGGCTAGAAAACAAAATATATTGATGGTTAACATTCCAAAATAAGAACCTGAGAGCCTGACAGTATGCTCTTTTCTTTCCTCATAGAGAAGGGGGCACAGATTTAGAAGCATCGCCATTTGGAAACAGTACTCTGATTATTGCTGCATTGCCCTTCTAGTCATAAAGGGCATCACCGTGCACATTTTTATAAAGCTTCCGATGATGCTGCCTTTTAAAATCTCCACTTAATCTGATAGAGAATGTGAGAAGAAAACAGACTCCGTAAATGCATATTTGTGGTAATATAATTTCTTCTGAAGGGCATTGGGCTATTTCTGTCTGAAAGGTTAAAGTAATTTTAAAATATAAATGTTTGAGGACAAAGTAAGGAAGCCAAATAAGAGTTCATTATCCTAGCACTTTGGTGCAAACCCACAACAACTTTATTTTCCATTAGAGATTCCTTGGTTGGTTTTCCAGTGAGCACTTTGTAACATTTCTGGTTTATAGCTTCAGGGTGTCTTGCTCCCCAACTCCCATGCTTTTTCTTTTCCCTCAAGGCTGTGATATTTCCACCCTTTGGGTACACAGTGGAAAACATTCGCTCTCAAATTGACTTCACAAAGAGACCATAGATCTTTACAAAGGGGAGAAAGGGAAAAGGAAAGCTCTGGTCAATAGAAGACAAGAGGGCAATTAACATTTCCCAGTTAGCGTGCTGACATCATTCAGGCTTGGAGTGAGGCATCCTTTAGCATGTGTAATTGTGTCCTTCTTTTCATTCCTTCTACATTCAAGTAGCTCTCAGAATGCAAATGCAAAAACAGAAGAAGCACTGACTATGTTGGCCAATCATGTAGCATCAGCTTCAAGAAGTCAAAGAGCTGCAATATATAGTTTATTTCAAAAATGCTTTCTGTTTTTATTTAATGACTATTAAAGTGCATATATTCAGTTTGATTGAAAATATAGGTGCCTTCTATTGTTGTAGAGAAATATATTTCCAAGTTCTAGATCATCCAGTGATATAGTCTTGGGATAAGACATAGTGAAGTGTATTGCAGTGTCTGAGAAACACTGAGGTGGAATGAAGCACAAAAGACATTTGGTACTGAGTTATTTATAATTGGAATTTGGTTTTGCTTTGTTCAGAATATGACTGTGTCCTGTTTTTTCTCTCTTGAAATATAAAAGTATTTAACTTTTTTAAAAAAATATGTGTTTACAGTTAAGAGGCATTGGATTTTAAGAGACTGAATATTTTAAAGAGACTGAGTTTTTTTAAGTATTTGAATTTTTAAAGCCTGTGGGAATTTTTAAATTTATAAAATGTTTTTTATTGTAATGTCAATATTAATATTTGATCTTGGGAATAAACAAAAAAGAAAAGGCTGTGGCTGAATAGTGAGATATTTGTGTGCCCCTTGACAAGGGACAGTTGTACTAGTCTTATGTCAACTTGACACAAGCTAGAATCACCAGAGAGGAGGGAGCCTCAACTGAAGATAAAGCATCCATAAAATTGGGCTGTAGGCAAGCTTGTGAGGCACTTTCTTAATTAGTGACTGATGGGAGAGGGTCCAGTCCACTGTGGGTGTGGCTATTTTGGGGCTGGTGGTCCTGAGTTCTATAAAAAAGCAAGTTGAGCAAGCCATGAGGAGCAAGCCAGTAAGCAGCACTCTTCCATAGCCTCCTATCTAGCCCTTCCTCCAGGTTTCTGTCCTGTTTGCCCTGATTTCCTATGGTGATGGATAGTGATGTGGAAGTGTAAGCCAATTAAAAACCCATTCCTTTTCAACATGCTTTTGGCCATGATGTTTCATTATAGCAATGATAACCCTAAGAAAGGGTTTAGTTGTTCTAAATATCATATTTAGGGATTACTTGACAGAAACTTCAGGATTAAAAGAAAAACTGAGATCATAGCTGATCTTGTAAATAGAAAGTATCAGTCAATGAGAGAGAGAGAGAGAGAGAGAGAGAGAGAGAGAGAGAGAGAGAGAGAGAGGAGTCAATTTGATTATGATATATGATCCTAGCCAGGAGATTAATAACCGCACTATCTTTCTACATTTTTCCATGTCCATTTGTCTTGTTTTTCTAAATAGCCTATAAACTTTTTAAAGATAAAAAACACAACCCTCTAAAACCCTTCACAGGGTTTATTGTACATAAAAATTCATTATTCCTATTGTGTTGGTTCCTTTCCTTGCTATTCTGATAAGATACTTTGACAAAAGCAACTTAAGAAAGAGTTCATTTTGCCTCATACTTCCCGGGGTCAAGTTAGTACCAGGGGAAGTCACAACAGCCTTGAGGCAGTTGGTTCTATTTTGTCCAGTCAAGAAGCTAAGAGGGATGAATGATAGTGTTCAGCTCAGCTCTCCTTGTTCTTCTGTTCAGAATCCCAGTACATAGCTTAGGTTGATCTCACCACTTCGATTAATCTAATCTAGATAATTTGTAACAGGCATGCCCAGAGACTAATCTAATTTAAAGAATCTCTCACAGGCATGCCTGGAGGCCTATCTCCTAGATGACTCTAGATTCTGTCAAGCTGACAATCAATATTAACCACCGCCTTTACCTATTATATATTATCAATCAAGCTGACAGGAGGTAAGAACAGGACCTTAAAACAAGCAACAAAAGAGCACACAGAAAATAATGGATAGGATCATTCTGACAAATCCCTAAGGAATATCTATGTTGGCATTCCTTCCTGTGAGGAAGCAGCCAATTATTTATCTAGTTTTGGTGCATGTATATACGTGTGTGTGTGTGTGTCTTCATGTGTATGCATATGTATGCAGGTGTAGAGGCAGAAGCCATGTCAGGTGTCATTCCACGAGAGCCATTCACCTTATTATTTTGAGACAGTGTCTCTCAATGGGACGGACCTGGTGCTCATTAATTAGGGTAGAATTACTGCTTAGTAAACCCCAGGGACCTTTGTATCTGCATCTCCCCAGAACATAAAGAGTCTGTATCAGCACACTCAACTTCTCTGGAGATGCTGAGGCTCAAATTCAGGACCTCATGCTTAGGCAGCAAGCATGTCACTAAAGAAGCCATTTCCCATCTCCAGCAGCCTACTTCCTAAGCTGTTTATTCAAGGTAAGACCCATGAATGCTAAGGCTGTTTTCAGCAAGCACACTGACAATTGCAGTTTTGTGGGACTTAAAGCGTATGGAGAGCAAGGTGGGAAGCTCACACTAAGGTATACATACATATTTCCAAATAAAAATTTAATGTAAAGTAGATATTATTTTGAATATGAAATTCAATTATGAAACAGACAAAGCATTGTTAAGTATTGATAAATTACAAATAGTACTTTGTCGAAACTGGTGAACAATTAATAGTTTTTTAGGTATGTGGTAATTAAGACTATTTGCCATAGACCAGCTTGCATATCCTAATTCTGTTTTTCCTTCGCTATTCAAACCCTCCCTGTACCTGGCAATGTCAGCCACGGCAGCTCACAGCTCTCAGTGGTGCAGTGGATAAGAGAATTCTTACAATTGTTTGTACATCAAGACGGTAGTCAGTGCCGTTACTATATGAAATTATGTAAACTAAAGTCATCCTCATCTTTAACACCTCCCAAATGCCTGCATTTGATATAGCGATGTAAACTGAATAAATCAATTAAATAAAAAAAATATGAATCAGGGGCTTATGAATGGCTCAGCAGATAAATGCTTCCTGCCCAAACCTGGGCAAAATGTATCACATGAAGTTGTCTTTTGACCTTTACATGTACAAATAAGCAGAATAATAATTTGTAAAAATAAAAAGACAACAGAAAAAATTTTAGAAAGGAACAGCCATAAACAAACAAACAACAAACAAACCAAAACAACAACAACAACAAAACCCCAAACCTATAAAAATCAGTTAGGCTGGAGACATGGCTCTGTGATAGAGCACATAGAAGGCCCTGGGCTCCACTCTCAGCAGCAAAAATAAAAACACAAAAAAATACGTGGAAGGAAGTGAATCCAAGACCTGATTTCCTCTGAATTTAGCATCAAGGAATATAGATCCTGGAGCCCAGCAGACCTGGCTAGACTAAGTCTAGTAATTCCAGGTTTCTCTGATACCGTCCCTCATCTTGACTCAGAATTTTGAGTTTAGCTGGTCAGGCTCTGATTGGCCGCAGATAGAATCAAAAACACGGGAGCATCTGTCCGATGCAACTTGGTGCAAAGTGTATTTCCTGGAAGAATCAAGAACCACTGCCAGCTTATAAGGACCTTGTTTATAGACTGAGATAAAATGACATCACCAACGCTAAGCCCTATCAAAGAGTACACTGGATTCCCTAGAACTGGAGTAATAGGCAGTTGTGAGCTTTACTGTGGACGCTTGAAATTTAGCCCAGTTCCTCTGAGAGAGCGGCTAGTGTTCCTAACTTCTGGGTCATCTCAACACTTATTAACCACCCCCCTAACTCATCCCAGCTTCCCGATTCCCTTTTAAATCTAGTATAATTCACTCTAATAACAGGATTGCAATCTAAAGATCCTCAAAACTCCAAGAGCCTGTGGTGTTTAACCCAAGTCTCTCTTTCAGTCATCTCTTATCACCTCCACCTACTCACACATACATATCCCTGGTCACATTGACCTTGCTGCTTACTAAGCAAACCACGTTTGTTCCACTCAGTCTTTGAAATGTTTCTCTCTAGCCCTGCAGCACTTTTTTTTCTTTTGTTGTCCTTGTGAAAGCTCACACCTCCAGGGAGACCTTCTTCTCCCCACTGCAGTCTCCTTTTCCTGAGCTATTTTCCTCCGAAGCCTTTAACACACCTCGTTTTTAGATACTGTTCTGTTTTACAGGAGTATAGGAGCTGCAGGAGGCAGGGGCTTGTCTTGAGCCCCAATGTTATTGCAAACAACAAGATCAATATTCAGCCTGTGACAAATACACACCTGATATTTATGTCATAAATTGGTAAAATGAGTACTTCGTTTCTTATCAGATTATTTTTTCCCATTTTTATGTTTTAAGGTTAACAGCGGTTTCTCTTTCTCATCTTGCATTTTAAAATGACAACTGAGAAATTCAAACTGAAGGGGGAGTTTGGGAAATGGGAAAGAAGCATGTAGTTCTGTCTGATCTGTTTAATTCAGATTGACGAGAACTCTGGTTGACCTTCTGTTCCTAGGACTATGTAGAAGTAGGTTGAAGAAGAAATTTTCTAGGCTAAAAGGGAAGATTATGTGTGCATAATGATCTGTTTGAAGATAGTAGCTGGTCTTGCTTTAATTGGGAGGTTTAACTACTGTCTCTGCTTCTCCTCAAAAGGGAAAGGAGGTATAAATATAAAAGGCTTAACTTTTTCAGCCCTTCAGGGCACTTGCATGTAGCAGGTGCTAAGGAATGAGGGTCACATCTTCACTAGATATCAGAAGGCAATAAGAGATTCTCTTCAGGTATGGGTTCTAGAGCCCCAGATTGTGATCATCTCTCTTATCTTTTCCATTTGCCCTTAGACTATCAAGGATAAGGAAATCTCATTATCTTTTGAAACAGGGCCCCATCTTTAGCCAAACCCAAAGCCCTTAAGTGCTGCCTGTTCCTGTTGTATTCTTTGGGAGGATTTTTATTTTTAGCTTTGCTTCTTGCCACTAAAAAGTTTTGCTCATTCCCTAAGGGAAATGCAATGGCTTTTTCCCTGGGAATGAAACCTAGACACATTTGTCCAGGGTGATAGACCTTCTGTTTGGGCCTGGCACTCAGATTCCATTGGACATTTCCAGGGCATTGTTTGACACTCAGAGGTAACCTGTAAAATTGAGTATATGGTACCTTTGTTGCACATTAAAGCAATGTGAGCTGTGCTTGAGCTAAGAGACAAAAAAAAATGATTTCTCCCAGAGCAAAAAATTATACTCTACAACATGTGCTTAGTAATTACAAATCTTTGCATGGGTATGAGTGCCACATTCATGACACACCCCAGTGGCACCATTTCAAGGTTGCAGAGACTATTCATTTTTAATCACTTTTGGTACAGCTCTGTCTGCCACAGTTTGCTCGGCATGGGCATTCCTGTAACAAACTGGAACATTGCTGAGTGATTTCTCTAAAGCATATTTAATGCTAGTGCATATGTTTTAAGTGCTGTGAAAAACTGTCACCATGTTCCTTGGAGATGGAATAGTGAGAGTGCAAGGAGGAGGGAAGACAACGACAACTTTGATCACTTTTAAAAGTAAAATAGTCCCATATGTTTTAAGTATCTTTGAGCATTTCTACTCCAGTGGGTCAGTTTACCTTTGGAAATGATGAAGAAATTGGTCAAGTGACAGGGCTTAGGTATGCTCATCTATAGTCTTATTTCTTTACATTAGAAGATACATCAGAATTTATGTACCTTCTTTTTCTTTTAATTTGATCTTCACAACATATGCTGTCCTTGAAAGAGTATAGTGAAGAGAGTAATGTGGTGAGAGCATAGGCTCTCAGAAAGCAAAATTATAGATGTCTAGGTCAAAATCAAAATTCTACTATGCTATCAAGGTCACTTGGCTTTGTCATCTCTAGATTAGGACGGTGACAGAAACTTCTAGTTGATTTGCTGGGGGCATTAACAAAATTATCTGACACATAAGTGTTTAATATTATCTAGTTTTTCTATTATAGTCATTTTATAGATAAAATAATGGCTTCAGTAGGCCAGCACAATATGCTCATGATTATACTGCGAACAATTGACCTGCATTTGGATCTAAATGTCTCTGATCACAGATATTTTGATTTCAGATTGGTGTTACAGCCCCAAAAAGAATAGAAAACCAGTTCTCATGGAGCATGATTGAGAGAATTATCTGAAATACTGAATAACAAATTAATGTTGAGCAATAGATATAATGTTATAAGAAGGTGAGCCATTCTGGTTGTAATTTTTTATGTTATTACTAATCTAGATCTTTTCTAAAGTAGAACTGAACACTGATGAAACAGTTGCTTAGGTTTTTCTTCCTCTTATGTAAACAACTTGTCTACAAAAACGGCCTTCCTGGTCCTAGGTGTGCTGTGTAGCTGGGTTCCTGGCCAGTGTTATGTGGGCAGGAATGCTGAGCGCTCTTTCTAGTTGCAGCCTGAGAAATGTGTGGTATTTTGATGTTTTCACTTTCTATTAGTCGGACAGGTGATGGTCATCAGATACTGGTTGGACTATAATTGATGATGGGAACCCACAAATAGGATGGCTTTTGAGGCTCTGAATCACTGATAAAGTAAGACCATCACTATTCAGAGCCCCATTCTGAATTTTATTTGAAATATATATAGCCTGAAATATATACAAAGATAATTTAAATATTATACAGTGTTTGGAAATTACTATTTGGAGGCGTATCTGTGAGAATGGCTAATGTTACTTTAGTGATCCTCTGCACTGTACCTAGATGACTGGGTTGTTTAGTGTCTAGAGGTGTGAGTGTAATTTCTTTTACTCTGTGTATAATTTCATGTTTGTACATGGGACTAAATTTCCTGAGACTAAATGAAGTGAATATTTTACTTTGGCCATCCTATAGATTGTAAATACTGACATATAACATTCAAAAGAGTTTTAGGACTGAATTATCTTTAATATTTTTTAATGAGGGAAGGAATCAAGGTTTATTTATAAAATTCTCTAGCTTTTTAAATTACTTTTTTAGTTTTAAGATTAGAATATAATAACATTGTTAATCCCCTCCCATTTCTCCTTCTATAACACTTGCATATACCTCTCCTTGTTCTCTCCGAATTAATGATCTCATTTTCAGTAACTGTTTGCCAAGTCCTGCTTGGCCATGTGTAAGTCCACTGTCCCTGGAATAGAGCCAGCAGGGTCCATCCAGCAGGGATGACACAGATGGTCATCCATCTGTGTCAATGGTGCTATGGGCAGAAAGCTTGTTTGTGTAATAGTGTATACATTTTCACATTTCTCCTTTGAGGAATGTCTTCTCTGCCAAGGTTAGTGACTCCATAACAATCAGAGACAGCATGAGTCCATGAGGCAAGGACATGTCTATGTCTTAGCAAAATGGTAGAATGCTGTGACTTTCAGAATATTCCTTAAGGCTGTAGGAAAGAATGCTGAAAATATGAGTTTGAAAATACATAATTTCCTTTGGGTATATGTCCAGGAGTGGTATAACTGGATCCTCAGGTATTACTGTGTCCAATTTTCTGAGGAACTGCCAGACTG
The DNA here is from genome assembly GCF_011762505.2 of Arvicanthis niloticus. Classification (NCBI taxonomy): domain Eukaryota; kingdom Metazoa; phylum Chordata; class Mammalia; order Rodentia; family Muridae; genus Arvicanthis; species Arvicanthis niloticus. The sequence continues at coordinate 25,237,577 of NC_047668.1, forward strand.
ATTTCCAGAGTAGTTGTCCAGCTTTCAATCCCACCACCAATAGAGAAGTGTTCCTCTTTCTCCACATCCTTGTCAGAATTTTCTGTCACCAGAGTTTTTTATCTTAGCCATTCTGACTACTGTGAGGTGGAATCTCAGGGTTGTTTTGATTTGTATTTCCTTGATGACTAAGGGTGTTGAATATTTATTTAGATGCTTCTAGGGCATTTGAGTTTCCTCAGTTGAGAATTCTTGTTTAGCTCTGTACCCCATTTTTAATAGGGTTATTTGAGTCTTTGAAGTCTAACTTCTTGAGTTCTTTGTGTATATTGGATATTAGCCCTCTATCTGATGTAGGATTGGTAAAGACCTTTTCCCAATTTGTTGGTTGCTGTTTTGTCCTATTGACAGTGTCCTTTACCTTATAGAAGCTTTGCAATTTTATGAGGTCCCATTTGTTGATTAAGATTCTCCAACATATAACAAGGACATGTGCTGCACTTTGTTCATAGCAGCCTTAAATATAAAAGCCAGAAGCTGAAAAGAACCAGATGTCCTTCAACAGAGGAATGGATACAGAAAATGTGGTACATTTATACAATGTAATAAAATAGAGTACTACACACCTATTAAAAACAATGAATTCATGAAATTCTTATGCAAATGGATGGAACTAGAAAATATCATCCTGAGTGAGGTAACACAATCACAAAAGAACACACATGGTATGAACTCACTGATAAGTAGATATTAGCCCAAATGCTCAGAATACACAAGATACAATTCACAGACCACACAAAGCTCAAGAAGAAAGACCAAAGTGTGGTTGCTTTTAGTCTTCTTAGAAGGGGGAACAAAATGCTCAAAAGGACATGGGGAGGGTGCCATGGCAACAAACACTGTGGTCTAGATATGACTGTCTCCTAGAGATGAAGTGTCTCATCGCTGTGTCCAGGAGCTGGCTATAAAGATACTTCTAGCTGTCCACAGATGTATCTGATGCTAACATTCCTCTCTTTTTCTTATCATAAAAAGAAGGAAAAAGTGGGGGTAATGGTGAGATAGGAATAGGGGTGTCAGATCTCTTAAACTGATTTCTGCTGTCTAGGGGCTTCAGCAATTCTGTGGCATAGCTGACCTTCACAATCAGGGCGCATTCAATAGTCATACACATTAGGCTCCTTTGTGAACAGTGGTTGGTGATTGTTTGGTTAGAAATTTTTTAAATTTCTCATTGGAGAAATGTGGAGACGAGGTTATTGAGGCTGGAAGCAAGTAGTAAAGCTAGAAAAATGAGGAGACGGTGCATTAGGAAAGGCAGTATCAATTTCCATATTGGGTTTTCAAAAACCCAGGAATTAGAGCCCTCATGCGGTTCCTCGTGTAGTTGAATGTCTGATTATAGCGGCTAAATTTTGTTTCTCACTATTCCAGACTTGTTGATACAGAAGCAGCATACTTCTTGGAGGAAAAGGCAAAGACAACCTTCTTTCACTTTAAGAACATCTAGTCTCCATAGGTTCTGAAGCATCATGGCGCCAGAGAATTGATCTGTCTTTGGAGGCTGAGCATGGTTTGGGTCACTTCTTGAAGACCATTGTCAAGCTGGGAAGAGAATTGATTGTATAAGCTTAAAGAGGTAGTCGGCCCTGCTGTTCTGGTACCAACACCTATAGTTATTCCCACTGTGACCAGAAATGGCATGGTTTGAACTGGCCTCTTGTTATTTTGGGCAGGTATTATATCTACAACCAGGACTGGTAGGGGCTCTTTTCTGTGGATTACTCCTAATTCAGGGAAAAGGAACACCAATGTGCAAACTCCTGACCAGGTTTCGGGCAGATGATGATATACCTGAGTTCCACAGAGAATTGATGTGTTCTGTACCATAGGGCACTGTGACAGAGATGAGGTATCAAGGGTTATGGTTCTGTTGTAGTCTACAGAGCTTAGCATTCCTACAAAATGTGTCATGGATGTCTCACAACATTCTGCCATGCACAAAAAAGTGATAAAGAAAAGGTATGGGGTTGTGGCAACTGATGAAAGGTGAGGTGAGGTTGCTTGGCAGGGTCACTGGAGAGGCTGTAAGTGGCAACTATGAGTTAGTTCCAGGGGGACGTAAGAACTACCCTGGATAGAAAGGGAGGAAGAAGAGGGAGGAAGAAGAGCCCATAGCTAATCCAGTGGGGTCAAGCACAGGTAGAATGGAGTCTCACCAGGACCCTGCTCTTTTAAGATCCACAAGATGTTGAAACCACCTAACTTGTCCCCAATCCCAGAAAAATGAGACTCCATGACACTTCTGAGATTGGGGACAAGTTAAGTGGTTTCAGCATCTTGTGGATTTTAAGAGAGCAGGGTCCTGGTGGAGTCGATGTACAGGAAGAAGTCATTTTGAGGAGAAGGGGTGAAAGGTTTCAGGTGAGGCAGGTGGACCCAATGAGAGAGTCCCTTGAGTTTAGCAGCTGTGGGTGTCACAAGAATTACCTTGAAGGGGCCCTGCCATTAAACAGAGAGAGGTGAAGACCAATGATTTGTAGAGGAGAGAAGAACCTGGTCTCCGATGTTGACAGGAAGTGGGCAAAGGACAGTTTATGGTCATGGTAGATAGTGGCCATCAAAGTTCCATAAGAGAGAGCAGAGGTGGCAGAGTAATGAATTAAGTAGGTGATCAGGGAGAGGAGAGCATTTAGGGAAAAGATCAGGAGTTAGGACAGGATATCCATGCATGAGTTTGAAAGGTGAGATGAAAAGGGGTTGCTTTGGGAGAGCCCCTAGCCTAAAAAGAGCCAGAGGTAGAAGTTTTACCCAATCAAAGTGAAGTTTCTGGGACAGTTTGACAAGAGCAGTTTTTAGGGAGCAGTTAGTTCTTTCTGTCTTTCCTGAAGACTTGGAGTTATAGGGAATATGAAAATGCCAGGGGATGTTGAGGGATTTTAGATAGAGTTTGAAAAACTTGGGAGGTGAATTCAGGACCATTGTCTGACTGAAGGGAAGCTGAGACACCAAATCTGGAAATGATTTCACAGAGGAAGAAATCAGAGACTGTTGAAGCCCTTTTATTATTGGTGGGGAATACCTCCATATACCCTGAGAAGGTGTCCACCAAGACCAGGAGGTACTTGGCATGTTTGACATTGAGCATGTGGGTAAAATCAAGTTGCTACTCAGTTCCAGGAAGGGAACCTCTAGCTTGGTGGGTAGGAAAAGAGGTGCTATGGTACCTGGAGAGTTGGAGTCTGACATCTGACAGATTTTGTAAAAGGTAGTAATAGATTTTTTAAGAAAGGTAAGTCCTCAGGAGTAGTCTGTAGATGGGCTGTAACAAAATAAGGCAATGCTTGGCTGTTAGGATGAAAGAGCTGGTGAAGGTAGGACAGAGTTTGATGAGTGTCAGGGGGTAAGAGTGGGATATGGGTTGTAGTGTAAGAATTCCTTAGACAGGACTAGATGAGTCTAGGCCCCAAAGTGCCACAGCTCTAGCTGCCTTGTTGGCTTGGTTGTTTCCCTTGAAGACAATAGAGTCATCTGTCTGGTGGGATTTGCAGTGGACAATTCCACTATCTGTGGGGAGATATGAGGCTTTTAGCATGGCTATAATTTGGTTTGCACTATTTACTGATTCTTCTTTTATAACCTGTGCTCCTTCAGCTGGAAGCTTGGAACAGGAGGATATGGAAAGCATATTTAGAGTCTCTGTAGATGTTTAGAGATTATCATTGTGCTGGTTGAAAGGAATGGGTAAGAGCTATTAGTTCAGCCTGTTGATTGGTGGTGTGGGCAAACCACCTCTGTGTCTAACACTATAGCATAGCCTGGTTCCTTCAGTAAAAAGGAGCTGCCATCTATATACCAGGTACAGATGGCCTGGGGCAATGTGACCTCTTGTGTGTGATGAATGAGGTAATAGTTTCTCTAAGGTTTCAATGTAGTAGTGAGATAGAAAGCGGTTAGCATTTGGCTGAGGAAGATTAGAAATATTAAGAGGTAAGTGTGGAGTCTTTTATCAGTGCTACCTGAAAGGGAAGAACCCTGGAGGAAGGTAGAGTTTGTAAGCCTTTGTAAGTTAAGAGCTGTGACAGGTTATGAGAAGAGAAGATGGTGAAAGATGACCCAAAGTTTAGGTTTTATTGACTCTCGAATAAGGAGTTGAGCAGTTGCTAAAGTACATATACATGGTGCCCATCCCTGGATGGTTAGTTCTAGCTTTTTGTTGTTGTTGTTGTTTTTTGGGTTTTTTTTTTTTTTTTTTGACAAGTATGCTACAGGTACAAAAGAGGGTCCAAGTTGGTGGCTTAGGACTCAAAGGGCAAATCTTTTTTTTTTTTTTTTTTCAGTTACATGGAGAGAAAAGGGACAGGTCAGGTTGGAAATGTCTGAAGAAGAGCCTGTTGGAGCCTCTGAAAAGGCTTGGAAACAGGTTTGAGAAGAGGTTCATGAGTGGAGCCTGATGCTGCCTCACATAAGGGGCAGAAAAGAAGGGAAAATGAAGGAACTCAGGAACATAAGAACTATCTATTCCTAGGAATGATAAAATCTCTTCCTTTGTAGAGGGAACTGTTAGAGACTGAATTAGATTTTTTTCTAAGGTAATGGCCTTGTGGGTTGGAGGAATTGTTAGTCCCAAATAGGTTAACTGAGGAGTGGACAGTTGGATTTCAAAAAGTGAGACTCTGTAGCCTCAACTGGACAGAACATTTAGAAAACAGAGGTGTCAGCTTGGCTAATCTCTAGAGAAGGACTACAGAGAAGAATATCATCTATGTAATGGACAATCTTAGATTTAGGGAGAGGCAGAGAAAGTAAATCAGAAGTCAGGGCCTGGCTAAATAGGTGTGGGCTGTCTCAGAATCCCTAAGGTAGAACAGATCAGTTGGGTAGGAAAGTGGGTGTCCTGGTCAGTCTAGGTAAAGGCAAAGATGTTCTGTGACTGGGCATCTAAAGGGATAGAGAAGAATGCATCTTTGAGATCTGGGACTGGGAAATGAGAAGTTCCCATGGGGATAGTGGAAAGAAGTGTGTAAGGATTAGCCACAACAGGCTGCAGAATGAATGAGGCTGAGATCTTGAACCAGGCAATAGGTTCCATTACGTTTCTTAACTGCTAGTTTAGGAGTTAAAGGAAGAAGAGGTAAGATGGAGGAGTTTTTTCCTTAGGAGGTCAGAGATGATAGGCTTAATTCCCTTGAGGATCTGGAGAGAAACAGAGTATTGAGCTTGGGTGATGTACCTTGTAGGGTCCTGTAATTGGATGCCAACCGGAGAAGAATGTTTAGCCACAGGTGGGTACTGGACATCCCAGACTCAGAGGTCTACCTGAGAGGCTGCCAAAAGGAATAGCAGAGTTAGTAGGTTGGGTGGCTAGGAGGAGGAGGAGAGGGGCTGCTGGTATGTTTGAGTTTAGGTGAATGGGGGAAGCAAAAGAAATAGAGGCTCCCAACTTAGCTAGAAGTTCCCTTCCCAGTAAGGAGACAGGACACATTGGCACCACCAAAAAGAAATGGGTGAGAGGAACACCCTAAAAATGCAACTAAATGGTGGAGTCTGGTGAGATTGGTAAGGGAAATGAGGAGAGGTGGGTCCCCAAAACTGCCAGGACCGAGTAAGTGGCCCTAGTGTTAAAGAGGAAAGAAATGGACTACCTAGATACCATGATGACTATCTGGGGCTCCCTGCTGGTGATGAAAGTGGTCAGGTCAAGGGATCATGGCCCCTGGTCCCAGGAGAGAACTAGCCACCCTCTACAGGTCTAAGGGACAGATTTATGCACAGTCTTTATGACAGGTCTTCTAGCTGACTCCTTCCTTTTAGGAGTGCTAGCTTGCTTGTGTGAGCCCTCTCTCTCTCTTGCAGTCTTCTTCATACATACTGCCAACAGTCTGGTAAATGGTCCTCCATGTCCAAGCTTTTACCTATCTTCACTCCAAACCCTCTCTTTGCTCTTCCTGTCCCCCAACCCAACTTCATCTAGCTATGAAACCTCTACCAGACAAACCTATTTTCGATCCAGCTAATGAACCGGTTACCAGCACCAGCCTGCCTCTACAATCTCTCCTCCTTCCCCAGCCTCCCCAGCTTCCACTTCCCACCAGATTTCTCCATAACCTACTTGCATGACTTCTCCTGAATCCTCCCCTCCTGAGCCAGCTACAAGCAGCTCTAGTCATCCTCCAATGGCACCTATTTTCAGCCCTCCCACCACTTGCTCTAAATCTGCAGTCAACCTTCCCACTTCTTCCCCTGCCCAGCCTAACCGACCATCAGTTCTTCCTTTAAGAGAAGTTGCTGGGGTAGATAGCCTAACTAGAGAACATGTCTCCTTTTTGCTAAATGAACTTTCTCAAAAAAAAAAAAAAAAAAAAAAAAAAAAAAAGGGAACCTTATACCTCCAAACCCTTCTGCCTTTATTAAAGAATTTCAATATATCACTCAATCTTATAGCTTGACTTTCCATGATATACGTTTGATTCTCAGTAACAATTTACTCCCTGATGAGTGCAGGTGAGTTTGGGAATAGGCTAGGATATATGCAGATGAAATTCATCAAACAGATTCAGCATATCCAATTGGTTTTGAGACAGTACCTGACCAGGATCCTCAATGGAATTATAGTTGCCCCTGTGATAATCTTGCCAGAGATGAATTTGCAACCTGCCTCCTAACTGATCCCCATAGGGCTGTCCTGAAACCAATAAATTTTGAAAAACTCCAAGAGATCATCCACAATAAACAAGAAAACCCTTCTCAATTTTTAGAATGCCTTACAAAAGCCCTGCTACAATATATTAATTTAGACCTTGATGAGGGAATAAGACTACACTTACCTGTGGGTACAAGTACAAATATTTATACTACACTTAGAAATTATTGGTTTAGTAAAGCGGTAATTTTTGATTCATGACTTTACTAATCCTGGGCTATTGACTAAGATTCCAGTTCCAGATGTGGTTTCCCTCTTGCTGAGCAGGTTTTAAATTTAATTAGAGGGCTGCTAGTTATCACCGAGGTATGTGTGCCACTACTGTTCACTTAAGGTTATGGTGCCAAGCTAGTAGTTGTTGTGGCCCATAGGCATCGTAGTTAAGCAAGGCTGCTGGTTGTTTGCCTCTATGAAAGCTAGTCCTTAGGGAGGAGATAGTCACGGCAGTTCCAGCTCAGAGCTCAGAGAGTGTCTGAAGTCCATGGTGTCTTCAGTAATAGGGAATTACCTTCTATCTCTGGGGACAACCAAGAGCAACAGAAATAGGCTGTGATGTTTTAGGAGTCTTTTGGATAACCCTGACAAACAACTCAAAAAAGAGTTTCTTATGCCTGGTGCTGGAATTATTGTTTGGTAGTTTTTAGCTCAGACCTTTGTCAGCCCAAATAAGGAAATTCTGTTTAAGCTATGTATGTATATGCATATTGATACACTTACATATAAAGTGTATTATGCATGTATGTATATATACGCATATTTATATACTTACATATAATATGTATTATGGTTTTTAAGGGGCTAAAAGAAGATGTCTTATAACTTTTAAAGGCATCTTCATTGTTATTTTACCCTCCTCCATACTTCTGTATTTATCTCCATCCTCTCCCTAACTAGAGATGCCATTGATCTTATTTCCCCAATCAGATCATTTTTACCCATGTCTATTGTCCACCTCCCCCTAAGGCCATGGTCCTGTGTTACTGTCTAACATTTCTTCAGGAAATGCACTCACATCTGAAGACTTCAGGTTAGAGCCCTCTAATAAGAGAGAGCATGAGGTTTGGCTTTTTTTTGGTGGGGGGGGGCTGTGGAATACTTTGTTCAGTATGATCTTTTCTAATTCCATCCATTTACCTGCAAAGTTCATGATATTTTTTTTTCCGTACAGTTGAATAGCATTCCACATATACCACATTTTCATTCTTCTCCAGTCAGTTGAATGGCATTACGTGCTTCTAAATGAAGCTATTGTGAACAGAGCAGCAATGACTATGGCTAAGCAAGTATCAGCAAAGTAGGATTTCGAGTCCTTTTGGTATATGTCAAGGAGTGGTAAAGATGGATCATAGAGTAGATTGACTTTTAGCTTTTTGAAGACTATCCAACTGATTTCCAGAGAGGATACACAAGTTTGCAATCCTACCAACAAGAAAAGAGGCCCCCTTTGCCCCACATTTCCTCCAGGATTAGGTGGCAATTGTTTTGTTGATCTTTGCCATTCAACTGGGGGAAGAGGAAATCTCAAAGTTATTTTGATTTACATTTCTCTAATTGCTATAGACCATGAACATTTTTTTGAGATTTTTTAGTCTTTTTTTTTTTTTTCAGAACACTTTGCCCTCTGCCCATTTCTGATTTTTTTCTCAAGTTATGCATATATTCTGGATATTCACCCTCTGTCAGATGTACATCTAGCAAAGATTCTCCAATTCTGTGGGCTTCTTTTCACCCATTTGATAACTTACATGGTATCATTCAATTGGGGGACCTCTAGTTTATCAAACCCTCCCTGAGTTTTTTAGATCTTGGTACATACTTTAAGAGCTTGGTCTTTTTTGATTGAAGCTTTTCCTATTCTTTGTTCTCTGTGTTTATTGTTTTGATTATCATGTTCTGAGGGATCTTTCTCTTCTCATCCAGTTTATTTACTGTTCTTTATGCTTCTTGTACCTTGATAGGGATCTGGTTCTTTTGGTTAGGAAAATTTTCTTGTAGGATTTTGTTGAAAATATTTTCTGAGCCTTTGAGTTGGGATTCGTCTCCTTCCTCTATTCCTGTTATTCTTAGATTTGGTCTTTTCATAGTGTCCCCAGATTCCCTGGATGATTTGTATCAGTAGTTTTTTGTTTTTGTTTTTGTTTTTGTTTTTTTTTTTAGATTTATCATTTTCTTTGAGTAATATATCAATTTCTTTTATTGTATCTTCAGCACCTGATATTTTTCTTCTCTCTCTTATATTGTCTCTCTTATATTGTCTTTGTTGGGCAGATTGGTTTATCTTTCCTCTCTTGATTTTTGGAGTATGATGTCTCTGTGTTTCCTGTTTTCCTGACCCACTCACCCTGGTGTTAATAGGGAATGCCTGCTGGTGTAGGAGGCTGGGATGCTAAGATGAGTTGGAGCAAAGAAGGTTAGAGAAAAAGGTCTTTAGGATCCCTTGAGGATGGAGTCAGAGAAGAAAGAGAAACTATAGCATGATTCCTGCTACAGAGCTGGGGATAAGACAAGGGGGAGGGGATTGGAACTGAAGAAGCAAAGGAGGAGGTAGGCCTCAGCCAACTTACTGCTTCTTATTGCCCAGGAGGCCTTTGGTTTACCAGGGCTTGCCTGCTGGGTTTAGGGTCAGAAACAAGTAACAAGAAGGGAAGAGGACGGGGTTACAATGGGAAGATCTGTTGGATCCATCAGAGATGTGAACAGGGATCAAGGAAGGCTGCCACAGGTGTTCTGCTGTAGTGCTAGGGATGAAACTGGGGAATTGGATCTAGAGTAAGAGAATATCTTCAGGCAGACTACCTGCTTTTGCAGTTGGAATGGTCTGTGGTTTAGTAGGTGGTCCCCGCTGGAGTTGGGGGGGGGGGCGGTTAATAGGGGAAGGTCCCTGGGATCTCTAGGGAATGGAGTCAGAAGCAGGAAAATGATGTTTGCTGGGGAACCTGGGATGAGACTGGGATTAGTTGGAGTGGGGTGGGGGGAGAATAAAGAGGGGGTCTCCAAGCAGGCTACATGGTTTTTCCATTGAGAGATAAATTTTAGTAAACCAAATGAATACTCTGTTTTGACTGGCATGAGGTAGTTATCAGAAGCAAATTAAAATCTAAAGGCATATATATAACATACAATTAAACTAAAAAGGAACCCAGTGAAGGAACCATAAGATTGAAGCAGTTTAATATCACAGACCAGCTTTATTCCATGCAAAAGTTGCAATGTGGTAGTAACAGAATTACGTGCACTCAGTGGACCCTGGCTATCTCAGGTTTGGGCTCACATATCCCATCTCTAACTCCCTGAGCAGCATATCCTCAGGTGTGGAATCAAAATGTGTATGATAGCATGTACAAGCACATATCTACCAGGAAGCTCAAAATCTTTTCATGGACATGTCTTATAGAGAGTTGTCCTCATTCATACATTCTAGTGTCATGACCATTCTTGCTCTAAGGCTGCAGGTATTGCTGAAACCTGGTGCTAAGAACCTAGGTGACTTATTTCCAAACAAGTCAACAACTTATGGTTACAAAATATCATTTCAATTAAAATTGTCTGCAGCTTGGGCCAAAGGGCAGTCCTATGTTCTAGAGTACACAACGATAAGGACATACATGTTCAGTGCCACTGAGATTACCAAAGACTATGTAACATTAACATAATGTTAACTTTCTTTAAATTCTCATGTGTGTGTGTGTGTGTGTGTTTGTGTGTGTATGCTTTTTCCCCACATACCTTCATTATGCATTATGACCTCATGACTGACAGCTTTAAAGTTAACCTTTAGCCAGAATAAAGGTTAATATACTTCAGACAAGTTTCATTTTGATTATAAAGAAAGGACCTTGACCTCCCTTTTCTTAGGGCATTTATTGTAGAAAACTTGAAATCATAAATGTTTTCTCTGACCCCTTGAGCTGTTAATCTTTCAGTAGCTTCTAACTAACTTTACAACCCAGGAATGCATTGCTAGTACCCATTCTTTGAACTGTAATCCTCAAGAATAGCAAAGCTCCAATCTTGCACCTTTTTTGAGAGAGTAGGCCCTGGCTTCTACAAACACCAGTTAGCAAACTCAGGTGGTTTAATCAAGTTCACAAACTCACAACTTCCCTTTCCCTCATATTTTCTGAGTAGAGCAGAGTTCACCTTTCCCTTAGTGTAGCAGTCTTGACTAAGGCTGAATGACCTTGAATAATTTTCTTTTGTCTGATTAACACCATCTGGTACAATTTTATTCTCTGTCCAGAAAATCTCGCTAAACAATGTGAGTTTAACCATAAGCAATAACCACGGGATTTCTAAAAACAAGTTTACTAAGAAAAACAAAGTATTATTCTTCTGGATTTTATTTTTAAGACAATGATTTATTCTTGGTCTTACTAAGAACATATTTTCAATGTACTGAGATGTAGATATCACCTTTAATAGTAAAAGAGAAAATAAGTAATATCTTTAAGTAATAGCTATTTCTAGGGCACAGTAGCTAATTTTGACAAAGTTAATTTGATTTCAAATCTTTTAATTTTAGTTCCCAAATCTTTTAGTGGAGTCCCTCTGCCCTATAATGTCACTATATCAGTGACATGCTTTTGAGATGACTGAAACACGAATGATGTCATTTTTGGAAAGAAATTTGACATGAAATTTCCAAATGGTACAATTTGAAATACATTTTTATTATTACTGGTAATGTCAATAATAATTTATGAGTTTCATGCTCAAAGATATTCTTGTTGTCAGACCACAAAGGTGCTGGATCATACATAAATAAACATATTATTTTCATTCGTATATTTGGTTTCTTAATAATATCTATGTGGAAATGATGATGACTGATCAAGCCAGTGCTAGTGATCTACTCATGGCAGCTCTGGGGTAAGAATGGTAAAAATGAAGCAATGCCAAAATTGTAGCCAAATTGTACATATGTTTTTCTACATATACATTTCTATATAATTGTACATATATATTTCTGTAATGCTCTTTTATTGATCTTTCTTGTAATTACAGTATATATCAACTGGACTCTGAGGAGTCCATGTGACTGCTTACCATTAGTAGGTTTTAGTAAATACAGATAGTTTGTTTATACACATAAGTGTGTGATGCATATGTGTACATATGTGTGTATTTGTGTATGTGTGTGTGTGTTTCATACCTGTGGACTCAGGATAGTAATAACCACTTTGTGATAATCAGCTTATTTACTGTACAAAAACATGAACCAAACAATGGCTTATAAACTTTAATAAGTAAACATTGCATTTCATTTTTCTTGGAAATGCATCTTTTAATGAGTTATAAATGGTTTTGTTTTCATAGATCTGTAGTCAAATAATACTTATTGTGAAATGAAACAGCTTTATTTTTATTTTAATTTTATATGTACAAGAATTAAGTAACTTTATATAAATAAAATTGTTTTTTCTTTAAAGATAATTTTAAGTTTTTGAATATCCAAGATATCCAAGTTATAGGTAAAGTATTATATTATGATTTATCATTGAAGACAACTGACAACCCAATTGTGTCTTCTATCAATTTTGTTCAAGGCAAAGAGTTAGAAATGCCTATATTCACAAAAAGGTTTACAATTAATTATTAGTGTTATTTATTTTCAACACAACAATGTCCATTTAAAATTTATCTAGCCCATAAATTTTATAGTATGGAGGAATGTAACATGTCAGCATTAGAGATTGACAAGGCATGCTTTTCTTCTGTGAGGGAATTAGTAAGAAGAATGATCTTTAGATGATCTAGAATTAAAACAGGAGTCCCTAAAAGAAACTTTCTAGAAAATCTTCACTATCTCCTAGGGAGACCCATTCCAAAGAATGAAGCTCCAAAAATCTTCAAGAAAAAGGGGACTCTTGTTGCGATGTTAAACATCTTAAGAGTTGAATAACAACCCAGTATTATTAGGAAATGACTTCCAGATTATTATGAGTGGTTATGATTGAAGCATCATGGAAATAAAGACATGAGATTTTAGAACTAGAACCTGGTTTGTTTCATACTATTATACTTACTTTGTGACTCTGGTCAAATAATTCATATTAAATTTTCAGCCTTTTCTCCTCCTCCCTCTCCTCCCTCCCCTCCCTCCCCTCCCTCCCCTCCCTCTCCTCCCTCTCCTCCCTCTCTCCCTTCCCCCCTCCCCCCTCCCCCTCCCCCTCTCCCTCCCTCTCCTCCCTCTCCTCCCTCTCTCCCCTCCCCCCTCCCCCCTCCCCCCTCCCCCTCCCCCTCTCCCTCCCTCTCCTCCCTCTCCTCCCTCTCTCCCCTCCCCTCCCCTCCCCCTCCCCCTCCCTCTCCCTCTCCCCTCCCTCTCCCTCTCCCTCTCCCTCTCCCTCCTCCCTCTCCCTCTCCTCCCTCTCCCTCCCTCTACCTCTCCCTCTCTCCCTCTCTGTCTCCCTCTCCTTCTCCTCCCTCTCCCTCTCCTCCCTCTTCTCCCTCTCCCCTCTCCCCTCTTTCCCCTCTCCCCTCTCCTCCCTCTCCCCTCTCCCCTCCCCCTCCCCCTCTCCCTCCCTCTACCTCTCCCTCTCTCCCTCTTTGTCTCCCTCTCTCCCTCTCTCCCTCTCCCTCTCCCTCCCTCCCTCCCTCTCCCTCTCTCCCTCTCTCCTCTCCCTCTCCCCCTCACTCTCCTTCCTCTCCTCCCTCTCCTCCCTCTCCCCTCTCCCCTCCCCCTCCCCCTCTCCCTCCCTCTACCTCTCCCTCTCTCCCTCTTTGTCTCCCTCTCTCCCTCTCTCCCTCTCCCTCTCCCTCCCTCCCTCCCTCTCCCTCTCTCCCTCTCTCCTCTCCCTCTCCCCCTCACTCTCCTTCCTCTCCTCCCTCTCCTCCCTCTCCTCCCTCTCCTCCCTCTCCTCCCTCTCCTCCCTCTCTCTCCCTCTCCCTCTCCTCCCTCTCCCTCTCCCTCTCCTCCCTCTCCTCCCTCTCCTCCCCCTCCCTCTCCTCCCTCTCCTCCCTCTCCCCTCTCCCCTCTCCTCCCTCTCCCCTCTCCTCCCTCTCCCTTCCCCTCCCCCTCCCCTCCCCCTCCCCCTCCCTCTCCTCCCTCTCCTCCTCCCTCTCCTCTACTCCCTCTCCTCCCTCTCCTCCCTCTCCTCCCTCTCCTCCTCCCTCTCCTCTACTCCCTCTCCTCCCTCTCCTCCCTCTCCTCCCTCTCCTCCTCCCTCTCCTCTACTCCCTCTCCTCCCTCTCCTCCCTCTCCCTCTCCCTCTCCTCCCTCTCCCTCTCCTCCCTCTCCCTCCCCCTCCCCCTCCCCTGCCCCCTCCCCCTCTCCCTTCCCCTCCCTCTCCCTCTCCTACCCCCCCCACCGTGTGTGTGTATTTGCCAAAGCACAATGTCTGATATTAACCAATGTTGTATGTGGTCATTATATCATCTGATCATCTTGATAATTATGTTTATCATAGGTGTTCCATGGCAGTTGTCACTACCCAGCAACATTCTGCCCTGGTGAATAAGCATGCATTAGGGGCCCAACTCCCCACACAGTTTTCCACCTGCAAAGATAATTTTCAGAAAAATTTATACTGATTGGACGAGTAGAAGGGAATTCCATGTTAGTGAAAGAAACACTTAAATTAAAAGCCAAAACTTCAAATTAAAAAGGTCAAAATATTTAAATTATTTTGTTCATTAAACATATGTGAAGTCATAATATGATTTCAGTACTATGATCTCATTTAGAAGATTTAATTATCTTAGTTATAAAAATCATATACAAATTAAGTTCAACAAAAATTAATGCTCACTTCCATCTAGGCAGTGTAATGTTAAGAAATGGGTTTTGCTAAAAAAGTCTCCAAATACGATTTAAGTATAGGTGATCCCCACATGAAAATGGAAAGGATGCAAAATTTCTCTGATTTTTGAAAGGAGACACTGAAATTTAGAGACTTGATGAGTTTAGAGAGAAATCTTTCTCTTAATAATAACACCATCAAAAATATCTTCATAAATTGCAGTCTATAAAAAATCTTAAAATGCAATATACATATGTATATGTGTATGTGTGTGAGAGATTAATGTGTAGAATGACAAAATTGTTCTGTAACAATTTATGCAAAGATAATACTACTTGTGATTTAGCAGTGACTAAAAGTAAAAGCCACCTGGAATCTGTTTCATCTGTTATTAAGATAGAATATTGAATATCTAGATAACAATGCAGAACTAACTCCCTAGGATGTAAATTTCAGTTAGATTGGATATGTTTAACTATCACCTCATATGAAACTAAGCAGCCAGATGCTTAAAAGAAACTGCAAAATAACAGTACTGGTGTCTTCAGAAAATAACATGTCCACAACACAATCTGTCCAGAGTTTACACTTGAAATTTTATAGGGAACTTTCTGAAGCCATGTGATGTTGTTCACATGCGAAGATGGATATACAACACCAATCATCAGCTTCAGCCCACTTACTGTAACAGTCAACATTAATGTATAGCCGTATGAGTTCATACCCTTATTAGATTTTACTACTAAGGATTTTTGTTGTTTTTCAGATATAACATTAAGGAAGATAAACTTAGGAGGCAGGAACAACATGACAAAGTTTTTCTAATTCTCTAAACTTGAAAAAAAATAAAAAGCTTTTGTTCTTAACTTAGTTGAAACAATATCCTCAAAATTACTAAGGCCACATACAATAATGAACATCTTACACTATAATGCAAGTGTTAGAATAGGTTCTCTTACGCAAGTACTAAATATAAATTTAGTACTATTAAAACTACAAAAAAAAAATCATTTCCTTTTTAGGTGTCAACCTATAGACAGTGAGACAGTTGTTTGAAATAAATGAAAAGAAAGGAAGAAAAGGTTATCTGTTGGCACAAAGCCAGCATAAGATGGTGAGAACGGAACTGAGAACTTTCAATCACTGACTGAAAAAGAGAAGTTCAGCAAATGCAGTGGCTCATCAAGTAAAACAAACAGAAAGAGAAACCTGCTTCTTTTGTAAGTCCCTGTGAATGTTTATGCACTGAGATGAATTAAATTTGCAAGGACTTCTGGGATGATACTGACATAAAAGTGCCAGGAATACAATCAGACTCCTCTTACAGTTAGCATTATTTTTCTAAAAATCGACAGGTTGTACAATCCATTAATAGACTGCCTATGACATTATATATATATATATATATATATATATATATATATATATATATATTTGCTTATCTAATTGTTAGGTACCTGATGTTGGATGTATATAAAAGCAACAAAAAGCCTTGTTATCTGTTGGTAGATATTTAACATGTATAAACTATTATTTCATAATATTTTTTATTGGATCTAATATGAAAGAACCAATTTCCTTTTCTTGAGAGAAAGGCAAGAGAAAGAATTCTATAGTGAAAAATTTCTTAGTAACTGGTCTCTGTCTTAGTACATTTTGTATTGTTATTAATGCATACCTGGGACTGGGTGACATAAAAATATTCATTTTGCTTAATATCATTGGGGTCTGAGCATAGGACACATACTGTGGTAAGTGTCTTTTCCTGTATGTGACATGGTAGAGAACCTAACATGGTGAGGTAGAACAAGGCTTCCAGAGAGTGATTATCTTTTAAACAAAGCCACTTCTACATTAACTCATTAAACCGTGGAGGTACTCATTCTTTCACTGGTGGATTTATTATTTTCAATTACTATTACCATGTGAGTTTGGGTGTTAAATTTCTCACATTTGGAAAGACTATTTATGTTTCATTTCTGTCATCACCTGTAGAAGACAACTAGTGGATTATAAAAAGGAGTGTCATGGTCAGAACGTGAGAGGGAATGGGTGCAAAGTGAACGCCACTCTGCTCTGCAGCTCTGCACTGACTCTTCATGTTCCCTCCATAATTAGTAACCATGGAAGGAAAAGTCTCATAGATGAATTACTATTTATCACATAAATTAAGAAGGTTACATTTTACCATTAGTCTTTTTAAAATCTTTCTTGATATTTGCTCCAGGGATTCTAAATCTCTCCTAGTACATTTCTGGTGCTTAAGTGACAATCATATGTGTATTAATGAATAGCTATTTGACCTAATTTCATATAAAAAATTATACTAAATATGTTTTTTGATTATATTACAAGATATGTAGGAATGCCTAGTACTAAATTATATATAAATTTGTTGTTCCTAAAATTTCATGACTATAAACGATAATATATGATAAGGAGAAGATTCTAAGCTATTGTTCTGAGTTTGAAAATTCTAGGAGTTGCTAAAATATCAAGCCAATATATTTATCTTCATCACCCACAGGAATATTCTAGATCTTACAAAAGCAGAGAACTTTCTTTAGAATAACTTTTCTATTGGTCAGAACTAGATTATTGGCAATTTCTTAAGGTGAGCACTTGTAAAATCAAGATTCTAGACACAGGAGAAATCAAAGTGTGTGCATAGTATTTGGCCTGATTACAGGCCTTAAAGTATTTGCCAATGTGGGTATATCAGGAGAGTGGTTACACAACTGAGAGGAAATTTGGTAGGCTCCAAAATAAATAAATAATCTCAACCAAATTTTAAAAAGAAAGGTTTGGGGCTAAAAATATGATTCAGCAGTGAAGGGCACATGTAATTCTTCCTAGTTCTTGAGGATCCAACACCTGCTTCTGTCCTCCATGGCTACCATAAATGTAAGCAAACACTCATACTTATAAAATCAATCTTTAAAATGAAAAAGTCCATAATAAATAGTATAGATCAAGACCACAAATAAGTTAAACTCCGGGAGAATGATGAAAATATAAATTAGTGTTTATAGATTCTTTTCTAATTTTACTTGAAGTAGCTTCAAATTGTATTTGAAAAATTTTAAATAGGTATTTTTTAAATTTGAATTAAAATACATGAGCATATAGAATTATAAAAAAAACCGCACAAATTCTATGAACATAGTGGAGCATGTGTCCGTGTTATATATTGGAGCAACTTCTGCCAGATCTGCCAGAGATTGACATATACTGAGGCTGATGCTCACAGCTAACTATTGAAATGATCATGGGGTTCCCAATGAAGGAGTTAAAGAGAAGACTGAAGGAGCTGAAAGGGTTTGCAGCCCCATGGGGAGAGCAACTATACCAACCAACCAGAGCTCCCAGGGTCTAAACCACCAGCCTGGGAGCACATAGGGAGGAACCCATGGCTCCAGCTGTATATGTAAGGGAGGATGGCCTTGTTGGGCATAGGTGGGAGAGGAAGTCCTTGGTCCTGTGAAGGCTGGATGCCCCAGTGTGGGGGAATTCGAGGGTGGGGAGGTGGGAGTAGGTGGGTGGGTGGGGATATACCCTCATAGAAGGAGGAGGAGGGGGATGGGATAGGGGGTTTCTGGGTGGGGGGGAACGGGAAAAGGGGATAACATCTGAAATGTAAATAAAATATCCAATAAATAATTAATTTAAAAAAATAAAAATACAACTGCAAAGGCTAAAACAAAATGCACAAATTCCCAAATTTTAAAAGGACAATAAACAGATA
Organism: Arvicanthis niloticus; assembly: GCF_011762505.2. Classification (NCBI taxonomy): domain Eukaryota; kingdom Metazoa; phylum Chordata; class Mammalia; order Rodentia; family Muridae; genus Arvicanthis; species Arvicanthis niloticus. Next base: position 25,255,743 of record NC_047668.1, read on the forward strand.
TATGAAAATTTCACACCTCTATTTCCTGACCCTCTGTACATCTCCTCCCATACCTGACTCTGCTCCTCTTTTTCCCTTCCCCTCCTCTCTTCCTCCAAAAGTCCCTCCCACCCTGCACTTCCCTTGATTATTTTGTTCCCTCTTCTAAGTAGGACTGAAGCATCCACTTTTTGGTCTTCCTTCCTCTTGAACTTGGGGGCTCTAACATTTTAGCCCCCAAGGCTTCTGGCAGTGTGGGTTCCAACATTGACAGAGCGGTCTGATACATTTTGGCCCCCAAACATGGGGCAGCTTGGGCTGCAACAAAGGAGTGTTCCTCTTTCTCTACATCGTTGCCAGCATGGCTGTCAACTGAGTTTTTGATCTTAGTCATTCTTACTGGAGTGAGGTGGAATTTCAGATTCGTTTTGATTTGCATTTCCCTGATGACTAAGAATGTTGAACATCAGGAAATTGAACAGAGGTGTATAGCAGTGGGGGATGGGCAACTGGGGGTAGCAACCTGAAAGTCCCAGATGCCAGGAAAGCAAGAGCCTCCCAGAGATGCCTTAGCTGAAATGCCTCACAAAAGGGAGGGAGAACCTGTCGAGACCATATCCAGAGGTTAGGCATGTTCCCCATCCCCTGGTTGAGGGTTGGGGGCACCCTCCAAAATTTTAAGCCAGAATTACTCCTGTTTAAAGGAAATACAGGGACAAAGAGTGGAGCAGAGACTGAAGGAAAGGTCATCCTGAAACTGCCCCATCTGGGGATCCATCCCACATGCAGACATCAAACACACACACTATTGTAAATGCCAAGAAATGTATGCTGACAGGAGCCTGATAACAGCTGTCTTCTGAGAGGCTCTGCCAGATCCTGACTAATACAGATATGGATGCTCACAGCCAACTATTGGACTGAGCACAGAGACCCCAATGGAGAAGTTAGATGAAGGACTGAAGGAGCTGAAGGGGCCTTATTTAGCATCAATGGGAGGGAAGGCCCTTGGTCCTGTGAAGGCTTGATAACCCAGTGTAGAGGAATGCTGGGGTTATGAGGCAGGAATGGGTGGGTGGGTAGGGAGCACCCTCAGAAGCAGGGTAAGGGGGGATGGCATATGGGGGTTGCAGAGGAGAAAACAGAAAAGGGGATAACATTTGAAATGTAAATAAATAAAATATCAAAAAAATTAAAAAAAGAAAGAAAATTTAAAATATTGATTGTGATCATGCAAATAGTTTAAAAAAGAATCAATTGAAAATTCTAAGACAGGCAGACAATAGTGTTTGAAATTAGCCACTTAATGAATGATTTAATTCCAATTTGGACACAAGTGAACAAGTAATCATTGAATAAAAATATACCAGGAAAAATATATGGGCTGAAGCAGAGGGGAAAAAAAGCTGAAAAATTTCCAGGATTAATAAATAATGCATACTTTAAAGAATCACTAAGAACTCTAAGTAGGTAAGTTAAAAGAAAATCATAATATCCAGTGTCCAGTTCCATTTCAGTAATAGCATTGAAGTGATTATTGTGCCCACCCCATGTGTGGGTACTATTAGAAACATTGGCCATACTCTTTTCAAAGTATTTTAAATCACCGAGACAAGACTTGAAAATGGGTAGTGTCTGCAGCAGGGTGCTGTTTGAAGAGAACCAACCCTGGTGACGGCCACACTGATGGAACTTTTCCCACTGGAGCTTTCCAGCTTATAAGATAAGAAGTGACTCACTCAGGCAAAAAGGCTCAGTCACATTTGTGTGAGGTGTCAGAAGGTACAGTTAGAGTGACAGAGACTGAGGGGAAAGAACTCCCAAGAGGAGAACCTCTTAAATCTGTGCATAATTTCATCTCAACTTTCTGACTAATGCTTCCCTGGATGACAGGGAAGACCTAGGGACCAGTAGACAGCAAGAGGTAACAGAGTGGTGAAATTGTAACAAGGATTTCAGTTGCTGCTCATTGGTGTAAAGAAAGACTTTGGAGCTGGAAGCCTGCATGGGAGAAAGGCTTGTTTAATACCATGAGTTTTCATTGAGAACTCCCAGAAGGTTACTCCAGAAAAAGACTGTGTCCCAAGACTAAAGATAAGTCCAAGGCAGAACTTTCCTGATAGTATGTCAAACTATAATTCTGTAAGTTCAAGGTGATATTTTATCTTATTTTTAGTAATTAATTTGTTTAACAGAAAAAAATCTAATGTTTTTCAGATGAAAATAATTAGAAGCCTCTGAATCTTGAAGCCACTCTACATTTCTAGTAAACAGGAACATGCTAATCTGATAATTTAATACCAATCAAAGTTTCAAAGTACCTCAATATACAATATATTTCTACAGAGTCTTTAGTAAAATTCTGCTATGACTTGCAAAAAGTGGAAAAAACGATTGCTGGTCTAAAGTTTCTCACAGCACAACCACACTTTTCAACATTGGAAATTAAATTTGTAAAACACAGTGTACATCCCAAAGACAGTTAATTATACATTGCTGGAGAAAATTTGAGTAGCTGAAATAGTTTTTTATCAATTGCATTACTAATTCCAAGGAGGACATCTATTCTACTCAGAAAGGCTAAATCCAAGGAACTACTCCAGTAAAGGTCACCCATGGGCCCTACCTTCTCCCAAGCAGAAAGCACTTCCTTGAGAGTCTTTCCCACCTCCCATCTCCTATCCCACTGCCACACCAATGTAGTGTTCCACACTTTTGATAAGCTGTAAAGTACCAGTTTACTCATTTATAATTTTCTCTTCCTCCCACCAGTAGACTAAGGACTTCTGTTTTATTCACCTTGAGTTGCCATTTTGAACACAGACATATTGGTCAGACATAATTTTACTGATTATTCTGTATAAGCACACTACCTAATTGGGCAAGGTACAGTCATCTCTAGACTTCAATGCTTCCCAGCATGGAATATGATTCATTAGTATACAGAGTGACTAGTAAGCGCATTGAGCAATAGGTGTTAACTGCTGGTGATGTGCCATGCAGCCAGCAAATGCAAAATTGAACACAAAGAGCCTTTACCTTATCTCTGATAATTTGGAACCTTGAGTTAATAGTCTGAAGGATGACACTGGTTACTGATACAAGAAACAAGGCTGATCACAAACTGTTTAAACTCTTACAGTATTGACTCCATTCATACCAATGACAAGCAGCAGTCTCCTCACTGCTTCTTCTGCTTATTTCTCATCTGTCCCCTCACCCCAATGCTCTTCAAATGCCAATTCAGTAATCTTCAGTCTTCAGATTTTCCATTTGCTAGGAACTAAAGTTTCAATACCATATATATTAAATATTTTATATTTAATCTCAAGACATAGATTTTTGTCTATGGAGTAGGACTCAAAACTCGGAGGAATAATATTTGGTAAAGTGTAAATCATAGCGAGATTAAGAGGTTCAGGTTGGGGAAGATAATCAGTGGAATTGAGGGATCAGTAATGTCAGTGAGGATTCACTGAAAGGGTTGTGGCAGTTCTGCATATAAGAGCAATTTAATGGGGTCTGCTGACAGTCAGGCATGGATAGAGGAGGAGCTGGAGGTACCCCTCACTGATAAAAATTTCAAAAGGGGGGAGGGCCAATGCTTTCTGTTGTATACCCACTAGTGAGACCACCTGCACCCAAGGAAAGTTTTGACCCAATGCTCACTCAGATGGCCCTGGTTCAACTGAGCAGTCATCAAAGACAAAAGACTTAAATCTACGAAAGACTCTGGTAGGAATGAGGGAGATAAGAAAGAGTATGGAAGAAAAAGTAATCAGAATATATTACAAATATATTCTAAAATATATGAATAGTTTCATATTCTCAAAAATATGAAACTATCAATGAACAGCAATTCATAAAATAAATTTAAATATAAAATATAAGAAATAATTCTGAAGCCAGGTTGTGGTGGCTTAACGCCTTTAATCTCAGCAACTGGGAGGCAAAGCCAAGCAGATCTGTGAGTGCAAGGTCATCCTGGTCTACAAATGAATTCCAGGATAGCCAGGACTACACAGAAAAACCCTGTTTCGAAAAACAAAAGCAAACAAACGAGAAAGACAAAACAAAATAAATCTGAGAAACCCAAGTATATAAGCCTTCAATGTTTGCTGAATTAACTATCAGGATGCTAAACAAGTTATTAGAAGAAACTCATACTTTTCTCTGGGTTTTTGTTGTTGTTGTTATTCTAAACCTGTCTGCCATAGTGAACTACAATCCACATTTGCAAGATGAAATAGAAGAAAAACTGACCTGATGAACACAAGCTAGTAGCCTTAAATCTTGTTCCTATCAGAGCAAACCCTTCAGCAACAGCAAGAAAAGGTGTTTTATTAAGACTATTGCTGTGAATGCAGGAGCATATACCCTTATTTAGACAAGTTACTGACTCTATCACCCCACCATTAACCTCCTTGCAACTGCTGCATTTAGTATTAAAGAGTTGCACTGAGAAATCACTTGGGGGAAAATGTCAGATGTTGTTGATCTGGATGTGATTATTTCCCATTCCAATTAGAACTTTCCACCAAATGTGATAAAATGTTGACAAATGGCCTTATTCGTCATTGTGAACAGGCACAGGATTACTCAGAAGTTTTATATTAAAAAGGGACAATAAAAAACATTTGATTATATCAAATATTGATGGATCCATTTTTTTCCATTACTTTAATTTCTGCCTTGGGTAAGAGATAAAATGTTTTTCATTAACAGACTTTGGTTAACTGATAATTAAACACCCAAACAAGATGTGGACAAATGGCTGTTTTATTTGACATCACAGTTTCTGGTCCTTCCTAACTGGCAGTCACTGTTCTGTGGATACCTTCAATTACAATACAATCACTATCTTTATGTGCATAATACTTGGTTTTCCTTGTTCAGTCTTAACAGTAAAAGACAAATCATCTTCACTGCACAATAATTTTAAAAATATTTGATCAGCAAGCTTCATGAAAAAAAATCTCATTGATAGCAATGCATGGCGTCCCTAAGTTTATCTTCTTTAACATGTATAAATAGCATGCTTTCATGCTCTCCAAAAACTGAAATTTTTTGGTGATAAGCGATACAGAATTAAATACAGTACACAATGAAGTGTCATTTAATACTGTTTAATACGGAAAATCATTTTTTAAAATTCCAGACAACCTTAAAGACATACAGAGGTCTCTTGCTCAGCATCACTAGAGCATCTCCCTTCTGGAGGAGGCTTCTGGTACGTTCAGATCCTCCTATGGTGGGCTCTTGTGCAGTTATTTCTCACCAGTGTGGAGTGGAGAGCGCTCTGGAGGAAGAACAGATTCCAGTCTCTGCCAGCGTTCTGGAGGCCACAAAATATGTGTGGCATGGGCATGCAGGAGTCCGAGAGAAACCTGAATCCAGGGGAAACACAGAGAGAGCAAAAAAGAAATCATTTTATACTGACCATTATAAATAGCTTGAAAACACTGATTCGGGTCTATGATTTAAACAAGAAAACATTTTGGAGCATTGTCCCAGGTTTTGACATATGTCCACTTCTTTAACCTTTGTAACAGTGATTTGAGGGAATTATGGTTTTAATTTTCTAAAGCAGGACACTGAGTTCAGGGAAGTTTAGAAAGGCAAATACATATGATGCATTGGAACCTGGTTTCAGTAATGTTTCAGCCTCGAATATTAACCCCCGCCCTCAGCAGGCTGTTTGCACAGACCCAAGAAACACAAATCTTGTCTATAGTCTCATATGTCCTCTACAGCTATTGCCTGAAAGAGACCTTCATAATACGGTCATGGAGACATGTATGTATATGTATATATATGTATAATAAATATGTATATGATGTATATGTATATGTACAATGTACAATGTACAATGTATATGTATATGTATATGTATATGTATATGTATATATCAAAACATTGTTCCATTTGCTGGATGGGCAATCAGAGTTCGGGTGTAAGTCTGGATGGGAAGTGTTTTCCAGAAGAGCCACCAAGCAACATTAGCAAGTACACTGGGAAAAGATGAGAGCTTAGATCAAACCAAGTTGAAGACCAATATAGAGAAAGCACCCAGTCCATGGCACATAGAAAACAAGACAGCATTTGCAGAGATGAGCAGCTCTGTGCTGGGAGAGAAGAAACCAGAAGCATGCTGTAGCTTAAATATAGACAGGATCAGCCCAAAGAAGAACAAGAAGCCCTGGGGACTTGGCAACAATTTTTCCTTCTAATCATCCTGAAAATCAAACTTAAACCAGGAAACACCACTAGTCACCCATAGTAACTCCCTCTTATTGCATGTCTATATACATATCAACTCATATATTATACTTGTCTTCACTCACATCAATGTATGCATTATACATGTCTACGCACATTCCCATGTATACATTATATCATGTCTACACATAATTCAGCATGTACATTCATTATACTTGTCTGCATACACATCAACATACACATTATACCTGTTTGTAAGCACTTCAAAATATACATTATTTTGTCTGCATATACATCAGCATATATATTATATTTGCTTTCTGAAACCTTTGAAAGTTACTAATATCCTGTGGAATTATACCTAAGTACTTCAAAATGCACCTAAGAACTAAAATTCTTTCCCACTTGAGTGCATTGTCATTGCCATATGCCAAGAATCTCATATTAATACAGTAATAAAACTTATATACAGTCCATATTAAAAGCATTCTAGTTGTCCTAGTAAATGTCTTTTAGATTCATTTATTTTCAAAATCTACAGCCTCATCAAAGATCTCATATTGCCTCTGCTGGTCATGAGGATGTTTCCATCCCTAGTCAGTTTACTTTACTCAGGGTCCACAACACCGACTTTATGATGTTGTATATCTCAACTTGCTTGAGTTTTTCACTTTTGAAAAGACAAGAAGTAAATGTTTGGCAAGAGAAAAGAATGTAGTGCATACTGTATTTTTCTCCGTGCTTCATAAGAGGGCACAAAATATCAGTTTCACCAACTGTTGAGATAAAATGTTCAACAGCTCAATATGATGGTAACCTATCAGTTAACACTCATTTCATTCCCAGATAATAAATAATATGTGGTCATATTTTGAAATAGTATAAATATCCTGAATGTTGATACCTTTTATCTAATGGTTTTATTGCACATCACTATTGTGCCTTAAATATTGACACTAAAGATTATAAAGAAGTTATTTTTATCTATTACTTATTTTATAATTTTAGTTGGCAAATTCTTTAAAAAGATCTCTTTCTCAACTCCAAATGCTTCTGTTTCCTTTATTTCTTTGTTAAGTATGTAAGTTATATTATATTATGCTACGTATGCATATATATGTGTTTTGAGATAGGGTCTTACTTTGCAGCCAGGATAGCCTGTAACTCACTATCTAGCTCAGACTCTAATTGCACTGGTACTGAGAGAATTCCTCCTGCCCACCTCCTGTAGGCTGTGGGTTCATTCTCTCTCCTTCTTCCTCTCCCTCCCCTCCCCCTCTCCCTCTCCTTTTCCCTCTCCCTCTACCTTTCCTTCTCTTTTTCCCTCTTCCTCTCCCTCCACCCCCTTTCCCTCTCTCCTGGCCCACACTTTTCTCTTCCTCCTGGTAGAGGAATTTTAATCCAACAACATGGCTTCCATGGGTAAGTGATCACATCCTAAAATATGATCCAGCTGGAATGCAGACACGCTCTGGATTACGGTATGCTCAGGCTGGAATACAGACATGCCCTTGCTACATACCTTTAATCCTTAACAATGAAGGTAAGGTTAGTGAGTAGAAGGGAACAGCCATGTTTGAAAATGACATCTAATTGAGGGGCAGACAAGGTCACAAATTAGAGAAAAATTTAATACAATGAATCAGTTACAGGATATACTCTACTCACAGGAGAACAGCACAGGGAAGAGAAACTACTTAAGAGAAAGGTGGTGAGTGGCATGTGGTGTGTGTCTATGGCAGTTTTACCAGGACAGTTTTACACAGACAGAGAGAACAAGGAGAATACACATGAAGACAGAATAAGCTAGAGAATGAGAATGAGCTAGAAGATTAGAACATATTTGCAGAGTTAGTATGATGCCAGGTAGAGCAATTCAACCAGAAATCTAGAGAAGCCAGACTGAATCAGTGAGTTTGGAAAATTAGATTTTATGGAGGCTAGAAGCTTCCATACCTAGGCCTAGAGCTAGTTAGCACAGAATAAAATGCTCTGGGCTCGGCCTAACCCATGTATTCTAACTGCCTGGGTAAGGCTCTCACCTCATCACTTCATCTGAGGACATAAAAGTGACAGTTACACCCCCGTCCCTCCCACACATATCCACACATATTCATTCTCTCTCCTCTCTCTTCTCTTCTCTTCTCTTCTCTTCTCTTCTCTTCTCTTCTCTTCTCCTCTCCTCCTCCCCTCCCCTCCTCTCCTCTCCTCTCCTCCTCTCCTCCCCCCCCTCCCCTCTCCTCCCCTCCCCTCCCCTCCCCTCCCCTCCCCTCCTTTCTTCTCTTCTCTCCTCTCCTCTCCTCTCCTCTCCTCTCCTCTCCTCTCCTCTCCTCTCCTCTCCTCTCCTCTCCTCTCTTCTCTTCTCTTTCTTCTCTACTCTACTCTTCTCTTCTTTTCTCCCTCTTCTCTTCTCTTCTCTTCTCTTCTCTTCTCTTCTCTTCTCTTCTCTTCTCTTTCTTCTCTACTCTACTCTACTCTTCTCTTCTTTTCTCCTTCTTCTCTTCTCTTCTCTTCTCTTCTCTTCTCTTCTCTTCTCTTCTTCTCTTCTCTTCTTCTCCTCTTCTCTTCTCTTCGCTGCCTCGCCTCGCCCCGCCCTGCCCCACCCCGCCTTGCCTGCCCCTCCTCCCCCACTCCCTCCCTCCCTGCCTCTCTCTCTCTCTCTCCCCCCCCAAGTCAAAACCCATAATTACTTTCTGCTTTTTTGTAGGAAGCTTAGATACCTCGTTTGCCCAGTGGGATTCTGTGTGTCCTTTAGCCATATCTTAGAGCACTTTCTTAGTTTTAGGTACCACCAGGCATTTTAGGCTCACCCTGAACCTCACACCTGTTCCATGTGTAATCCAATGTTTCTTTCAGGTGCTCTGGTTCCTTTTAAGAAGGAGAATCATTTATAAGCAGCAACTAATAACAGTTGTACCAATGGCCTTGGGTTCCAATTCAGGAAATAAATATGAAAACAACAACAACGAAAACAACAACAGCAACATAACTAGTACCAAAAGCTTCCTGTGACCTTTCCTTACTTTATAGTTTATCTTCTTAGTGACTGGGTGGCTTCCCAAAACATTTAAATACTCAGTTACATGGTACTAAAATATATAAAAATAGTATCGAATAACTATATTGTGATTTCTACCTACAACAAATTTACGGACTAAAACTCGAAACTTTTGAGGCAGTCATTTTCGTGCTTAAATCAGTATATTTTCTGTTGCCGATGTTTACATCCTACAACCTGGGTGAGCTACAAAGAAAGAGGGCTCACTGCAGCTTGTGTGTCTCAAAGTATGAGGTTGAGGGTCCGAGGGTGCTGACAGCATTTATCCTGGTATCTTCCAGATACAGAGCACAGAGCATGCATGTGTACATATGCCTGTCTGGTTCCTTCTTTCCCCTGATAAAGCTACTAAGATTTTGTCACTCTAAAGCCTTTATGTAATGTTGATCATGTCTCAAATGGCCCAGCTTCCAATACCACAGTCCACTAGGTTTCCATCTTTCTAATACTTTACAATGAGAGGAAACTCCAGTATAAATTCTTGGGGACATACCATTTCTATCCAGAGCAGCTTTATGATACATTTTACTGTAAGGATGTTGGCTATATTCACTGTTGGCTTAAATTCAAAGTGAGTTACATTATCAATTTATAAGCAGGTTCATTTGTTTGTACTTATATTTAGTTTGTTTTTCACCCATCTTATTCAATTTTGAGTATGGTTGTGACCAAGTGTGATTCCTAGCACACACACACACACACACACACACACACACACACACACACACAGGCACACACACACACAACCAAGGCAACAGTGTTACCAACTAGAAAATACTTCACTGGATGTAGATGATCTCACATCACACTGCAGTTTCTATCTCGTTTCTTTGTTCTTGTGTAGGCTCAGCTGAGTTAGAGAACAGTGGTCTTCATCTTGTTCATCGTAACTCATTTTAGGTTTGATGGCAGCTACTCAGTTGTATCTCGAGCACTGAGTTGCTTTTCCAAGCTGTTTAACTTTTATCATAAGGGTAATTTGCCAATGTTTTAACTTGGCTGAACTGTTGCCACTACATTTGCTTGCTTGCTTAGTTTGGAGCTCAGTTTTGGACACAGTGATTGAATTCTGTTTTTATATTACCCACTCATTTTACTGAAACTAATCTTACTGGTTTTGTTTTAGTTCTGAAAATATACTAAAGGTACCGTTCTCACTTTCTAAAAAAGCTAATCTTAAAAATTATGAATAGTAAAGGTGAAAATTCTGGGGGATAATATCAATATTGTTTAAATGGTGATATAGGATTCTGAAATTCAAGCTTAAAAATACTGAGATTAATATGTACAGAAGATATTTAATCACTTGCTTAATTGTCTTGTGGCTTTTTACATTTTTTATTTTATTTTTGTAGTTTTATTTTGATAGGTATTTACAGATAAGGGGAGAATACAGTGAATATAGAAATACATTAAATTAAAATACATGTGAATTTTTTCTATATTTTCTATATTTTCAATAGCATTGACCTCCTTACCTGCTGAGGGTTCTTTAGATAAATGAAAAGGATTCAGATATACAAGGAAATTTATCTTACTAAGTAAAAAATGTGATTAGAGATGTTTGGCAAATCCAAAATCTGACCAGAGTGGCCAGGAGAGCATAGAACCAGGGAAAGTTCAACCCAGAGGAAGTCTGTAGTCAGCTGGGGACAGCCAATAGGTAGAAGGTACAGCACAATCTGTTTGCTCATTCTCTTCTCACACTATGTAACTCAATCTGCTGCTGATCCCGGGCCTTCAATTGACTTGAGGAGGCCCACCTGTATTACAAAAGACAAACTGCTCTCCTCATGCAAGAAGAGAACTCATCTAGAATATTATTTGACAATGTGTCTAGACACTGTCGCCCAGCGAATGTGGCACATAAAATCACCACCCAAGAAAGAGAATCATCCACCTCCACCCTTTGCTTTGTTCCATGTTATACTTAATGCTTGACTCCAGAAGGCGGTATTTTGAATGACTTACACATATGACTCAATTCTCTCATTGACTCATGAGGTAGACATTCCATCTCAGTTACAAGCAAGGAAACCAGTAACAGCAAAATATTTTTCAGCAAACACTAAAGTAAATGAGTTTCTACACCATGGTTAGAATTGACCCAATGTGACATTTTTGTCAGACAAAGAGGCACAGACTTAATTAAGTTGGGGCAGTCAGTAAAGTGGTAGTGTCCTGGACAAAGCACAATTTGGTCGGCATTCTTGCCATGCTCCTTGACTCTGTATGTTCCTAAGAATAGCAAATTCACCACAAGTGAATGGGATGAACCATTATCTTTCAGATTTGTATGATGAGATACAAGTAAGTACACAGTCTTTCTCAGAATTTGACCATGTCTGCCTTTGAGGAAAAAATGAAGTTAAAATGAGGCCCTGATGCAAACTCATTTATATTCTTATAAGAGGAGTTTAAGACACAGATGAAGCCCAGGAATGCATACACACAGGAGAAAAAACAGCTGATGAACATTGAATGAGGGTCTGCCTACAATCCACAAAAAGAGAGCTTACAACAGACCCAACCTGCTGGTCCTTTGATCTTGTACTATTTTCTCCAGAACTAAGAAAAAATAGATGCCTCTTGTTTAAGCTACCATCTGTTATATTTTGTTATCACAGCTCAAGAATATGAATATGCATGCAAATAAGAAGAAATATGGAAGTCAGATCGATGATGTATCCAAATACTCATAACACAGAACAAAGAACATATTAAAGAGAAAAAGGAAAGGACATTATTAAAGAGGGAAGTGGGTATAAAAACAACAGGTTTCCATGAGGTTAAGTACTTTGACCAAGTGTTACAGTTTGGCTTTAATGTCCCTCAAAGGCCTGTATGGTATAGGCTTCCCCCCCCTAGCAAGTGGCTCTTTTGGTCCTATAAGGGGTAAAGAGTAGTGGGAGGTCTTCTACTGGGTGCCTTATCTCATACCCCTCTGGCATCTCAGTCAGAATAACAGTTTTTCAATATGCATAACATATTGGACCCAAAGGAAGAAGCCAACAAAACATGGTATAAATCTCCCAAACTGGAGCCAAGTAAATCCTTTCCTGTTTTAAAAGATTATAGTGTTGGACATTTAAAAAAAAATTTTTTACTGGATATTTTATTTACATTTCAGATGCCATCCCCTGGACATTTTGTTTTTAATCATTGTTTTCAGACAGTGTCTCACTATGTATCTACGATAGTCTTGAACTCACAGAGACCAGCCTGCTTTGGCCTTCCTATTGTGGAGATGAAAGGCCATGATGTCTGATTTGTCTTGTACACGTGTTATAGTAAAAGAAAATTCATTAAAGAACAGGCCATACCAGTGGCACAGTAGGAGTTGACCCTCCTTGTTCCTTACTCATATGTGTCCCGGATAGAACTATGTATCCTTTATTGAGGTTACAATATTATTTAAATATCAAGAATGAACATTTATAGTAAATTTAAGAAGCATAGTAATGGGCCATTGAAAAACCCTAGAAGGTCTCTGTATTTTTAGTATCTACTTAAGAAGGAAATACGTTTATGTGCATTTAACAATCAGCTTCTTACAATTAGTCCCCTATCCCCAAAGGGCACTGAGCACATGGATTAGGAATTGGCCATCTAGAATAATAGTTACTACTTTGTTTTGATTGTATACTATTTGATCAGCAAACATTTTTGGAATTCACCAACAGTCCATGAATCTGAACACTAACAAAGTCCAATTTCTCAATTGTTAGCTATATACAAGAGTAGGACTGTTCTTGTACCTAGCATAGCACAATACACATCAGACTGAAGGTTGATGCTCCTGACCTTAGAGAGCACAGCTTTAGGAAACACCATTAGTACCAGCTGGAAAGTGGTTCATGCTATCAGTCACCTAGTTTGTTTTGTCTACAAAATGCCAAGGAACCACATGAACTAAATTTCCACTGAATTGATTGTCTTTGATCAAACTGGCTCCACTGAGAAGTTATTTTGGCTTCTGGTAGGCAGACATACGCATCAACAACCCAGCTTGCCTCCAGGTGCCAGGGGCACAGGTGTGTGTAACCATGTTTCCCTCCTCCCTTTCCTTAGGCAGGCAGTGTGTAGAACACACCTCCATTTCTTGGCTTCAGGAGTCTTGTCTTGAAGGAAGGCCTCACAAGGGCAAAGTAAGGAAAGATAAAAAGCAAGACTTCCAGGGTTGGATAGAGTTGAAAACATAGGGAGTACCGAAAGCTGCTAGTGGAATCAAAGGTTCTTTTAAGACAATGCTCAGAATTGAGATGAAGACAAGATATCTAAATGTGAGAAGTATGACAAACCACAAAACTGGAAGCTTATTGAATTAAATGTTTTTAAAAGGGAGAAGATAAATAGGTATACCCATATTATTAACTAATAAAATCTGTCTTTGCTGAATCTATTTACTAGCATAAGAAGGGAGATATTTCTGTATGAACAAGGTCCAGTAATATTTATTCTACAATATTACATTACCTATAACTATGTTTGGAAGTCAAATCAAACTGAAGAAATAAAGATTTTGAAGAACACTTACTTAAAACAAGAATTGATTTATCAAGTCTTTCTAACAGTGTCCTCTTTGTAATCTGACAACGAAGGTCCTTTAGAGATCCAAACTTATTTATTTATTTGCTTGTTTATTTTATGTTTCTGGATGAGGGAGTGTGGACACTGTGCACATGTGAAAGTCCAGGACAACTTGTAGGACTCTGCTTTTGAATTTTACCATGTGTGTCTGGGAAATGAACTCAAGACATCAGGCTTAGTGGCAAGTGTCCTTCCTTATCCACTAAGCCATCTCATGGGCTTCCCAAACATCTTGATTATGCAAAATATCTTAAGAAAACCACTCATAATGCTTTAGAAAACAGTATCAGGAGACAGGAGACATCTGTAATCACTGATAATGTACTGCAACATAAAGGAGGGAGGCACAGGATGCCTACAAACAACTACCCCACCTCCTCAACAGAACTATAAGAAGATATACAACAATTTTTACCATTGTTACACATATATTTTGGTCCTTTTCCAAAAAAAAATCTATTAGAAATGGAAGGAAAACCAGTTTTCCTTGGCTCTCATGGCTTCCATTTGCCTCCAAAACAAATAAGCAACAGTAGAAGAAAGTAGCTTATGCCTTGATGGGTCCTGGTGGTTCCTTGATCAATGATCAACAATCTATCTCTCTCTCCTTTTCTCATACTACAATTTCCCAGAATACAACATCAGCACCAATTTGTTCAGTGTTAGCAAGGGAACATTTGCCACTGCTATACTGACAGTGTGCTCCAACTCTTTCTGGATTGGGGAACCCCTAAAGGGAATGTTGTCCTTATAACCAATGTTGAGAGTGGCTCAGAGTAACCAGTGATGCCTCTATTGCCTCTGCTTTGGTCACATGCATTCAGTATAAGGCAGCAAGTGAGTCTGAGGGAGGAGGTCCTGGGGTTCTGACTCTGCCTCCTTGGCCCACGTCTCTTTTTTAAAAAATCATTTCATCACCTTTATCTGCTTGTTTCATCATCTTACACCACCAACAATGAGACTATGAAAATAATAATAATAAAAAACCAGTTCTTTAATACCTACAATAAAAGGGAGCATCTTTTAAGATAGTGGCAAAAACAGATGCACGGCATACATAAATCAAACAGAATTATAAATAAAGGCAACAAATAAATGTCACATTACAAAATGAGCAATTGTACTATTCAAAAATATTCTCTAAGAGACATTTTGATAAAAGACTGAAGAATAGAAACACCTGCTTCATTTCAAACATGGCATAACCCACTTTCAAGTTTTTTGGCATTATTTTGGGTATGGCAGACAAGGTTCCTAAAGAGTAGGACATTGGCTTGCAACTCATTTCCATGGTCCCAAAGTGCTTTTCTCCACAAAACTGAGCAGATAAACCCAGTTCATGATAGGCAGTCACATGAGTGCTTCCTTTCTCAGTAAACTGCCTCCCATTTAGACAAGAACACACCGAGAAGATCACTTCCTTCCTTATAGTGAATTGTACAGGAGGCAAAGGAGAAAAGTGTCAACCTCCCACTCCACAAAGATTTTGATTTTGATAAGAACAAAACCAAACAGATGTTCAATAGAGGAGAAGGAGGGAGGCTCTGAGGAAAAAAAAAAAAAAGAAATGGCTGAGAAGGAAAAGCAAGACTCAGTGGGTACAAAAATAACTATTTCTACTAAGGCATTTTAATACTGAATACATGTAGGTACAATATCATGGCAATTTACACATGTCATACAACAGTACTTAAAATACGAAAAAATGTAGTGTATGCATGATTACAGGACAGGAAAATATGGGAAACTTATATAATTAAAAATGTTGTTGCTTCATTTGTTCTACAATAATTTTGTACATGTCTACAATGCATTCTAATTACTCTAGCTCACTCTGAGCTCCCTCCCATCTTTATTGAACCCCCATCTATTTATTTTTATAGCCCCCAGGTAGCAATACCTGATTAGATGAGAGCTATTATTATACAGCATTATAATATGTAAGGAAGTGTTTACTCATCTCATGCAGTGTGCCAATTCATAATTTTACAGCAGAAACATTAGTATGATTGATTATAAGTTCTGATTCAGATTTTGCCAGGATTATCAGTTACATATGATATAGGCATTGTTATAGACAAGATGTTGATATCATCAGTGAGAAGTCTAGATTCTGAAATACATATTTCCAAGGTTTTAAGTATAATATTTGCATTTCAATTATATGCAAAGATGGATATTTTATCTAAGAGAATTGATGTTATCAGAGTGAATGGTTTAATCCTAGACAGGATGACAGCAGGTTAGAGAAAGAATCATACAGAAAATGCCAAACATAATCCACATTCTTCAGGACACAATGATTGATAGATTTGATACAATATAATATTTTCACACTAAGAAGGGGCCAGCCATCTGCTTCATGCAACACTCTTTGAAAGGCCCCACTCCAGGACAAGTGTTTTCCTTCATTACCACCAATTTTAACTTTAATCATTTCAAAGCAATTTTCCTGCTCAAGACTTCACTTTAATCAGAATGCATTTCCAGGTCACTTCATGGCCCTCTTCACGATTCTCTCTAGACAACTACAAAATCACGCATAATCATTCTAGGCCCCCCAAGACACTGTCAGTAAGTAGTTAGTTCAACATTTTATGCAAAAAAATAGATACAAAACGGGCCTCTAGGGGTGTCTTCAGCTAATTTTCATGAATTAATTTCCCAGGATTAATGTTTATGTACCGGTCTCCTTACCACATAATCAAATCACTGGAGGTGAAGTGGTCTAACTTCTCATTTTGCAGCTTGATTAAGCAGGTGATGAAATACTTGAATATAATTTGGATAGTTAGCAACTCACAGCATCCACAGTAATCCACTGTGGATGGGTGATAGTATTGAGTGATGCCTTATTGCTTGCTTGTGTGCTTCTAGTAGCTAATGTCTCACATGCCATTTTTATATAGGAAATAAAAGCTCGTGAAAACACACGAGGAGAGAGGTATAAAAGTCTTTATTGTTGTTGAAATTGTCTTAAAGCATATTTAGAAGTATTGGGCAGTCAGCCACTGATAGAAACAAGCTAGCCATTAGTAACAGGATACCCACATCCAGTCCTGCTGTGATGTCAGATGTGGCCATTCCTCTGCTGAGGGTATAGCACTATTCATTTAGGTGGTCATATGGTACCCAGCTCTTATTGAACATGTCTCTTGGCTTCTGGTCTTCCTTTTATCTTTTCTCTCAAAATGAAACAGAGAAGACTTAACAAAATAATAACCAGGAACAAAAGAAGATAAATAAAAGTGGCAAGCACGAGAGAGTTCCTGTGAATAGCTCCATGCCTAATATTCAGATGCCCGAGAACCAAGTGAAGAGGAAAACATAGTAACTTAACACAGCTCCCTTTGGGAGCAGGGAATTTTCTCTTTAAATCTTGGAAAAACTTTCAATTCATAAGGGAGGGTAAGTTGTTCTATGATGTAAGTTTTCTTTAAAATATTTCTGACATAAGATCTTACATCAGGTATTTTACCAGTCATAAGGGATGGCATCCCCATACCTTGAAAGACTCCCCAAAGAGTCAAAAGCAGAGATTATTTGCTGACAATGTGATATATACTGTTCTGTAAGAGGCTACAGTGACATGGTTGTGTAGATAACTTTCTAGAGCTCTCACTTGTTTCAGTAATTAGAACTCAGCTTCCAGGAAGGCTTGGGTACACAGCATGCCTTTTGTCTCTTTGATTCTTACATTTACAAGAGCAGAATGAGTCAAAAGCAGAACCCATTTACTCTGCCTTTCGGCTCACCTACAATGATGCCCTCAGTGATTACAAGTAAAACTGTAGCTCTTAGCTTGCAACAGAAGGCTAGCAACTCCAGAGAAATGCGTATATAGAAAAGATAAAACAAAACAAAAGATAAATTAAACCCTGAGTTTAACCCCAGCAGCCTTGTTTTCTCTGAAATGGAGACCTGCCAGGTATTCTAGTCTTTAAATGTACATGCAGTGCAGAAGGCTCCAGCTTGCTAAGATCGTGCTGGCCTCACTACTCACAATAATATCTTCATTTCTGAGCAAGTCTCAGGAGAGTCAATGCTCTCTTCCACTGCATGCATCTAGTACAGAACAGTCCCTGACTTGGGCTCAACCAATTAACTCCCATGTGTGTGATTAGGAATAAGGAGAGACCACCACAAATCCCCAGACTCACTGTGCCATCAAGATTTACCGACAAAGCTACCCATAACCTTCATGATCATGCTGCACATTCCGAGAGATATACAGTTTTCTGTTCCCAAGAATCTATTTAAGCCTAGTTTTCATCAAACCCATTCTAAACACTGTGAAATATGTTTCCTATGACATCTTATTTGCCTATCAGAAGGAAAAACATATTAGAATGAATCTTTGTCTCTAAACTAACCAGAGAGGCTTCCCTCAGTCACAATGCAAGGTAAGAAAAGGAAAGGCAAGAGTATACCCATGGGAGTTTTCACAGTGCTATTACCAAGAACATGGTTATGTCTACTCAGATACTCAACTATTCTGGTGCACTGTAAACTCTAAACAATAGCATTCTTAAGGATCTCACACACCAGTTTATTACCAGCTCTACGAGAGCCAGAGCAAGCTCAGAAATGCTGCTCATAATCACCAGGTAGCAGAACTGGGACTCGAAATCTAGCTCTGTTTCTTAGGTTAAATCCAGGATTGCTATGCCTGCTAGTGAAATGAGGCATAGAGCCCTGGAAATCAGAATGGTTGGCAAGGGGCTCTGTGCCAATGCTTGCTGGGCTTGCTCTCTCCCCAGGGAAGAGGGGGGGGGGACGTTTGTTTTTGACAGCAAACACCAACATTGCACATTAAGGTTTGTACACAGCCATGCTACTCTTTTTGGGAACTGCTACGGATTTGCAGCAGCAGAGCGTGTTACAAGCCACTGGGCTGTAAGGGACATTTGCTGGCAGTGACAGGAAAGCCAGTGCCTATTACAGCAGCATGATTATGGCAGTGTACATAAAAGCAGTAAAGGGACGTGGCAGGACTTTAAACTGTGCTCCTTTGACTCAACACAACAGATAGGCAGAGGCTTGGTGAGGAGGACAAGTGTGCAGTCTACCAGACGTATGCTACGTAGAGGAGTTTATAAATCAGAGGGGACACACTGTGTGTGACAAAAGTGGAGAGGTGGAGGCCACAGAAAACGACAGTCATTTGTTAAGTAATAGAGGAGGAATTGGAGAGAGGAAGACAGGCTCTAAACTAACCAGAAAAGCTTCCCTTGATCACAATGCAAGGAAAGAAAAGCAAAGGCAGAGAGGAGCCATGCAAGAGTACACGCATGAGATTTTTCACCACTGTATTCACAAGAAAATGGTTGTATCTAGTAGAAAGGTAGAGACAGTGCTCTGTGAATGAAGCTCAACGGTCCTGGCACGCTAATCTAGGCTGTCATAAATGTGTCTGTCTGGTTTGCTCTTTTCTCAACCCTCCTCAGTTTGTCCCTCCTTGAAAAGAAATAGCCTGGTCCTACCTCTGGGCATTTGCATGTGGTACTTTCTGCCTCCAGGAAGGCTTTCTTCTGCTCTTTCTTAGATAATTCATCTTCATCCTGACAGAGAGTTTATGTTTCCTCCTGGAAGGCTTCCCTAACCTATCCCACTCTTCAACAGCCCATGTAGATATACACTTATCATCAATCATAGTGCAATGATAGTGTATTTAGTCCCTTCCTCTCTTACTGTGTATGAGATTCTTGTTCCAAATGCATGGTCAAACAATAGAGAGAAGCTCAAGTGAGTTTGACTAAGTGAATGAACTAGAGACTATGTGGCTGCAGACAGATGCTATTGGGCAACTACTGAGCAAGGAAGCTGAGGGAAGAAGAATGAGTGAACATGAACTAATGTTACTTCCATTGCCTGGAAAGCCAGAGGTACCTTTAATGATCAAGCACAAGCAGCAGATTTGGAAAACAATGAATTAAACTGTAGGGTATGCAACCAGATTCCTTAGTTACAGGAAGATTTCTAGCACAAAGTCCAAAGTTGAGCTTGTGAAGTCCTACTCGGAAATAGGGAGTTGGCTTTGTAGCCATGAGAATGCAATGGCTCACCAGGTGAAGGGCTAGAAAGCAAGGTTGCTAGTTTGGATGCAGAGCTAAGAGGTGAGGTTTATGCTACCATGGGCAGGAATCTATACACTTAAATGGACTGCAACACATCCACCCTAGGATGGGGCTTAGGAGACTTGAGCATAAGGAGAGCGATGCTTCTCACCTTGTTTAACTGAGAACATTGAGATAAGGCACAACAGGGGACTGCCTATAAGTCATCTTTAACACAGTAGCCTCTCATTCTTTTGAGTTTAGAGAACAAAGAGGACCTCAGTGAGATCACCACACAGTTCCAGGGCTTCATTCATCTGTGCTTAATACTCAGATATTTCCCATAGAAATGCAAATGAAATGTGCTTTGTAATTTTTGATAAATTTTAAATGTGTTTCATAAGCTTTATGTACCACTGTATTCAGAGAGAAATTGCATGTAAGAAGCACTCTGGAGCATAGATCAACTTACATGTTACATGTTAGGATGATATGTATATGTGTATGTGTATGTATATATGTATGTATATATGTAAATATGTGTATGTGTGTATGCGTGTGCATGTGTGTGTACACCTGTGTGTGTACCTGTGTGTATCTTTTTGTGTGTGTTTGTGTCCGAATGTGTATGTCGGTGTGTGACACTATTATTTGTTGGAAATCAAGATAAGCCATCATCACTGTAATGTACTATTTGGTTGATTAAGAAAGAAACGTGAATATGACTCACTTGAATGCATAGTGATCCTAGACAGACCCCATTACTGATGTGTCAGGAAGGATGAGGTTAATTTCAGGTTTGCATACCTTCTTTAACTTTAAGGATACTTTTGGTTTTGAAGTTCTCCAAATTTTAGTTATCTGGCATTTGTACTTCAATTACAATAGTTAATTCAGAGAAATCTACTGGGGGTTATTCACCATTCAGTCAATAAGCATTTGGCACAAAGCCATAGACTGGCTTAATCTTGTGAGACAAACAAATTTCAATATATTAGAGTTGTTAAGGATAAACGATACTCAGCTTTCTGGTTTTCAACATGCGTACTTATATAAAAATTAATAATGCCAGAATAAAGTTGAAATTCATATGCTGATGGGTAATCCCTGTCAAAGTTGGCATCCTAGTAATAAGATTAATATCGGTGAACTAGAATAAATTTCTCAAGGTCAGTTATGAATTATCTACGGGGTTTATGCATAGGTAACTATCACATTACATGTTGATAGTAGTGTACTAATATATTTTTGTCTACAGTAGTCATTTATATATGTTATAGAAATGGCCGATCATTTTAACCATAGACTAAAGAAAATATGATAAAGATACTTGGAACTTAATTTTTCCAATTAAAGTTTAATATTACCTAGAGATTATGATGATGATAGAAATTATAAATGGCTGTACTTCTCTGGCTTACATAATTTTTGCTGACTCTGATATGTAAATTCTCTCAATGTTTTACAAAACAATTATTTTGTGTGATATTTTTAGATATTAATATTGTAGGAGGCTGAGACTGACAGTAACAATTTTGATGCTTTTGATCAAGCCCTTGGGTATTTTAGCCTGAAGAACTGAGCATGATTGGCCTCCTTGATCTTCTGGCTGGTAGAGTCACAGTCTGGTGAGAGGCAGTGTTAGCTAGGTGATGCTTCCTACCATATCTGGTACCATCATCCACATTTAAGGTTTGTGGCATCTTTCTGGTATTAAGAAATAAGTATCATTCATCTTCTTTATAAAATGGACAAGGACCAGGCATTTACAACTCCAGGAAGAGATGCTGTCTCAAGTCTTTCATGAAAATTCTTGGTGTGTTTAGCTCAAAGCACATTCAACTATTGACTGCTATTGAAATTCCAGTTCCAACGGCTTATCCTTTTCCTTCAAGTAATTTATTTAATCACATTCTGGTAAGTTTTTACATGTCTTCTGACACTCAAAAAGACAGCTGCTTCCTAGCTAGGCTATGTTTGATTCATGAGTCAAAGATGCCGCATCTTTTCTAGTGACCAAAGTCCCTGCTGTATTCCCACGTATTCCCATGTTCTTGGAATGCTGTGATGTAGGGACAGTTCCGGGAAGAGGAATACAGTGAACATCAGCTCCCAGGTACATAGGGCACAAATTTGGAGTAAGAAAATCAAGTTGATCATGTTGAGGTCTTGAATTTGAAAAATTTAAGCTTTCTCTTCGATAGCTGAACTTTCTTGGTCTTATTATTCAATTGGGAATAATAATATCACTTCTGCAAGGCTAATAGGAAAGTTAAATTAGTGGAACTTGTATGACAGCACAGTGCCTGGCCACACATTAACTGCTGTACAACAGCCCCACGGAAGACCTGAGGTAACCACTCATTAAGAACAATACTAAAAGAACAAGACATTGAAGGAAACTAAGTTGTATTATATCCCATTGTTAACTGTTAGTGACATTATGCCTTTGAGAAAAATGGCACTGTATTACCTTCTGATTCTGCTCTATAATAAATATAAGAAATGTTTACAAAAAGCCTTTTCCCAATAAATGGACCTTACCAGAATCTAGTCCCAAGAGCAGTAATACACAGTTGCTACTATGCTACATTTGTTGAAACAGAACTGAACATTAAAGGAGTTTTTCTCTGTACTCAGATGAACTCAATAAAAATAAAATCCACTGGATTAAGGAAACATCCCTAAAAGGCCTCTGTCTGGGGCACATGCATTCACAACAATGAGGAAAAGAATTGGGGGGAGGGCTTTCTTACTGCGTTTCATTGCACACATGACAGTACAGAGAAATGGCTTTCAGTTAAATGAGCAATGTTTTCTTGATTTTCTCCCAGCCTGCCAATACCAGCTAAAAGCTCCACTGGTTGTATGAATTTTCTTAGCAAAATAACACTGCATTATAGATGGTTTTAGTTCCTGACCACTGACTCATTCCTTAGCTCCTGCTGGCTTCAGTATTCACTACTCTATAGAATTGTATTCTTAAAAATTACCATATGTTCCTCTAGCCACTCATCTGTCTCCATCTTCTGGTGTAACAATTGATCTTGTTGATCACTTCTTGGTAGAATGCTCTCTTTAACACCTCTTAGTACTCTGATACAATCTCACCTTTATACTAACTTACTACCTACCAGGCTTCCGTTTCCCAGGGATAGCTATTTCCTATGCTTCTGGCCTCTATTTTTCTGCAGCTCTCATAAGCTCTTCCTTGTGCAGTCATCATCTGTCGAGCTTTGATTCCCAATACCATGTCTGCAACCCCCTGACTCCTTGTTTCTAGCCTTGGCCTTTCTCCTGACATCCAGGTCTGATTCTCAGTGGCCAGTGGGATGTGTCATATCCACGAAGGTGGACCCTCATATCACACCCTGGTTTTTAATTCGGTGATTTCTCCTTTGCCTAGCTTTCATTGCAGCCTCTGAACAGTAATTAGATCAGCACCCTGACCTCATCAGCTGCCAGATCCTTTGTTTAAATCCCTCTGCTCATCCTCATTTGTAGGAAGGGTCAGGATCTGATTTCCACTACTTTCAAAGAGAAAGTTAGATCAGTTTTTTTTCAGACCTATTCTTATTTTCTTCAAATGCTTTTAAGATTGGATCCAGACTGATTCTCTACAACATGGCTTCCTCAGGGTGACTACAGTGATTGACACACTTAAATAGTTAATCACTAGCTGATAACAAAAGATACCGTGAGGAACTGGTGAACCACCAGAACAATGTGAACCACCAGAACAATGTGCCCACCTTTGCAGTCTTTCCTCACTAGTCCTCTGCCACAAACTAATAGAAGCTTCACAAAACTTTCTCCATGGTGACTTCAGTGCCGCAGAAGCTGGAAAAAATATTGCCTTAAACCACAACTGAACTAAGATGGTCAAAGTCATTTCTTGTGTATTCTGTATCCCTGCCTTGGTGTTGTTTTGTTTTGTTTGACACAAGGTCTCACCATGTAGCCCTGGTTCAGAATAGCACAACTACATGTATGTCAGTGCACTGTGAGTGGAAAGTGCCTGTAGAAACCAGCAGAGGGTGCCAGATCCCATAGAGCTACAGTTACAGACAATTGTGAGCTGCCATGTAGGTGCTGGGTATTTGAACTAACAACTAACTCTGAGTCTTCTCATCTTTCTAGTCCCTCTTTCACAATGTTACCTAAACTTGGGTGGGGTCTTAGGAAAGATAAGGATGACACAAATTTCCCATTAAAAGTAGAGCATTCCATAGTCTCTTATTCTTTCCACATTGTACAGTTGCGGGTCTGTATTAACTACCATCTACTACAATAAGAAACATTTTTGATAAAAGCTAAGAGATGCATTAATTCGTGAGTATGGATATAAGAACATGGGAGTCAGTTTATCATTATTTCCCTTTAGCAGAATAATAGTATAAAATTTCCCCTGAGTGCTTATAACCAAGCCAGCCTTACCTTTTCCAGGCACCTGAGAAATTTCTCTGGAGTAAGCTAGATTGTACCCTATGTTTTTATAATTTGATGCACTGTACATATAAATTCACACGCTTCACCCTTTTTTTATTATATGACTTATTATTGTCATTGTGTCCCAGGACAAAGCAAATTTAGTTGGGAGTTACTCAATAATTTCTCTTTAATTTGGGTAAGATGTGCTTGTTGGCTTTATGTTGAAGATGAGGCCATTCCAATATAGACCTGGCTTCTGTTCAGGCTCCCACCCCCAATTCATACAAGCTCATAGCATCTGCCTAGGCTCTGGTTATAACAACATCACACTATGAGCTCAATTCTTATCTGTATATCTTTGTTTTTCTATATTTATATGTTTTTCTGAAGTTCATCTTTCTATTTTATTGATTTTACTTAATTGTTTATAGAAGGAAGATTTTCATATTAACTTACTCTACTCTATTGATGGAACTTTGCATCTTCATTAATGCTGTTATAATTTTGCTTTTGCAACTAATGGAACAACCTTCACTTATTAATAATGGGCTCTGTTAAATTGAGACTCTCAGCTTCAAATCTATGGATTGTTAAACAGCTGCATTTTATTTTAGATGCGGAAATGGCAAAGAGGACTAACTAAAGAAAAATGTCTCAAATCTTGTTGCTAATTTGGATATTTATTAATTGATTAATTTTTATGTATCTAGGAGTATAAGCAGACCCTTGTAGAGAAAGAAACAACTCAAAGCAGTTTGAAGTGGTGAAAGCATCCAGAAAGAAGACATCTAAGTACCGTTTATTCTGATGAAAGTGGGAGATTCTAACAAGGTATTATCAGTGCTAGAGTGACTGCTAACAAGAAGGACATTAGGGACCACTTTATTAGTTGCTAATAATTTTTAATAATTTAGTAATATGGTGCAGAGGAACCAGCACCGCTTACTTACAGTACTAAAACCAGTGTTTTCAGCCTGCAGCCCTACGCATCTGTCTCTGCATCTCCTAAGGCGCTTATTTGAAGCTCTACCTTAAATAATCTCTATTGATGCTTCTTCACATTCAAGTTTGAGATTAAGTGGTTACGTGTGGAAAAGCAAACATGTCATATCAAAATATGTCATATCAAAAGGATCTGAAATTCCATTTGAGACAAGGCAGAATGAAAACCAAGAATACCTTATATAAACCACAGGGTATCTATTGAGTTTTCTGCTTCTTAAGAAGGACAGGGGCCTTTGCGGGGAATTTATTAGTGGAACAGTACACTGGAATAAAGGTAAAGTGAAATAAAGCAGACATAGTTAGGGAGGCAAGCAGGAAGATGGGGTGATCAGAAGGTTGAGAGGGGAATTCTAAGGAAGTGAATATAAAATACCCATATGGAAACCTATTATCTCTAACCTAATTGAAAACATAACTGGAGGGATAGTAGAATACATGTGTTATTTTAATAGAAAGGGAATGTTTAGAGTTAGAGGATTAAACAGGGCATAGAGTGGGAGATGGGGGTCAAGAGAGGGGTTAATGGGTGGATTATCCAAAACTAAAAGACATATGTAAAATAGTAAAATAATTTTAAAATATAACTTAAAAAATAAAGAGTTTGAACTGAGGTAGCCTGTGTATAATATGTTCTCTAAAGCCACGGGTTATGAAATGGAAATCTCAGTGTCAGACATGGGATATCAACCTGTAAGGTATTGGTCAGGATATCTAAAGCAACCAGGCTACTGCACTTGCTCTTGTTTCCCACTGTAACTCCATAACCAGACCTGATTGTTGAAGACACCAAGCACTGTGGCTGTAGGACATTGAGAAATCAATCTCAAAATGGCTAGGAACTTATTCCCTGCTGGTTAGCTTTAATAGTCTTCAGAGTAGCTGTGAAGGCTTCTGGGGGAAGAAAGTCATAAATGGCCTTATCCAGAGCATGCTACACCGCCAACCTGCCAGACCCAATGTTCCCTCTGCTGTACTAGTGGAGGACTGATTATGATGAAGTTTAAGGCCTGTTCCACACGAGCTGATTTCATTCCTGATCCTATAAGCCTGTTCAAAAGCCAGTGGTTAGGAAGGTCATGGATTCTAGGGTAGAGCCTGATATTTTTATCTTGCTAAAATGGTCACACAGTCACACTGCCTCATAAATATTTGTTCATATTCATCGCCTAGGGCTTCTCTCAACTCTCATCAGGGAATCCTATTTGCAGGAAGTGTCGGTCAATAGAGAGCCACAGAACTGGCCAAAGTGCCAAGAATAACTGTATGCTCAGCCCTAAATGGGAAACTGCATCAACCCTTCACAGGATGTTGCTGTTGCACTTGTGAAATCTCAGAAGGTGTGGTTACCTTTGCAAAATCAAGCTAGTCAAATTCTGCCTTCCATGAAGAAAGGGCTCTGGAGGCCCTGCCCTTTGCCAAGGAGCTACTGACACTGATAGCTGCCAAAAATAGGGAGGCGCATCCTTCTTTGAGGTTGCCACTGTAGGCCATGGCCCCAGTGGATGGCCTAACACTCATGCATACATAGGCAACACTAACTTGACCTAGTGGGTTATTTAAAAAAAAAAAAAAGATATGAAATAGACATGAAGTTTGGGGTAGGATGTGTTTGGGAGTTTGGTGAGAATTTTAGGGTAGATGGAATGGATATTACCATTTTGCATTGTATCCATGTATGGAATTCTTCAAGAACACATTGAAAAATACATAAAATACTATTTAAAAGAGTAGAGAGACTTACTGTGCACTGATCCAAAGTGACTTCCAGCAATGATTATATGCGTAGGAAAATCACATATGTCCCATCTACTATTGTTTGAGACACTATCATTTTTTATTAAGATTCAGTCATCAGTTTTCAACTCCTGACTTCAAAGCCACCTTGTAAGAACTACTTCTTATGCAGATCTTCAAGATTTCATATTGTCCCATCTGTTTACTCTCTCTGTACTACTTTCCTTCATGTGACTGATGTAGAGTTGAGAATCCTTTCTCCACCAGAATTGTTTTGAATTTTAAATGTTTCACACACTCATACCGGGCATGGTATATATCTGAAGAAAAAAATCCTCAGTCAAAACATAAAATTTATTTGTGTTTAATATACATCTAACACATATAGTTAAAAGGTAATTTGATATAATATTTTAAATAATTTTTATACATAAAAAGGTATTCTCATGATGTAAATTTTCTTCATTTATGATATCCTGTCAAATCAGAAAGTTTGTTCACAGTTATTGATTTACTGTTGATTTACATGGTGGTAAAAGCCATGAGGTGAAGGACTTCATCAATCATTGTATTCCAGGGACCTAGAAGACTCTGTGGCACCTTCTAGGGCCGGGCAAACACTTACTGAAAAGATAACTGAGAGCATGCAAAGAAAGCCTCTCTTCCTTCAGGTTGACTACAAGTTATGGAAGGATTCTACAAAGAATTGGGAGAAAACCTGAGGGATCAGAAAATGACGAAGCCTTAAGAACAAAGTGCAAACCAAACCAATATTGGGGGTTTGAAGTGAAAAAAAAATTGCAAGGAGATGAGCACTGGAATTGAAAGCAGTTTCCTGTGACAGAATATCTAGTCTTCTTGCTCCTGCAGATGTAGAGATACCCTGGAAGCTACAGAGACCCCGGTAGGGAGGATGTCAAGAAATGGAGATGGCCGGAGATGGCCGTTTCCCTGTCAGAGGGTGGTCATCTCAGTTACGTGTTATGTTACTGATCTTGCATAAACACCTGAAACTCTACCATTCATGTAGACTTGTTCTGAAAGAATGATAGTCAAAACTATCGAAAATAAAGTTATTTTCTGGCAGACTTGTAAAGCTCTAGAGATATATAAATATTAAGACTTTATCTTTTTTTTTTTTTTTGCTGTTAGAAAAAATCAAAGATCATTAAAAAGCAAGTAGACATTTAAAAACGTATTCCCTTTCCTGGGTAATAGCTAATACACTAGCAATGAAAGGTATCTGGCAGAAACAGTTCAATCTTAAGGAAATGAGGTAGAAAGTGCTTAGCAGCCTTGGCCATTGAGTAAAGTAGTAAAGCCACACAGAATCAGGTGCAAAAGAGAACAACAAACATTATTTCAGAAAATAACAGTAAAGAGGAGAGTCTAGTCAATCTCAGAGAGAATTAAAAGAAGAAACGATTAAGACTGAAATTTAGGTCTTGAAATTACCCATGGTAGAATAAGTTCTTTCGTAGAAGAATAAATGTGAATTTCTTGGTTTTCATTAGGCCTAACATGTTACTTGGGACTGATTATATGTTTGACTATGGTACGGAAGGAGATATGAAAGAGGACAGGAGGGAGGAAAGGAGAGAGGAATGGAGGGG
Source organism: Arvicanthis niloticus (assembly GCF_011762505.2). Lineage (NCBI taxonomy): Eukaryota > Metazoa > Chordata > Mammalia > Rodentia > Muridae > Arvicanthis > Arvicanthis niloticus. The sequence continues at coordinate 25,284,428 of NC_047668.1, forward strand.
AGAGAGAAGGAAAGAGAAGAGCAAGATTTTTAACTTTTCTTTAAAATGCTAAATGGAATTACTCATGACCTACCAATTCTAGTCGTAGTATATACCCAAAAAAATTATAAACAGAAGTTCAAGCACTTAAAGATGAAGGATTTGTCAAAACCACTGCCAACAATTAAAAATGCAAACAACCTAGTGTCCAATAACAGATCGTTCCTTTCATGATACAGATATGGAATAAAATATCATTTATTGTAAAGAATGATAAAGGACTGACATCAACACAGAAATACCTCAGAAGCATGCTAAGTGAAAGAAGCCAGTCATAAATACCTTAGAGTGTATCATCCCTTTTATATGAAATACTCAAAACAGGTAAATCTGTACTGAAAGAAAGCTGAGTCATTGTTTTTTTAGGACGAATAGAACGGCAGATGGGAAATAATTTCCTATCAGGCATGGTGTTTTCTTTGGAAGCAATGAAAATATTTTAAAACTAAGTCCTTTTAGTGGTTGCAACAGAGGGGGTGTAAAGGATAACAAAGCCAGGCCTTTGTCTCTTAAAGTTCTTACCTGGTAGAACCATGATATTCTGAGGAAGGCCTGGCCACAAGGGAGGCACTTGTCAGAGTCAGGAGCTCCCAGCATTTGAGTTTTTCTTCCTGAATGATCAGAAATGGAGGGATACTGTGTATGTATGGGAGGGGGAGGGGCACACACATATGTGTGACATGCGACATGCCCAAGAGGCATGGTAAGAAATTGGGAAAGAATAGGTAGATGAAGAGGCTTTACAGCCCACAGAAGGGATGCTAGGATGGAAAGCCTCACTTTTGTCCACTCTTTAATGGAGAACTGTCCGTGTTTCTAAGCACTGAGTAACAAAAACTTTGCTACAGGGAAACATATCTGGCAGGTACATGTACGATGATTGATTGGAAGTGGGTCAGGATCATAGGCCAAAGGGAGCAGTTAGAACCTGATTTTAGTGTCTAGTCAAGGGGATATGAGAACCTGAGTTGACATAATGACTGTTTAGTCCAGGAGGAAGGACAGATAAAACAAATTAATAGAAAAATAAGTACAGTAAGTAAAGAGAGTATAAGAACTGTGATTTGGAACTGGAAAGCAGCTATATCAGTATTTAAAAGAGAGAGAGAGAGAGTATCAGAAGCGATTATGTAGAAGCTGGACATGGCATAGATTTGAATTCCATTTTACATGCATTACAGTTGAAATGCTGGGAGAATGACCAGTAGAGATGCCCAGTAGTTAGAAATGAAGCCCAAGGGAGGCAATTTAAAGTCCAAGAGACCTCCAAAACTCTGTGAGGGTAAAATGCAACTGAAGTCTGTTAGATAGACAGGCCAGAAGCCGAAGCAAACACAGAACTGTCTGCCCACTAGCTGTGCCAAATTAACCTCAATTCCCTGTGGCATGGTATCTAGACTATAAATCAAATAGACTTGTTTTAGATATGGCATATCTTGGTTTCTTCTAAATACTTAAAAGTATTCCATGATATCTTTAATTAAAAGGAAAGATGCTGACTACAAAGGCAAACATGACTCATTGTTCATTGAGTTAATCATCCCTGAACCATGGTGAAGAAATACTATGTACGTAAAACATCAAATGCCTCAAAGGGAACAGCTTATTGAGCCACTGGAAAGAATTTTCAATAAAATTACAACAAAATATTTTGTTTGTTTAAAGTTGTATCCCATAGGTTTGAATTTTAACTAAAATTGGCAGGTGAGTTCTTAAAGAATTGTAGCAAGATTAAGAAAGAACTCATAGACGTTATTTGTTACAAAACTGATAACCATGGCACATGAATTTGAATAATGTCTATAAGTAAGGCTTGCTGAATGATGAGTTGGGAGATTTAAATCTTTTACTGAAAACAAACTCATGGCTAACTGCACATGTCATTATATTCTAATTTTTGACAGAGGTTTTATTATGAAAGGAAATCCCTCTTAATGTTTTAAAGCATCAGCAATTTCCCTTTGATGAATTTATCAGGGGCACACATCAGGTCTGAATCTAAGAAGCAAATATAGGCAATGTCAGAGCCTGAGTTTTGACCCAAATGCTTCACTATATGTTGGGAGCTGACTTTTAGCAGAAAGCGGCTATTAGCTTTGCAGCCAGCTCAAGCCATATACCCTGGCGTGAGACTTGTTTTTCAACAGCCTACAACAGCTGAAGCACACTCTGATATCCCACATATTTTGTTTTGCTATTTACTGCCCCCAGCTGCAAGGCGCACGTGGTATCCATGCCTGCAAGGCGCATGGTGCACATGCTATCCATGCTATAGACGCCTGTAAGGCTTACATCATATCCACACCTGTAAGGCACGTGGTATTCACACGCCTACAAGGCATGTGGCAAGAGCCTATAAATACCCCAGATTTCCCTTCAATATAAGAGAATACAGGAGACAAGAGAGAATACGGGAGACAATGAGAGAGACAATAAAGGAGAGAGAGACACAATAAACGAGACTTGAAACTTGATCAGAACCTCTGTCTTGTCTCCATTCTTCGAGTCGCCTGCCTCTCTCTCTCTCTCTCTCTCTCTCTCTCTCTCTCTCTCTCTCTCTCTCTCTCTCTCTCTCTCTCTCTCTCTCTCTCTCTCTCCCCTGAGCGGGTTGTTACAGTTTGGCCACCCAATGTGGGGCTCCAGTAAGCATTACAACTATACTCACTGATGACATGACAGTAGGAAGCCAATGTGCGACTGTAGAAGACTGAAAATAAAGTATTATAAAAGTGCCTTAACATCCCCTCTAAAATGGCTACCTAAATAATGAATAGTCATATCTAAATATTAATGATGTCTGAATATAAAGCACAACATTATCTCATCCAAATGGTACTTACAAAATAGTTAGCTAGGAATATATGTATTTTACATTTCCCTGTAACTAACATTCAGAAGGCAGAACTGCAAATTGGATCAGAAGAAAGAAAGGTAGATGGATGGATGGATGGATGGATGGATGGATGGATGATGACTTCATGAATGGATGGATAGGAAATCCTTCCCTAAGAATAGATATTGGTATCACTTAGAGGGGTAACATATGACAGAGACTGTTCCTTAGAAAGTAATACTTTCTCATCTTCTCTAAAATAATCCTGGTTTTCTTTCTGGCAATGTGCCAGTAAAAAATTGCTTTTCCTAAACTCACTTGTTAGCAGAGGTAGCTAATGTGAAAAGACACTTACTTCATTAACTATCTCCTGACTTCTTCCTTCAGCCTTCATCCAACTCAAGAGTGATGGATGGATCTCTGTGGCCTTATAAACTAGCAGAGAAACATTAGATTCTCCTAGGACCAAAAGTAATGCTCTAAGGATGATATGTCTGGAACAAAGGAGGTTCTGGGTTTACTTAGCAGAAGTTAAGATGAGTTAATCTGTTACACATACTTCAATTTATGCAAGAAATATATTTCATGTCCAATTTTGTCTCCTTATCATCTCACTATGCTATCCTAATTCTAAGATGCTGCTTATGTTAATGTTCTAATGTTCACAATTCCTCAAACCTCTCAACAGACACTAGAACACAGAAGTATACTAGCAGGTCCTTTCATAGTCTATGGACTTTGACCCTTGGTGAGACTTCCCCAATATATTTCATTTCCTATTTTTTATCAGTAAATGCTAATGGCATGGTAATTGTTTTCATAGATTTCCAAAGAAGAGTAAGATGCTTTGACAGCTGTCGACAAAGTGTCAAATACACTGTGGCAATGAAAGGTGAGAGGATTTAATAGCTCTTATTAAATCAGTAGGCTTAATTTGGCCTGATATCAAGCTACTAAAAATAAGCATTGAATGAGCAGGTAGTGTTCATGCTTTCCTGTCACATCTTTGAAGCCTAGGGCTTCTTGTCACAGTTGACCCAAGCTTCTTTCAGTTGTGCTTGGAGACGGTTCTGCTTTCAAAATAGTTCTGCTCTGAACTCTGTCAATCTCAGTTTAATCTTAAAGTACCCATCCTTTTCAATATCCTTAATGGGATCCAGTTATTGTCATATTTGAAGACATTGGCTTAGTATACTTGGGGAGATAACTAATTATGGTTGTCAACTACAGTGATTTGGAATCAACTAAAAAAATACATGCTGACTGGTAACCCTATGAGGAATTTTCTTGATCAGATTATTTGAATCAGGAAGATGCACCTTAAATTATTCGAATCAAAAAAGAACCTGCTTACCTTCTGTGCAGTTGATATAAAAGGAAATAGAAGAAAGAACCTTTGCTTTTTGCCTGTTTGCCTTCACTCTTGTTGATGAGTCCGTCTATCTTACTGCTACAACATTCCTTCTCTATGATAGTAGTACCAGCTTCTTTGGGCTTCCAACAAAAACTAAAGACCAGCACTTCTCTAGGAATTCTACAAGCTTTCACTGTTAAATCATATCATCTAAGATATCTTATCTCACAGATAAGCAACTCCTGATTCTTGGCTTCTCTAGTGCAAGACAGACTGTCTTTGACCACTGGGACACACAATGCAACCATGCAAGACAATTTAATACAGCCCATATCTATCTGTCTATCTGTCTGTCTATCTATCTATCTATCTATCTATCTATCTATCTATCTATCTATCATCTGTCTTTCCATTTATTATCTCTTTATCTATAAATCATCTATCATCTATCTATCATCTATCTATCTTCATTATTTTCTGTGGTAGCAGTGATTCTGAGATGTGTTCATAAAATCTACCTATTGAATACAGATACCCATCCTTTGAGGTAGCACCTGTGACTTGATTCTACCATAATAGAAAACTACTTCCTGGATTGCAGCTTGGTCCACTGTATCAGAATATCTTTATAGACTAAGAAATATGTAAAGAATACTATTTCTGGTCTAAAAATTAAAAAAAATATTATAAACTGCCTACCATAAGATCATGTGTCGAGAACCAGAGGACAGGCTCCGGGACCTGATGGTGGTGGCATCTGATATATGCTTGTGGAAAGCCAGGATTCTTAATTATTTCTTTTCTTTTCTTTTCTTTTCTTTTCTTTTCTTTTCTTTTCTTTCCTTTCCTTTCCTTTCCTTTCCTTTTCTTTCCTTCTTTCCTTCCTTTTCTTTCTTTCTTTCTCTCTTTTTCCTTCCTTCCTTCCTTCCTTCCTTCCTTCCTCCCTCCCTCCCTCCCTCCCTTCCTTCCTTCTTTTTTCTTTCTTTCTTTTATTAATTTTATGTATATGTGTGTATTCCCCACATGCATGTCTGTGGATCACATATATCCAGAGCTCATAGAGAACAGAAGAGAGTATCAGATTCCCTGGAACTGGAATTACAGACAGTTGTGAGCCACCAAGTTGGTGCTGAAAATCTTAACCACTAAGCTATCTTTCCAGCTCTAAACCTGAGTTTCTAGAAATATTGTACCAACACCCTGGCCTCAGTGCCCTCCACAACTTCTTCTTAAGATACCTTTTATCTATGCATTAACTCTGAAAGTTTATGGGGTACATGAACCAGAATCTGACATTAGCTTTTAGATAATTTTTTCTTGCTGATTTCTTATTTCAAAATTTCCTCTGATTATATCTCAAGGCAAAACTAAAATCTACCCATTAATTCTAAGAAAGCAAAATAAATTCATTATTAAATATTTACCCTGGCCAGCATATTATGTTTCCTATATATTATTATATTATGAATGATTTAATTGTTTACATGTCTAGTATTTATACTATAATATAGGGTGATATCAAATAAGCATCTTTAGTAAATTTGCATATCTATTTTATAGACCTTGTATATATATTTACATGTTTATTTGTTTTAAAAATCTATTTTAATAAACCCAAATCAGGGAGAATTACAGTTAAGAGATTTGCTTTGTATTTGGTATACTGCTCTACATTTGAAACCATTTTAAGAGAACTGTAACTGTTGTTTTTACAAAAACACATGGATAAAAATTATTAGTCACTACAACTAACCTATAATATATACTGTAGTTTGTTTCACTTCATAACTTTTACTCTCTCATTTCATTTTCTTCTTGCAATACATTGTTCAGGACATCCATACCATCACTGAATAATATTGTGGTAAGATAACCTTGTCTATTGCCTATCTTGCAAAGTATTAATAATATCTTAAAAGCCTGAAGTATTTGTGATGTATAAAAAACATTATGATTACATAGAATACTGCCATAAAATTTTGCCAATCTACTTTATCAAGATGAAGAACTTACCATAAATTCCTAGTTTTCTGAGAATTTTTTTTATTATGAATGCATATTGAGCTTGCAGGCTTGTTTTTACGTATCAGTTAAAATACTAGCATTTGGCTTGGCTCCTTATTATGTTCTGATACGTTACATAAATTTTAATTAATTTTTAAAGTTAGAGTTGGTCTCACTGTGACATTTTCATTCACAGGTATCATCACACTTTGTTTTCGTTAGCCCTTCTTCCATTAATTCCTCTTTCCAGCTCTCCTTCCTGTCTTGCTATTAGCTTTGCCTCACACCCCAAATATATCTCACTTCTGGTTTTATGTCATGTATATTCTAGTAACCTCTTTTTTTTTTTGCCTTCCCTCCTCCCTTTTGATATCTTCTAACCTGTCATAGTCTCTGGCATTCTTTGATGTTCTGCATACATTATTTATAGATAAATTTAAATCCAGATTACATAGATGAGAAACTATTCCATTATGTGTCTTCCTGAGTCTTAACTGTTTTACTCAACATGATCTCCAGTTTTATCAGTTTTCTTATAGAAGTCACAACTTTATTCTTGTTCCCAGATGATTAATAGACTGACTTTATTCCTTTTCCTACTTACATTTTTCTTTTTATGTTGATTTTCTAAAAATTTTTGAAATTATAATTCAATTAAAATACTTCCCCCCTTCCCTTTCCTCCATCCAATCCCTTCTCTATGTCCCTCTCTGCTTTCATTCAAATCCTTGGCTTCTTTTTACACTAATTGTTATTGCATGCATACATGTACTTGTATATACGTATATTCCTAAATATAGCCTATTCAGTCCATATAATGTATGTATACATGTTTTCAGGGTTGACATTGACTTTTGAAATTAAATATCTTTGCATTTCTTTGATAATTCCCCAGTTAATAATGATATACTATATCAACATATATACATGTATATTTGATTTTAATCGGTTTCTGTCTTGATAAGTATTTCATGTCTATGTACATTGGACTGTTGCTATGTGATTCTGATTACTTATAGTATCTTTGGACAATTTTGATACTAAGTATTTACCTTAATGAGTAAGTTAGGAAGTATTTCACAACTTCTATTTTACTTGCCTACACACTCATCTTTGAGAGATAAACATTTTATTTAATAGTCCCAAAATCTCAGTGATTTGCTCATTCATTTTTTCAGTTACATCAAGACACAGAATCTGCACCTTGTAGAAATGATGTAGAAGTAGGGGTTATGAAAGGCAACAGAGAGTAAATCAATCCATGATATCATAGTGTGATGAGGAACAGAAACAGATGTTCTCAAAGAGGTATTTGTACAATGAAGAATATTGATTATATAATAACTAGGTTTCAAAATAAAATTTGTAATATGTTCAAAACCATATTGATTTGTAACAATGTACAAGATAATGCTGTAACCACTCTTGGGAAGGAGTAGTTCAAGGCTTTGAAAACCACCAACCAAATTACTAATGCTCTCAAATTAATTTTATAATTTCTAAAAAATATTTCAATGTAACTACATTTGCTAAATATGTGTACTGGGAAAAATCAGCAATTTAATGTGTTAATAACAATCTGCAGGTTGCTGAATAAGGAAAATTAAGCCCAACTTACTTTGGATTGGATAATTTTATTTAGGATTCTCACAGCATCCTAACAGCTCAAACTTTTTCATATGGTATTATCACACCTATTAGCCAGTGCAAGTTTTCATTGCAAGGTGTAAACTGTAAAGTACCCTCTAATATTTATAGCTCTCTCAGCTTAACTGTTAAAAGAGCCTATCTTAACCATATCGGTCTGTAGTAAATTCAGTAACAGGGAGAGCTGGTTCTTGAAGAAGCACCTCCAGCTGTCCCTATGAAAAGTGAGGTGACTGCAAGATTTTTTACTTGCTAGAGAATCTGTTTTAATATAGTGGTTTGGCCTCTGATTATTTATAGGTTTTATAAATTTTAGAATCAATTTCTCTTTAAGGTGGCTCAGATTTTTCAACTCTTGTGCACATAAAATTGAGTTGAAGTTCATTGTGCCTTTTTTCTTTACCCAAATTTTGAGTTAAAGCTTCATATGGTAACTGCATCCTGTTCAAACACTTGTCTAAATTTTGAAACTGTGTAGTGTTCACTAAAAGTAGGAGTAACAAAGTCAGAATGAATTAAGGTCACAAACTTTGGTGAAACCCTTAAAGTCAAAATCTTCTTGCTATTGTGAATTGTCCCCCTTCCAGTCTACTGCCTTCTGGACTCTCCCTACTTAACTGACAGTTACCTTTTACAATTTGCACACATTGAGATTAAAATTGGGCCTCTACTGTGATGATTCCTATTTCCTCTCACGTCTTAAGTGCAAGCTAACCTTTAAGTAACATTAGGGTCAAGTAGTGCAGACTCTGCATCTGCTTGATTCGGTTTGCTGTGACCTTACCAGTTTTGAATTGGAACCACACCATTTCGTAGATAAAGGAAACTGAGTGTATTGCTGCACTTTTAAGTTTTCAAAACAGTGTTTTAAAATCACATTGTTTTTATTTTTTTTTTAAAACTCAGTTTAAAAAAAGACTAAAATGTTCTTTCAAAAGAGGCATCTAAACGTGTTCCTAATTTTGTATATGGGCTTAGGTTTTGTAACCAATAAAAAAGCTGCTATCAAATATGAAAAAAAAAAAAAAGAAAAAAAAAGAAAAGTGAGGTGACACTATGAAACACCACTGCATAGTGAGCTGTTCATTAGACTATTAACTCATCTGACCTCCTTTGTCAAGATTCTGTTTTCCAAATGTCAATTTCTATCCACCTGGCTTCTTTTCGCTTGGTTTTGGTAGATTGAGAAGAAATTGCCTGTCTGAAAGAAAAAACTAAGACAATCTGGAAAATAAAACTCAGAATCTCCTGGGGAAGGGGGTTGGAATACTAGGATGAGTCAGTCACCTTTACGGTAGTTAATCAGTATGGGAAGTGAGTGAGACTCTTCACCCTAACACTGCCCCGATTTTATACTTGGGTACTTAGTACTTTTTACTCTGATGCCACAGCATAAACCAAATCCAAGAAAAGTTGCTTAGCCCAGATAAAACCACTTCTATCTGGCAAAAAAAGTCAGTAAGTATTTTATAATTTAGGCAGAAATTAGTAGCTATTTTTACATATGATACATTCATTACTTCTGCCAGAAATAACCATTGATAACTAAGAGATCAAAGTAGAAATATAAGTGTTTAGTAGCAAAAAAAAAAAAAAAAAAGCAAAAAAACAAACAAAACAAAACAAAAGCCCTTAAGACATTTAATGGTGGGAGGATTTATAGATGTTTGCTAAAAGGATAGTTTAAATTGATCTGTAGTGTCTTTTATTCATATAGCTCTATTAGCAAAAATAACCAAGAGCTGGATTACAATCCTCTGACATGGAGTCACCCCACTAGTCACATTATAAGACAGAGACTGAGAAGTGTTTTCTGGAAAAATGTTTTAGCAAACAAAAAGTAATCATGTTTATATCTCAGACTTAAAAGCAGGTAATAACTTAAATTCATCCCATAGTGCTTTTGTTATCTACTAAGAAACAGCATAACTACTTGTTATGAACTGATTAGTCTGAGTCTTCAGAGAGCGTTCCTCAGGTAATTAAAAGTGCCAATGTGAACACAAGTTAGAAAACATTTTAAAACAAATACGAAAAGACTGCGAAAGTCCCAGGTAATTTTTTTTTTGTTAAGTTTTCACTTGTATACTATTGCAGACATTTTAATGCCAATAGTTCTTTCATGAAAAGGAAGTGGTTTGATTCTGGGAAGAATAAATGGCTGTTAGAAATGTGAAGAAAAAAAGGATAAAATATATACAAAATTCATTTAAAATTAAGTATGAACTCATAAATATGAATAAAAGACAGAAGAGGGGAATCAAAGATAATGCCCAAGTTTCTAACATGATAGTGCTATCCAGTGAAACAAAAAACCTAAAATGTGAAGTATTTTAAAATGCAGAATTAAAGCTCATGGCATGGCAAATGTTTGAGATGAAGAAACGTTTGACAGTTATGAGAATATAAAGAATAAAAGAGTTATAAGATTTGGATAAGTCAATCTAGGAGACTGTTTAGAATAAGAAAACAAGCTGAGGGTGCAATCCTACTGGGAGGCACTGAAGGAAACTACAAAGACACAATTGAAAATACAGGGAACTGAGAGCAGAGTCTCCCAAGGGAACACTTATTTGGCTGGCCACAGTGCACATCCTCAGCATCTGGCACACTCAAGAGACACAGAAGCTGGGTATTTGTTAAATAAATGAACAAACAAATCCAAAACAGTCATGTTAAAACCCAAGACATAGACAGCTTCAAGTGAAAGAACCACAGGAGACTTAAGGCCTGTTTATTGGATTTGGCTATTATAAAGTCACTGAAGCCCTAATAAGAAATAGCTTCTTTCTAGTTTTGGTGTCAGAACCTAGTTTGGAATACATTGGAAAGTAAATGGATAATGAAGCAGCACAGATACTAAAAAATTGATTTCTAATTCAAAGATTGTGCCAGATAGGAGCAGAAATCATTAGTAGTTAACACAAAGGAGAGGACATTGTGCAAAACGTTCGTTGGTTTGATCATTTGTTTTGTTTCTAAGTTGGGAGAGGTGTCAGCATATTTATTTGTTGGGACAGAGGTCCATGGAAGGAAGAACTGAAGAGAAATAAAAATAAAACTTATGTGATGTGATATAGTGTGGTCACAGGGACATAGAAAAGATGAGAGTTCAAAGCATGAACGGAGGAGAAACAATGTAGAATCCAGGGAGCAACCTCTCTCCCTATAGAGCGACTAAATGTGGAAAGGCCTAAAGAGGCAAGCTTTAAGGGTACTCTGATTCAAATTTCATAGTGAAGAAGCCATGGTATCTCTTCTTAGAAGGCTTCCAAACAAGGCAGGAATTCTCAGGACACTGGTAGGGATTTGAAGAAAACTGTGGAACCAGATTTGGGGGTTTAACATGGATAAGTGGAAAGGAGTTTTGCTGAAGGGGAGGTGATAAATTTCAGTTGATTACAGCAATCTGCTCAGTGGTTGGGTTTTCTCCAGTGGCATTCAGAGATCTTAATATAGAATCCCGAGGGTGAATGATGGGCTTAACTCAGGATTAGAAGTTGGCAGAATAGTCCAGAATCAAGGACTTGAGAGCACTGGGATCCACACACTTGGGCCATAGGCTGTCTGGACAATCTGAGCAACAATGGTTAAGTAATATGGGAGCCTCCAGAACAAGAGACCATAGCCCCAAATCAGAGATGTTTGGATGCGATGCTTCCCTATTGAGATGGGATTCTGAGGTGCTGAACATCCATTCTAGCATGGATGTTACCTGAAGGACCCAGAAGCAGCAAGACCTAGAGGATGGATAGAAGTCATACCCTAGGATATTCAGGGCACACAGTAAAAGTGCTAAATAAACAAAATGAATAAATTTAAACAAAAAGTAAAAGGGGAACACGACTTCCTACTCCTAGATATAATGGAGGAGGTTTAATGTGAATATGAGAGAGAATAAAGCCAAAGGCATCTGGAAGTGTCCAGACTGAACTAGGCCATGGTGGTGTGTGTGTGTGTGTGTGTGTGTGTGTGTGTGTGTGTGTGCTCCTGGGGTTACAAGAGAGGAAGAGAAAGGAAGCAGGAGCCAAGAGTAGAGCGGTGAGCCAGGAGACCAAGAGATCAGCACAGCCAAAATGGTTACATATAGTAAAGTGGAGCTGGGGGGAAAGGGTCTCAACCCAGTACCTGGGGCCGGAGATTTTAGGGTAGGAGGCAGGGTTGGGCGGCCAAGATGACCCTATAACAGGTAGTGACTGAAGGAGACTGGCAGCCAGAGTGTGCTTTGGTATGTTAAAAAAGGCACCTCAGATAACCCTATTAAAAATGGGGTACAGAGCTAAACAAAAAATTCTTAACTGAGGAAAACCAACTGGCTGAGAAGCACCTAAAGAAATGTTCAACAACCTTAGTCATCAGGGAAATGCAAATCAAAACAACCTTGAGATTCCACCTCACACCAATTAGAATCTAAGATCAAAAACTCAGGTGACAGCAGATGCTGGTGAGGATGTGGAGAAAGAGGAGCACTCCTCCATTGCTGGTGGGATCACAAGTTGGTACAACCATTCTGGAAATCAGCCTGGCAGTTCCTCAGAAAATTGGACATGGTACTAACTGAGGACCCAGCTATAACACTCCTGGGCATATACCCAGAAGATGTTCCAACATATAACAAGAACACATGCTCCATTATGCTCAGCCTTATTTATAATAGCCAGAAGCTGGAAAAAACCCAGATGTTCTTTCACAAAGGAATGGATACAAAAAAAATGTGGTACATTTACACAATGGAGTATTACTCAGCTATTAAAAACAATGAATTCATGAAATTCTTAGGCAAATGGATGGAACTAGAAAATATCGTGAGTGAGGTAACCCAGTCACAGAAGAAAATACATGGTATGCACTCATTGATAAGCTGATATTAGCTTAAAAGCTTGGAATACCCAAGATACAATTCACTGACCACATGAAGGTCAAGAAGGAAGACCAAAGTGTGGGTGCTCAGTCCTGTTTAGAAGGGGAAACAAAATACTTAAGAGAGGAAATATGGAGACAAAGTGTGGAGCAGAGACTCAAGGAGAGGCCATCCAGAGACTCACCCACCTGGGGATCTATCCCGTATACAGACACCAAACGCAAACACTATTGTGGATGCCAAGAAGTGCTTGCTGACAGGAGCCTGATATAGCTGTCTCCTGAGAGGCTCTGGAAGAGCTTGACAAATACAGAGGTGGAAGCTCACTGCCAATCATTAGACTGAACACAGGGTCTCCAATGGAAGACTTAGAGAAAGGACTGAAGGAGCTGAAGGGGTTTGCAACCCATAGGAAGAACAACAATATCAACCAACCAGACCCCCTAGAGATTCCCAGGAACTAAACCACCAACCAAAGCATACACATGGATGGTCCCTTGGCTCCAGCCACATATGTAGCAGAGGATGGCCTTGTCAGACATCAATGGGCAGAGAGGCTCTTGGTCCTGGGAAGGCTCAATGCCCTGTGTAGGGGAATGCCAAGGTAGGGAGGCAGGAGTGGGTGGGTGGGTGGGGAAGCACACTCATAGAAACAGGGGGAGGAAGGATGGGATAGGGGGTTTCAGGAGAGGAAACCAGGAAAGGAGATAACATTTGACATGTAAATAAATAAAAATATCCAATAAAACAAACAAAAAAAATAGTAAAACAAAACAAAAACAAAAACAAACCACCTCAGCCATTTGTCTTGATTCTGAGACCTAACAAACAAGACAGCCTGAAGCTGCAGGTGACTTGAATCAAGGGAACAACTGACTGTGTGAGGCCACATCTCATATTCCTGCCACCTGTTCTAATAACCGTTCTGTGGTGTCCAGAACACACTGATTTAGTAAGGTCAAGCTAGGGGAAAGATGCAGCTCAGAAGTTAAAATTAAAGGTTCAAAAGAAATAATTTCAGGCAGGAATCTAAATTTTAGGCTAGAACAGGGAAGTAGGCTTCAGACATGAAAATGACTATGGACTAGGACAGGGAACTTGGCTCAGATACTTTGGTCATCCTGATAAGCCCCTAGAAACAGTAATCATGGGAGTGTTCACTGAATTTTGTTTATCACCTTGCTTGTTCTTTGACTATTTGTGTTTATTGCCTTGCTTGTTCCTTGACTATTTGCATCTATTGTATTGCTAGTTCCTCAACCTAGAACTGACCTGAATACTTGTATGTCATTCAAATGGTACAAAAGCAAAGAAGAAGGGGGATGGAATAGAGGGTTCTTGGGAGGGGAAATGAGGAAAGGGGATGACATCTGAAATGTAAATAAATAAAATATCCAATAAAAAATAAAATGAAATAAAATTAAAGGTTCAAAAGAGAATGCAACAAATACCGTCCTAGGCCTGGGGAGCACAGCAAGGATAGTAATAAACAAAGAAGGTCCACATTTTTCTTAGAAACAGGTATCATGTGACATTAGCTATCATCTACATGCCTTATGATACAATGATGAATGTATATTTAGGGTTTTCCTGTTGTGAACAGATACTATGACCAAGGCAACTCTTATAAGGACAACATTTAATTGGGGCTAGCTTACAGGTTTAGAGGTTTAGTCCATTATCACCAAGGCTGGAGCATGGCAGAGTCTAGGCTGGCATGGTGCAGGGGAAGCTGAGAGTTCTACAGCATCATCTGAGGGCTACTATGAAAAGACTGGCTCCAACATGGTTAGGAGGAGGGTCTCATTGCCCACCCCTATAGTGACACACTTCCTCCATCAAAGCCACACATACTCCAAGAAGACCAGACTTCCTAATAGTGCATTCTTTAGGACAAGTATATTCAAACCACCACATTCCACTCCCTGGTCCCCATAGGCTTATCCAAACACACGAGTCTATGGGGGTCATACTTAAACATAGCATAATGCAAAATAAATTTAGTCCAACTTCAAAAGTACCCATAGTCTACCACAGTCTCAACAATGTTAAAAAGTCCAAAATTCAAAGTCTCTTTGGAGATTCTTCCAATTACTTAATTGTAATTCCCAAAGCAAAACAGGAAACCAGCTAGGCGAACTCCATACTCTACTTCTCCAAGTCTGTTGTCAAAGTGGTCATCAGATCTCTCAACTCCTTTCCCATCTTTGTTGACTACAACAAACTTCTTTTTCTTGGGCTGGTTCTACTCCCTGTTAGTAGCTTTCCTCAACAGATAACCTAGGGTTCTGGCATCTCAAACATCTTGGGGTTTTCAAGGCAACTTCAGTGTTAGAGCTTCCTATTCCAATGTCTAGGATCCACAACTGATCTTCTGAGCTCCTCCAAAGGGCTTAGATCATATCTCCAGCTCTGCCCTCTCTAGTACTCTAGGTTCTGATTCACTCCACTCCTCTGCTGCTGCTGTTCTTGATGATCATCCTATGATACTGGCATATTTAAAACACTGGAGACTTCCACTGTAACTAGGCTTCACCACCTTACATAGGCTCTCTTCATGGTGCCAAGCCACAACTTTGCATGAGTCCTTCAGTCCTGGGCCATCAACTGCAGCTGAGGCTGCACCTTCACCAATGGCCTTCCATGGCCTCTCACAGTGCCAAGCCTCAGCTGCTCTCCATGACCCCTTTGTACCTTCAAAATCATCACTACCTGAGGGATTCTTATATATTACCAAGCCCAGCTGCAGCATGAGGTACAACCTTGGCTATCACTGGAGCACAGCTTGTTTGTGATCTCAGAAAACACTTCCCAGATTTCATCTAAGTTATGCTGGTCTCATCATAATCACTGCTTACTTCTTAGCTCAAGCTCACCAGCATCAATTGTCCCACTAGTCCTTTCTACTTTTGACTCTAAATACAGAGCCACGTGGCTAAAGTTACCGAGTGCTGCTGCTTACTGGGGCTGGAGCACTGCCCCCCTTTTCTATTACATTATCACCAGCTTTCTGTTTTCCAACTCCTTAACTGCCTAAGCTTGGGTGTTTTGAAACTTGCTCTGTAGCTTGACCTTGAACTTAGAGATCATCTGGCCCAGTCTTCTGAATGCTGGGCTCAATCATGTGTATCACCATGCCTGGATTTAAGTTTTCTCTACTTGGAGCTTGCTCTATATTAGGCTGGCCTTGAATTCAGAGATCTGTTTGCCTGTCTACTGAGATTAAAGGTGTGCGTCACCAAGCTTGGACCTAAACTTAGTTCGGTGGGACCTTGCCCCAAAGTCACCACTCCCTTAATCTTTTTATCTCCTTGAATATAGGATTTATCTCCATTTCACTTGCTACTCTACCTTTATTACTTGAACCATACTTTTTTTTTTCCTTTCTAAGCTTGATATACTTGTTCAAAACATTCTTCATGAGATTTAGTTGGAGAACAAAGCCTCTGTTGGGCTTTTTTGAGACTTCCTTTGTCAATGCAATTAATATAAATCTCTTTACCTTAGCTTCAGGTAGACTCTTCAGACAGGGCAAAAAGAAGCCACATTCTTCACCAAAATATCACAAGAAAAGTCTCTTGGCTGCATATTACAATTCTTTTCTCCTGAAACCTCTAGAGCTGCCACAGTTCAAATCACCCCCAGCAACAAAACCTTCCATATTCCTACTAGGATGGCCCATTAAGCCCCACTTAAAGCATTTCAGTGTATTTCAAATCCAAAGTCCTAAAATCCAAATTCTTCCAAACAAAAGCTTGGTGAGGCCTACCACAGCAATACCCCAATCCCTAATACCAACTTGTGAATTAGTTAGGGTTTTAGTGCTGTGAATAGACACCACGACCAGGACAACTCTTAATTGAGGCTAGTTGACAGATTCAGAGGTTCAGTCCATTATCATCAAGGTGGGAGCACAGCACCTTCCATCTACAGCTTCATCTAAAGGCTGCTAGGAGAAGACTGGCTCCTATATGGCTAGGAGGAGGTCTCATTGTTCACCCACACAGTGACACACTTCCTCCAACAAAGCCACACCTATTTCAAGAAGCCCACACCTCCTAATAGTGCCAGTCCCTGGACGAAACATATTCAAACTACCACAATGAGTGCCTATAAAACAAATAGGAAGGTAAAAATCTCACATCTATAATTTCATCAGAAAGCATATTAAGGTGATAAAAAGTGAGGGTTTCTTTTATTAATTTTAAATTTAATTACTTATATAAAAAACAACCACCACATGGCAGATAATTGATAGGGAATACCTTTTGAAATGTGCATTTTAAAAGTTGGAGATATTTTTGTGAATGATGTAACTGGGCTATGACTTTAAATAACTTATTGAATGTAAACACTTATGCATGTATAGATAGATAGATAGATAGATAGATAGATAGATAGACAGATAAATAGATAGATAGATACTTTTCTATTGGTAATTGCAAAGCATAAGGTAAAGGTATTTTGAGTCCAGGCTACTTATAAAATAACAATTTTGTTTTAGTAGAGTATGTGTTTTAGAGTATAAGATGCTTTCTTCTGTTTGCATGCCTTTAAAAGAATAATCAAGGAAGGAGAATGACATTTGCATCATCACATGACCTTGGTCTCTGATCTTTGTAGAGAACAAAGAGCTATAAGTGTGAAGAATCTGCTAATTCTGGCCATGTCACAAACAATCGAGAATTCATCACACACTATCCTGCAGATCTGAATTATAGCACTCTTTTATGTAGTTATGCTGTAAATCACCACCCACTATTTATGGCATTTCTGTGCTTCTAGCCAAAATATCAAGTAAATCAAATTGGAGATGAAATATTTTTGGCTTAAACCAATCCAATATGTTCTTGCTCCTGACAGCTGTAAAACTGAAGAGTTATTTTACATCTCCATGTTTGAAGTCCAAAAAATATCACTATTTTGGATGACCCTGTTCTGTACAACAAGAATCCTGGAAATCTCAGGATGGTTGGGAAATTAGCTTAGGTGGGAGGTGGGGCAAGAGGGAGCAACTCGCTGTTACTAGGTAAAACCACAGGAGAATCACTGTACAGCACATTAACTAGAAGCCAAATGCAAGAGATAACAAAAGGTGGAAACTTATAAAAGGTTCTCAAAGTGGAATTGGGCCTGCCTGTTAACAGGAGTTCAAATACAAAGATACATTGTGTTGTACTCTACAAAGTCAGTGAAAGGATAAAGAGTCAAGCCCCCAGTTGAGCCTGGTAATTATTCTAACAAAACATTCAGGAAGAAAGCAATTGCTCTTCTTCAAGCCTGTTGTAACAATTGCTGAAGAGAACAGACAAGACAGGGGAAAGCTAAAGGGTTGAGCTAAAACAAGGATGGAAACAATAAAGGAACTGTTCACCCCCATGTGGGGAATATTGTCATAATTGTCTGAGGTTCATAAGCAAAAATAACTACTTCAGTCTTATTATCAGAAAATAATTTAACCCAGCCACAGGATAGTTCGTAAACATACAATGAATCAATTTAACATTTGGAAAATAAGGCACAATTAAGTCTTCACTCTACTATTAGTTGCCCAGGAATGATACTGCATGTGTCTCTTCTTCTGGACTATAATGTATGGACAGTCAGTACCCATGTAACTGTTCCTGTAGGCTTAAGAGGATTTGTTAGCAGTTATACATATGCCTGAAAATAGCAAAGAACTCTGCTTGACTTTAGCCAGCCTGTTCTTTCAGAATAGATAGAATTCAAATGTGACTGTTTAGTCACAAATTTTGATGATGTATCTTTGTCCTTCACGACTCTGGAGTGACAGGAATAACACTGAGTGCTTCGAAGGAATGGCCTTCTGTCTTTCTTTCAGCTTTGCCTGGTCCCTATCAAAGTTAATATACAAATGTATTATAACTATTTTTATGAAATAATCCTAAGAAAATGATCTCTTGCATTTTGTCCAATGGAGTTACTATCCTTTACCTTCCCTATATCTTATGACATCACTAAAGACTAGCGTAGTGTACTGATGAGATATATGGACGTGGCAGCAGACAGACACCATTGGAAACTTCTAAACCCTCTTAAGCTTCCAGATTGCTCAGCTTATTTCTCAGTGAATAAATTGAACAATGCTTGGTAATCTTGGGGAATGCTAAGTACTCAGGTCAAGTTGGTCATTTTAATATTACACTTTCTCTATGCAAATAGCTTACTCAGTAAAACTGTCTAAACTAATAATGACAGAATTTTATTTTTAAAACATAAAAAAACTAGTTGAGCCAAGAACCAGCTAAATGGAGACCATAACAGAAAACCACAACTGGTTATAATGCAAAGGTAAAGTGATTGTGTGGTACACAGTCCTGACTGATAAACCTACAGCACGATTCTTGTCCCTAAGCCTCAGAGAACATCTCAGAAGATGGGGTGGAAAGACTGTAAAACCCAATAGACCAGGAAATCTATTGTGAGAAGTATCTTCTAGAAATGACAAGGTAGCTTCGTTTATAATGAATGTATGGTAATTGACACGTCACCAAAGTATCTATAATTCCTTGTATTCCAATATACATCTAGATTTACTCACAACTGCCTTACCTCTTAAAGTTGTTGGAAGTTTTTGTAATTAGTAGAAAAAACTTAAAAGATTTCACTTTGACTAGAGAGCAGATGCTAATGACCATCATCATCAACAATAAAAAGTAAAGGCAAAAAAAAAAGAATTAATGCTTCTCTCCTTGGGTAAACCGGATGTATTGTACACATTCTGTCAGTACATATGAAGATTTGATTTGAGGAATCACAGGACACTAAACTCTATTTTTAGAGGTGGTAACTATCCAGAAAGGCAATCTGAACATGTTGACCATGATCTGATTCTATAGAGAGCAGTGCAGCCCTGTATTGTGCCTGGGAGTGATCAGTATGACCATCTATTTTCATTTGACAAGCAAAGAATAGAAACACTGCTGTTAAAGACACCAGAGCAACAATTTAACTCCAGCAGTATTGATTGTGCTGTGACCATGTGGAAAAGCTCTAGGCTTAATGGTGGCGAATGGAAAAAGAGAGGATAAAGATAAGGAAGAAAGTGAGACAAGCACCTCACCTCACACTAATGGGCTGAGAATGTCTGAATGAGAGTGAGATTAAAGGGAAGTAAGGGGCTGTAATAAAAGTGAAAGTCCAGGGGTTAAGAGGACAGATATGTGAAGACGGTCTGGTTTCAACTGTGTAGAGTGAGGAGGATTAAGTAAGAAGACTTACTTGTGCTGACACACACAAAGTTAATAGGATTTTAGTAGGTGTGAGAGATGCCAGAATGAATGACAGGATAAAAAAAATCTTTGGAATAACTGGAAAAGAGGTGTGGGCAACAGTCAGGGAAACTGAGTGGGGCATAGTGATGATCAAACATTTAAGGGTTTTGGAAATATAAAGAATAACAGTAGTGATCTCAAGAACAGCATTAGGAGTATACTGATGGCCAACACTTACTCACCCAGAGCAGGCACCCAGGAGGCACTTCGTGCTATCTACAGTATGTGATACAAACATGGTCACTCTTCATGATAAGTGTCATCTGTCTTCTCTTGTCGGACAAGTTAGGGAAATCACTACTCACATTGTTAAATAACAGTAACATACAAAATTAGAATTTTAATGAATTTAACTCCAAAGATCCCTGTGCTTTGCCCATATAGATATGTTCTCACTCATCTGAGAACTGCTATGAAACCATATAATCTTTTATACATATGTACAACTCAATATCTACTTTTTTCTATCTTTTGTGGCAGATAGATACCTTAATATATTCCAAATTTAGTATATATGGCGCATGTGATTAAGAGTTTATAGGGTAGACCAAAACTATAATATATGACATAATGTCAGGTGAGAAAGCAAGGTCTTGTCTATAAAGTCCTCCCTATAATGAAAGAGAAATAGATTATGCCTCAATTCCATTTTCGTCTAACTACCAACTAAGATAGTTAGAGGGTATCAATGTTACTAGCATAAAAAGAGTGGGTCCAAGGAATGTTCAGACAAGCAAATTGAGTTTGGGCTCATTCTCTGCTGTCATGTGTCTCAAATTGTAGGAATGAAAAATTTGGCACAATCCAGAAAAACCTTGAACTAAGGAGAAGGCAACCATGTAAACTTATCAAAGCTCTGTTCAGAGCTGTGCCTCAAACATCAAGTCTACCTTCATTGGAATATGACCTCATATATGTAAAAAGTTTTTAATTTATATTTATTTATGTGTATGTATAGAAGTGTGTGTGTGTGTGTGTGTGTGTGTGTGTGTGTGTGTGTGCGCGCGCGCACATGTGCACATGAGAGTGCAACTTAAATGTTGGTACTTGAGATCAGAAGAGTATATTCCATTCCTTGGAGCTGGAGATACAAATGGCTGTGAGCTGTCTAATGTAGGTGCTAAACAAACAAACACACAAACAAACAGAAAAACCAAAAACACCTCAGGTCTTCTGCAAGAGCAGTGGAATTCTTAATCACAAAGGCACCACTCCAGACTGTCATAACTATAATATGCCATTGCATTTTCTATAACAAGAGCATACTAACTATAAATTGAAAGATTCTTTTTAATAACTAGTAAGGATGAGATGACTCATAAGCTATACAGTTTGAAATTCTGGTCTTTGGAGCACAGTTAGGGATGCCAGGTTGAATTATGATGGGGA
Source organism: Arvicanthis niloticus (assembly GCF_011762505.2). NCBI lineage: Eukaryota > Metazoa > Chordata > Mammalia > Rodentia > Muridae > Arvicanthis > Arvicanthis niloticus. The sequence continues at coordinate 25,305,850 of NC_047668.1, forward strand.
TTTTGAGGTGGTACCCCTCTGGGACAGAAGTCATGTATGTGTGTAATCATTCCCCTCCAAGCAAGGAAGATGGCTGCAAGTCACTGTCACTCCAAGTAATGGAATAAACTACCACCAGCCTAATGCAAAATCCTGCCCAAAGCTCTGGGTTCTACAGCTGGGACACAGCTACCTCAAGGCAATATTGCTCACACGCCAACTGAGGCCTAAATGAATGTTTGCTTTTCATTTTTAAGGTCAATACAACTTCCACTGACCAAAAGAAATAAGACTTAGCTAGATCTATTTCCTTTTCATTCCTTTACAATTTGTACAGACTTTGTTATCTTAATAAATCTTCACTAATTATGAATCGTATTTCTAACAGAGTAAAAGACACAGTTTGTATGTATGGCAATGTGTCTAAATAAAATGCCTTTTGTAAAAAAAATATTGAAAATGAGAACAGAGAGTTATAAGAGATCTGTTTGAGCCTTTATTGCAATCCATTACTCACGGTCCTGGAAATGAGATCATTATAAAACAAAAATAATTATGAAGACATACCATTTAGCACTCAGCTATAATCTGAAGAGATTACCATCTTTAGGATTAAACCTTTACAACAGTGCATACAGGGGATATAGGAAGGAAACACTGTTCAGGAGATAGATAGCAGAAATACTAGCAAATGCTTACTAGAAACGGCTTGTAAATCATATACGTGAATCATACTAGTAGCTGCACTGCTTATACAAAATTTTGATATCTTCTTTTGGAATAAGTTCATGTCTAGTTCTTTTCTGTTTTTATGTAATTATTCTTACCAACAAGATTTGGTAATGTTTATAGAACACTTGCGACAGTCAAATTCAGTTGTAACTATATGTAAAACCATTTTATATTTTAAATAAATTCTACAATCTTTGCAGAAGATTTCAAGTGACCAGCATCCTCTTGGCTTGTGATAGATAGTTATTGCGGTTTTTCACTTCAAGGAGAATTATGATTCAAATCGGCGAGAATGACTAACTGGATCTTGCCCCATATACAGCTCTTCCAAACCATGCTTAGATGCAGAAAACTAATGGATGTCAGAATATGTTCTAACTTTCAAGCTGGATTCCTTCAATAATATATTTTGTAAAGCACTCTTATTATGAAATCTGACTGTGTTGCACTAAGGACCATTCTGAAACCAAAGTTCCCATTTGTTGGGTTGCAGGAAAGCAATAGCTGCCCTTTATGACTTTCACTCGAATAATTTCATAGGTTTTCAAATGAATATTGGAAGTAGACTTTGCCACATTCCAAAGGATAAGGGAAACACCCTCATCAATTTTTGGGTAGGAGGTTAGCCATCCTTTAAAAAATAAGATTCAGAAATTTGGTCCAAGAATTTTAGATGCTACTGTTTTATAAATATTTTCATAGGCATGCTTTGTGAATTGTATTATGTTTTCAAAATTAGGGTTCTTGGGCTTCAGGTTTTCTTTTCAATGACAAAATCCACAAGCATTAAACTAAGCCTTGTCCCATCAATAATCAGGAAAGTTTACAGGCTAATTCAATCAGAGGGAGTGTTAACACATCAGGAGTTGCAGGTTAGAAAGTGCTGCTTCCTCCAATCCTGAGCAGCCTCTTGAGCAGCTCCTTCAATCTGAGAGTCTGTGAGAGTAGTTTCTTGTTCTTCTCATTATACACCTCTAACTCAGCTTTCCAGAGAGAAAATAAAGAAAATGGATGAAGGAACGGAAGCATACCAAAGCATGAAATCCATTTTACTTACAAGCAAATATTACAGACATAATGGAATATTAAAATGGAAGTTTTGGCTGAAGCATCAAGACAATAATTAACACATTGCAAGGGAGGTGTTAGACCATATGTTGGATTCTCAAAGGAGGATTCTGAGAACCAGTTACTCATTTTTAAAATGCCATGCCACATCAAAGTTCTAGCATTAGAAATTAAGGAGCAGAACTTAGCTGAGAGAAGTTACTGAAAATCTATGAATTCCACTGTAAATAATGCAAGTTTCTGCCCTCACCTCAGCCAGGAGACATTTCAGTAGGATGCACTGAAAACTTTAGTACGAGCCCTTTGCAGCTTGATATACATACAGATTGATATTCACCTCATGTATGAAGGCCTAGTAACTGGTGCCACAGTCTGACAGCAGAAGGACTCCTGATTTGGGAGCCATGTAATTACCTGAATATGATGGGGTTCATAAAGAGTGAAGGTTTTCTATGGACCAGGTATGAGTATTTAATAAGAACGAGTCAGAATGCCATAATCTATGGTTATACTCAAGAAGCTTGCTTGAGAAGAGTAACGAGACCTCAACAGAGTACCCAGGAGGGACCACTGGTTCTTTTTTATAATAGAAATGGTTGACGCCATTCAAACTACTAGGCTGTGTGTAGCTTAACGCATCACAACAGCAAAGCTCACAAAAAAAAAAAAAAAAAAAAAAAACAAATTTAGGCAAAACAAAAAAAAAAAAACAAAAAACCTCCAAATGAAGAGAAAACAATGAAACTACCCATAAGGAAGTCAGCTTTAATATGAAGCTCAGAGGAGGCAATGCGGCTCTAACACCACAGATCTTACCTGAAAAGCTTTCCTGCTTTCTTTCCTTTCCTTCCTAGTGCTCCAAAGGCATAGAGGAGTTGATGTCAACTAACAAGGGACATTTCAGAGGCCTAGCTGCAGAAAGGAAGAGGAGACCAACTACTCCTTACCCAACAACATCTGCTTGCCTAGAAGGCAAGTTTGAGAGAAGAAACTTTAAACCATTAAATAATGCAAATAGTAAATACTGATTAGATTGAGTCAACATTCATATACAAAGGCATTTGTGAATGCATATATTCAGTATACCTAATAAGAAGGTACAAATTTTATATGATCCAACAATTCTAAATTCCTTAAGTATTAAAATAACACATGGAAAATTCCACATTTGCCCACATATCACAGGTCTCAATCAATATGCATAAGCACTAAAAATATAGCTTACAATTATGCCAAGGTTATGTAGATTAGGAGTACCTGAAACATATATATTTTTATGTATATGCTGTTCAAACCCCAGAATTATTCTGAACCATCCCCCATCTTCCAAATCAACCCAGACATTTGGGAAAGTGCTCCAGTATTACTTTTACGAGAGAGTCTAAAAGGCTGTAAGACTGCTTAAACACACAGCAAGAAGCAAGGAAAGAGAATTTGTTTCAGAAAGTGTATACTTACAAATATTTATAATATATTTATGGTTTCATCTAACAAGCCATGTCTGATTAATGTAACAGTGACATAAAGGGCTCTGTACTGAGGATATGCACACATGTAACCCCTCTCATGGCTCTTCTTTCTAGAAAAGGCTTCATAGGGACCTCAGAACATTGGCCTTAGAGTAAGGCAGCCTGAGCTCCTTGGTCGCTATGTCTGGAATCAGGCAGACCAAGGGAAGAGCCCTTGTGGTATTATAAATATCGAAAGAGGGAATGCAAGAGTTGAAAGGTGAGCCTAGAAGTGACATGTAATAAGCCTTTTATCAAATATTAATATGAAAAAGTCTTGTTTTTAACTATCTTAGCTGCAAAGAGCACGGTGGGCAAGAAACCCATGGCTCTACACTCTTCTATGAGTTCTTGGCATTTTAGTTCACTTGTCCCTCATTTTATGATGTGGCTACTACTAACAACTTCAGTTTACTGACAATGAACTAGGACAGATGAAGGCTAAGGTCTTTGCCCATGGTAGCAGGTACTATACAAGCACTGTGCTACAGAGCCAGAATAAACAGACCAATATTACCAATATTTTGGCCATCTTATAATTACCAAAGTTCTTCATCTTTAAGTCAAATACCTAATATATGCCCTGGCAATTGTTTAAAGGCCACTGGAAACCTAGATTAAAACATGGATCTTTTCTAATCAAACAGTCCTCCATTCACCATGTCTCACAGATGTTTCAAGGTTATATTTAACACCGTGATTTAAATCAAACACTACTGGTTTTTGACACCAAGTGAAAGCTCTTCATGTTATAGCACATGCTAAACAAGATCCTAGCTAAGCACCTACTGTAGCTGTCAAGTTCATGATTTAATGGCTCTGAATAGGAAGAGCCTGAAAATTAAATAACTTTAAAGCACAATTTCCAATCGGATGAACCCTTCTGAACAGTTAACTTTCACTTCTCATCTTCATTGAACTTTTTTTCCTTAGCTTTAAATTTAAAATTTAAAATTTAAGTATCAAAAGTTACATAGTTAGCTGCCCAGAGGTGTACAGTCATTGGACTACAAAAGATGCAGAAAGGCTAAATAAATACAAATACTCTAAGTTCTTTCCTAACAGCAAACTATGTATCTAGTGTAAATGTTGCTTTTATTTCCTCAAATGGAGTGATTAGTGATGCAGCTTGGGCTGAGCCCAGAGAGCATTTCCTTCTCTGTCCTACCTATCCCTAGGCCTAGGCCTGGAAGCTTCTATCCTCAGTACAATCTTCCAGCCTCCATCTGCTAACCTAAGCCTAGAATGTTTCAGCCTCTGAGACTTACTACTAAATAAAGCCACCCATTCTAGTTCTTTCTGAACTCTGGCTAGCTGGTTCAACTCAGCAGTACTGGCCCCAACCTTTTTCCAAGTTGAATGATTCAAACTGGTTTCTCTCAATGTCTCACTGAATTGCTCTTTTGGCCTCAAATTAACTCTAATAATTTGTTCTAATCTTCTGGCTTTTTCTCATCTCTGGCAATCTCTGGCATGTTCTGTCTTCATGTGCAACCTATCTCTGTAAAACTGTTCTCTCTCTCTCTCTCTCTCTCTCTCTCTCTCTCTCTCTCTCTCTCTCTCTCTGTGCTGTTCTCTTAAGTCACCCCTCTTTCCTGCGTTTGTGCTCTCCTGTTAAGAGTTGGTCACTTGCTATCTCTGACTTATTCTGTCAAATCTTTCTCTGGTTTGTCACTTTGTCAGCTTCTCAATCAGATGTCACTTTTAATCATAGCTGCTTCCTTTTACAAACCAACTTTACCTTCATTGTTTGGGATTAAAGGTGTGTACGTACTAAGGCTGTGTCTATATTCCAGCCAGATCACACAGACCTGGAAGGTCTTTGGATGTGATCCCTTGACAGAGCTGCCACATTGCTGGATTAGAATTCCTTTACAATCTAGCATTCAGAAATGAGAACAGCCATCTCATACGAATGCCAATGCAAAACTGACTTCTGTCACCCACCTCTGTAGTTCAGGAGAGAACTACAAACATAGACAACATATGTAACAGTCCCCAAACTAGAATTCCAAACCACATCAATGAAAGTTTACACTAAACTAATAACTTGTAATAATTAGGTGAAGAATTCTGCATATGCTCAGTATTTATGGAATTTCAGAGTAGATGTTAAAGAAACTTCTAAATCTAATAAAAAAGTGAAGAGTGCAAATACATGAAACCAGCCACTCTAAAATCTTTTCTAAGTACAAAATAGAGAGATTTTTGGAGCTGCCTCTTCCAACTATTGGCACCATGCATTATGACTAGAGGCCTTGGCGTATGACACAGAATTCACTTGCTCTGAGAAAGAATGCACACAGATACTAAGACTGCTCATTTTGGACACATTGGACTTTGATTTCATAAGCAGTGTCTACTCTGCCCATGAGCGTGAGAAACTTGAGGGAACATTAACTGTCCTTGAACTAGGTAACTGACTTTTAGGAAAACGTCGAGAATCTCACTTCATGGATGGTGACTTCTTATGTTCAGTACAATCTATGAGATGCCTCTTAGGTAGTGTCCGTACACCTGTTCAGATGACCAAATGACAAGATGCAACACAAGCACAGGGAATGAGGTTCAATTACTTTGACGCCTCAGTTCACAGTTGTTTGCCTGTCAAGCAACAAGACCAGTAACAGCAGGTTAAACAGGCTGCAGGCCACACAGAGCTCTGCTCACCTTTCTACACTGATGGCAGTCATTCCCAAGTTGGCTGAATAGGTATCACTTCTCACGCCTCGACTTTATGTAGTCGGATGGACGGTGGATGTGAGGAAAGAATGCCCTCTCCTCTGAGAAGCACCACATAAATCTGATTAAATTTTATTGGTCAGAATTTAGTGGGAATACTCTGTGAAACTGAGTAAGAGCTCCAAGTAGTATAATGTTCTAGACAGGTAGTACTGTGTCAGGTTTAAACGCATCTGTTTCTAAGATGGAAGGAAAGGACTTGGAAGGCAATCCCCAATGTATGCCATCGGTGCATTCTCATATGATCTTAAAGATGTGAACATTTGCTACTGACTGAGTGCCTGTGGGTCTCTAGAATTCACACTGAGACAAAATCCCCAGTAGCATTGTATTAGGAGACAGCATGCTAAGTGATGCTTAGGTCATAAGGAGTCCACCTCCATGAAGGATTAGTGGCCTTATAAACTTCCTAATGTGAATGCTACACTAATACAGTCAGACCTTAATGTTATAGAGGATACATTTTACAAAGATATATAAAATATGATTGTAATTTCAAATTAATAAATATTTCTGAAACCCTACAAAGCTAGTTTTGTGCAATAGAGATATATAATTCTAGGCCTGATAAAAGATTTATGAAGGACATTCAAATGGCTAACTAAACTTCATGTGACAGAAAATGTCCAAATTTTAATTTATATCTTCATAATATCACTAGACTATCAATTATTATTAAATTATGCATTCAAACTTAAATGTACGTATCTATATTGTTTAAAGATAAAGTTCAGAATGTTAAATAGGTTCAATAAAATAAAGTATGATATTTATTTAAATTGTTATTCAAATAACTGCCACTAGGTAAAACTTCAGACTACAGCAAGCCTTTTGTTACTAACATTCAATTCTAAGAAAGTAATGATTTCACTTAGAAAAGCTACCAGGACTAAACTCTAATAACAAAAATATGTCACTAAAATAATAACTTTCCAATAAACACTACAAGGATTACCTGGTTTCAGCTTCCAAGTATAAATTCAATATGAAATGTTATTGCCAAAAATCTCTGGTCTAAAGGATTCTGTTTAAACATCTACAAAGGGAGTGTACAGTTATTGCTTCCCTTGACTGATGTGGGCTGCTACAAACACATCAATACATGCAGTACATAAGAACCTGCTGCCAGAGATTTTTTTGTCAATACAAAGCAAGGTCACTACATTACAGGAAGACTTTGTTTATTTCACTTCCTTAAATGGAATTGTTCAAGGGCAAATTCTAAAAGAATGATTCTGAGAATCACTGAAACTCTGAATCACTGAAAAATAAGACAATTTTGGGGAGATTTTTGAATAGCTAATGGGATATTTCTGGATTGTGTAGTAAACAGAAGAAAAAGCTCTATTTGTAAAAGCTATTTGCTTTTATCTCTATATGTTTTCTTTAAATGTCCTTTCTCACAATTTTAAAGCAATGAAATGGAATACATATTACAAGAAAGTAAGTTGACAGCTACTGTAGTGTTTCACTATGGAAAACTTAAGATAAGAAAAACCTTGGATAACCAATGCTAACAGATTTTAATCTGAATTAATGAGGGCCTGCCCTATGTTGGACATTGTGTTGGCTGCTAAGAGCTTTTATATTTTCTTTCACACATCGGGTTAATAATAGGGATAGTGACAGAGATGAGTCAGGCATATACTTGGGGAATGTAAGCTGAAGAGGCCTGCAGACAAAATAGCCCTTAGTAACTGAAATTAATAATATTTTAAAGAAATGAGTTTTAACTAAAAATTAATTCAAATAATCCATGATGAAGAAATAAGCTTTAACTAGTGATATATTAGATATAAAACATACACTCTGTTTTGCTTAAGTACAAATAATTTTTTTTAAACTTATATTAAATGCATTTTTGTAAAAACAGAAGACCATCCTTTCAGTAGAATGTCTTGCTCACTCTTTAAGATCTCTCTTAACCAATTCTAGTTTGAGGTCATGGTGAGAAAACACTGTCTAGAATCTTCCTACATTTATCGCTTACTAAGAGACTAAAAAGAAATTATGTATAAGGCACAGACATCTCTAGACAAAAGCCATTACAGAAATAACACATTGATATTTACAAGGCAAATCTCATGCGTGTGATGGATGACTTAGACAGAACAGTTAAAAAGAAAAAAAAAACCATCATTACACTACCCCAGTAGATAGACATTTAATATTTAGACAACATTTTGGATTATTTATTTATTTATTTATGGTCTAGATATCTTAACTGATTTCCCCAAAATGTAACAAACAGTTTTTCACAACACCAACTCTAAGAGAACTGGAGGAAATGGGATGGAATATTCTGAAGAAACAAAAGCAAGAACACTGAAGAGAGAAAGTACAGCCTGATCACCAGCCTCTGCTCCAGGAAAGCTTCTTTACACAGACACTAGGCATAACACAACAATGGTGGTCCAGAGGACAGCAGCCTCATAGCCATTACACAACAAGTTAATAGCTAGCAAGTACTGATAGCTAATAAACTAGAGACTGCTTGGTTTAACCAAGGTCTGCACACTGTGAAAGAAGATAGGTATTTCCAAATTAATAATTTGATGATTATATATCACATTGAAACAATGTGTGCACATTCTTATTGCATGTTTTGTTATAAAATAGACTAGTAGTGTTTTTAAATAAGATGAAAGGCTATATGGGCTGTGGTGTTAGATGATTAAATACCTCCCAAACCTTCCATTAACCTAAGTGGTTCATTTTCACTGTAGGATTCCTCCTTAAAAATTCTACTTTGTGGGTGGGATGGGGAGATGATTATTGAAATTGCTCATTCTTAATTTCTATATTACGATTTCTAAATCAGTGTCTCCATGGTTAGAATGCCAGAAATTGACTTCTCAGGTAGCAGTAGCCCAGTTTGGGGAGGATTAGGAGAGGTGGGAGGTGTGGTCATACTGGAGGAGGTAACTTAGGGTCTGGTAGAGTTGGAGGTGGGTGGAGTGACAGTGGGAATAGATTTCCTGGCTTCAAAGACTCACACCATTCTTAGGTTGTTTTCCCTGCTTCCTGCTTTCTGTTTTAAGATATGAGCTCTCAGTTTGTTGCTCCAGCCATCCTGTTTGCCCACAACAATAGCGACAGACTGTTCTCCAACTGGAACAGTAAGCCTAAATAAACCTATCTAAAGGTTACCTTGCTTTGATCTTCTTAGTCTAACCATGGTGATTGTAGTTTTTTGGTGTGATCACATGGTGATCACTGTGTCTGTTGGGGAGCTTATGTGTCAATACCTTATTTTTGACTTTATAAGGCAAAACCAAAGTATTTAAGTGTTTTGTTTTGTTTTCATTTTCTTTTTCACACATATATTGTATTTTGCTCCTTTACCTTATTTCCCCTAGGCACCATTTTCTCACCTCTATCATCCACATACTTCCCTTTGGTTCACCCAGATAATGTCATTTCTCATTTCATTTAACATATGCATACATGAATTTATATAACTATATGAAATCCAGGAACCCAAAATGCAAGAAAACATATCTACTTTTCTGAAACTGGCTAAAATTGTTTAATATGATCAACTGTCTCTAGTGTATCTATCCCCCCCACACACACATAAATGATGTTAAGTCACTATTCATTATTAATAAAAATATTCTACATGTATGTATATACGCTCCACATTTTCCATATCCACTTGTCTGGGCAGGTAGATTGGTAAGTACTGTAAAACAGTGCTGTAGGAAACATCGCAGATGCAAAGAGTCCACTTATCTCTTTGATACAAGGACTAGACATTCAGCAAATACATTGGAATTGTGGGTCCTATACTACAACTATTTCTAATGTTGTTTTAAAATTATTTTTAAGAACCTCAGAAACAGTGATAACAGGAGTGTTCATGGAATTTTGTTTATTGCCTTGCTTGTTCTTTGACTATTTGTGTTTATTGTCTTGCTAGTTCCTTGACTATTTGCATCTATTGTATTGCTAGTCCCTCAACCTAGAACTGACCTTAATCCTTGCATGTAATTAAAATGGTATAAAAGCAAAAAGGAGGAAGGGGATGGGATGAGGGGTCCTAGGGAGGGGAAATGGGGAAAAGGGATGACATCTGAAATGTAAATAAATAAAATATCCAATTTTTTTAAAAAAAGAATTTTCACACTGATTTCTATAGATGTTGGACTAGTTTACATTCGAAGAACAGTGTACCCCTTTGTCAAGTCAATGTCAGCATCTGTTGCTGTTTGCTTTATAATGACTGACACTCTAATGAGAGTAAAATGGAATCTGAATGTAGATTTGCATTTATAAGGTGGGGGAGTGAGGCTGAATTTGTTTTGGATTTATTGGTTCTTTGTATTTGCTCTTCTGAGAGCTGTCCATTTCGTTATCCCATTTATTTGATTTGATTTTTTTTTTACTTTAAAAAGTTTTTTGTATATATTAGTTATTAATCCAGAATCTAACATTTTCAGGTTAAATTAAATAAATGTCTTTCGTCCATTCAGAGTTGATTTTTGTGCAGGATGAGAGGTAGATATTTAGTATCATTCTTCTATGTATGCATATGAATATCCAGTTTTCCCAGCACCGCATCATCTTTTGAAAAGGGTATCATTTTCAGCGTGTCTGTTTGTCAAACACCAGGTAATTGTATGGGTTTATACCTGTATCCTCTCTTCTATTCCCTGGATCTATAGGTAATTTTATCATTGTGGCTTTGTAATATTACTTGATATTGGGTATGATGTAATCTATAGCATTATTCTTTCTGCTTAGGATTGCTTTGTTTATTCAAGGCTTCCAAATGTTAAGGGTTTGTAGTCTCTGTTTTCTTTTGGTTTCTTTATTTGTGTGAAGAGCAACATTGGAATATTAATGGTATTGCATGGAACCCATAGATCACATTTTTTATGAGTAAACAAAGCTTAAAGAATCTGTATTCACCAACTTCTCATTATGTATCTAATGATTTTACCTATTTTATTTTAAAGTCTTGCTTTCAATTATGTTAAACAAAACAAAGTTCCTAGGTGGCCCAGACTCTTATTTCAAGGCTAGTATTCCAGGGTCTCCCTGACTTATATCAACACAGCAGCAGGGGAGTTCTAAAATCTTGAAAAGCCTCTGCTGTATATTTCTCCATCACTCAAAGAGAAAGTAGAGAAGCTAGACATAACTATACTCTCAGGCTTACTAAATTGCTGGGTTCTTCAAAAGAGTGGAGTTCATGAGCATAACAATAACACCCTTGTTAACTGTGATTTCAATAAAGTGTCTCTTTATTTTAAAGATTTGTTTATTTATTTCATGTATGTGGGTATACTGTCACTGTCTTCAGACACACCAGAAGATGGCATCAGATGCCCATTACAGATGGTTGTGAGCCACCATGTGGTTGCTGGGAATTGAACTCAGAACCTCTGGAAGAATAGTCAGTGTTCTTAACCCCTGAGCCATCTCTCCAGCCCCCTTAATAAAGTGTCTTTAACACATATGGAAATATGTAAAGCCTTTCTCCAATAGTAGGCATGACTATGCTAAATGCTTAATTGATGTTAGGGAAAGCGTGGGAGATTGGAAGAAAACCCACTCACATTCATTACCTCTGACATTTTTTAGTAAACAAGGGATGTTTAAATCTCTGAATCTTTCTACTTCATATAGTCTAGTTATAGAGTTTATTTAGAGAATAAATGACCAATGGAGTTTTTCCTAGAACAGACTATTTCTTTCCATTTAGTAATTTTTAACCTAGAAGTTGAGATTCTTCAAATTGGCACACACCAACTAACACTTAACTCTCATGCAGTGTTATATTAGACCTATATATAAAATAGATCACTGTCCAGTGGGAGGCTAGGTTCTAAAGTTTTAGAGCAATATTAAGATATTGCATTTTTTAAAACTAAGTCATAGGAAGTACAAATTTATTCACTACACTTGGTCCTTGAAAGGACATTCATACTGATTGATACTATGGGCATGAAATGGTATTTCATAAGTGATTGTTCAAAGGGAAACAGAAAAATAGGAAATGACCAAAATAGTACACAGACATGTGCATGTTTGTATACTGGAATAGAAATGATGAAATATGAATATAAGCAATGGAGAGAAATTATATTGGAAGTTCTTGATTGCTTATTTAGGAAATCTTGAGTTATGTAACAATGGTATGGAGAAACTAATGACAGCTGGCTGTCTTTACTTCTTTAGCATAATGACATGGAAGTGCCATCCAAGCTTCCTGGTAAATGTCATAAGACTATTTCACACCAGGTGTAAAGCCAGCATCACACCAATTTTAGCACCTGACATATCTATCTCATTAGTCTTTTATTAATTTATTTATTTCTAGTTCTTTTTCAAGATTATTTATTTCCCTCCAAGAATAGACCTCTTTTAGAAGGCTGTGATTAAAAATGAGGTCAAAGATAAAAAGGTCAAAAGGTTCTTGTGCTGGAAGAGGAACATCTCATGTCATGGATCACCAGAATTTTCTACATTTTTCTGCTATTATAACAATAATAATGCTCCAATTAGCACAATCGATGGATACTGATGCGCTGACAAGATAATACTTACTTTAAAGATAACAGGTTAGCTAGTTAATTTTTGTTCAAAAAACCCAGATTTAATTCTTTCCCTTTTTTTTGTTTTTGTTTTGATCTCTATCAGCTTTACTCAGCAGTTATCTCTACCAAAAGGCATATCTGCTGTGGATGAAATGTCAGCCCTTCCTTCTACTCTTCCTGATTTTCTATGAGTACAGGAATAGTTCATAGAAAGTTATTTTTGGATTTGGTAGTATTAACCTGGAATATGAATTCTGGAAAGTTAATTTAGGATTTTTAAGTGAGCAGATACACATCTGTTTATGGCTTTGTATAAAGTGAACTATAATTAAACTCATAAAACAACGCTATAAAGACTAATATACAAAAGGAGCTTTTCATGGTACTGTAACATATTTGCAATAAGGTAATTGAAACATTCAGCCTCACTTCACTGTTTAATCACCCACAAAACTACTTATTGCCCTATATATTCCTCCAACAAGAACATCATCTTTTTAATGTACACCTCAGAAAACCAGGCTCCATGGCTTACATTCCCCTCTTTCAAATAATGTTGCCAATTTTTAATCATACCATCAGGCTCTGGTAATATATACTAACAGCTATCACACTAAACTGGATGGGTTTATTATTTGAAGTAGAATGAGACAACTCGGGGATATAGACACAGCAATATTTGCAACATAAACTATCCATTAAAATGTTTTTTAAAATATATATTTGTCAATTTATATTCAATAACTTCAATTTTTAAGGAAGCCCTTGAAGCATTTGTTATGTTTAAACGTTCATATCGGTGTGCATTCAACCCCTTTGTCAAACCTCTATTTACAAAAAAAAAATGTTTACATTATGATTTATAACAGTAGCAAAAGTACACATATGAATAGCAATGAAACAATTTTATGGTTGGGGGTCACAACAACATGAGGAAAATGTATTAAAGGGTCTCAGCATTAGGAAAGTTGAAACCACTGATCCATACAGATAAAGTTTTCTTTATAAGGTTTTAAAATAAAATGCAAACTACTACCTTTAAATCTTAAAAATAACCTTTTTACAAACATTAGGAAATAATAATATATACTTTCTAAATAAGAATACTTTATTATTTTCTAGACTATAAAGAACAATAAATGTTTAGAAACTAAAATACTCATTTAAAATCTTTATTTTAGGCACTAAAGAGATAGCTCAGTGGTAAAGAGTACTTACTGCTCTTGCAGAGTACCTTGGGGTTTTTACATATTATGTAAAATATATTTTATAGATATTATATATACATATATAATGTATGTGCATATATATGTAGGCAAAATACCCATACACATAAAAAAATCTTGCTTGTAAGATTCTAAATTTGTAGGTTAAATTGATACCCAGATATGTATATTATGTGACAGTCATAATGATTTTAAATAAATTTGTTTATTGCATGTTTACTGAGTATATTTTGTTTGCTG